>NC_030833.1:10960772-11264234 GCF_001704415.2 Capra hircus | reverse complement strand
GAAATGCACCTGAGAATGCCCCACTTTACTGCGACAATGTTGCCTTTATGGGTACCCTGCGGTCCCGGAAAACAGAGATACTTGAGAAAGGCCCGGTCCTTTGTGTTCCAGAGCTGGCTTGCTGCAAGGAACCTTCCCTCCCCACGGGGCTTAGATAAAAGACTCACAGATGCCTCCTTTGTTTACCTGGGACAAGACTAGATAGATGCCCTCCAAATTTCCATCCGTTGTTTCATATTAACTGAACTATCTGTGATCTGAACAAAATGCTTATTAACCAAACTTTGGCTAAGATCACTCTGGTGCTCTAAGCCCCTGAATTCGGTCCCACCATCCTCCTGCACCAGCATTCGACCCCTCTTTAACGGCCTGACCTGAGAAATAGACTGACCTTCGGTAAAACATCCTGTGATCTGCTAACTAGTCACACCATTTCTGCTCATCCCAGTGCCCCACACCTGTAGTTTTCTAGATTTGCTTATTCCTCCCCATTAAAAAAATATTCTTTATGGTATGACCTTCGAGATGCTTGTAGATCTGGTCAGATGTCCTGTATTGCAATAGTTCCCTTTTCTTTTTTCTACAGCTCTACCCTCTTCTCTTTTCTATCATCCTTTGGAACATAGTCTCTCCTTACTCAAGTTTTGATTTGTTTTTTGTGTGACAGCAGGAGAGATAAAGAGAAATTTGTGCCTGGGTCATTGTTCGCCTATGACTCAAGTTGGTTAAGTCTGTACCATCCCTCTCCCCCGGGGTTTCTGAAATGGTCCTTTGGCTTCTCTCCACAAGCCTTCTTAGGGTAGCGATGGATGAGTCAAGAGAGCATCAGACTGGAAGACAGGACCCCAGTGTCTATTCCCACATCCATCAGGAACCGTGTGGCTGTGGATCCATCCTGTGGCTTCGTGGACCTCAGCAAAATAATACCCTAAAGGAAATCTTGAGTCTTTTATCTCAGGTCTAACTCCTGCAACTTGGTGATTGACTAGACCTTCCAACTACTAACATTTTGAATTCTAATAGCATTCTTGATCATCACCTAGGCTCATACCAGTAAACCCTGCTGTTTTTTAACAGTTCTGTGAGTGTGTGTGTATGTGTGTGTGTGCATAGGTGTGTACGTGTGTGTGTGCACATAGGTGTGTGTGTGTGCATGCATATGAATGTGTGTGATATCCTTAGGAGGCTGAAACTGTTGATGCTAGTCTGGACAGCGCATTGGATTTGCTTTCTTCCTGTCGATGGCTTCAGCCAAGTCGTTTTGCTCTCGTTCGGCACCTCTCCCTTGTGGTGAATGATGTTTGCTCATGTGGGGTGGAAGTGCACACTACCGGTGTGGATGGCGTGGATCTGTAGCGCACCGAGCTATGGTTTTCCTAGTGTGGAGAGTGAAACCTGCTGCTTGGCGTCTGAGGCACATCTGCTTTCTTCCCTCAGGTCTCAGCGCGAGGGCCCCCTCCCACCTCCAGGCCGTCACCACCCTTGCTCAACTCATCTTCCTCACATGGCCTAGGTCCTCTCTGGAAAGCCACTGTACACTCTGGGTGCACCTTCATGTGTGTCCACGACCCCACTGACTTTTAGACTGGAATATTCTCTGGTGGCTCAGTTGGTAAAAGAACCGGCTGCCAGTGCTAGAGATGTGGTTAGGAAATGGCAACCCACCCCAGTATTCTTGCCTGGAACATCCCATGCACAGAGGCGCCTGGCGGGCTACAGGGGGTTGCAAAGAGTCGGACATGACTTAGCAACTCAACAGCAAACAATTCTGGGAGAAAGGGAGGAAAGAAGAGAGGCATGGAAGAAAATCATTTTTTTGAAAGGCATTGAAAGCACTAAATTTTAGTTGTCCGAGGCTCTCAAGCATTCTGAAAATGCAGCTTACAGACATAGGAGAGTGATGTCTGCTATCGGCTGATTGACAAAGCATGTTCCTTTAGGATCAGACTTCAATCCATTTTAAAACTGGATTTTTGTTTCAAAGAAAATCAATCCTACTTCAGAATTATCAGAATCTCTCTGAAGAACACCAACAATAGATATGTAAGAATCTGAATAAAAATTGAAACCCCAAATTACATCATTAGTAATATACCCCTGTGGGAGAAGGCAATGACACCCCACTCCAGTACTCTTGCCTGGAAAATCCCATGGGCCGAGGAGCCTGGTAGGCTGCAGTCCATGGGGTCGCAAAGAGTCGGACACGACTGAGTGACTTCACTTTCACTTTTCACTTTCCTGCGTTGGAGAAGGAAATGGCAACCCGCTCCAGTGTTCTTGCCTGGAGAATCCCAGGGACAGGGGAGCCTGGTGGGCTGCCATCTACGGGGTTGCACAGAGGAGTCAGATATGACTGAAGCGGCTTAGCAGCAGCAGCAGCAACAATATACCCCTGCAGGCAACTGTGAGTTGGTAGCAAGACGTACCTCACTGCCAGGAGGTTATGAAGTGAAGGAGGCAAACGTTTGCAGCCTGGTGGATTAAAGAAACCTATCAGGCTGATTTACTGTTGTTCCCCAGAGAGACTTGAAGCCATTACTATTTAAACTTATTGTATTTGGCTTGAATGCGCCAGTTTTATAAGATGGTCACATACGAGATCCATTTCTTTTGCTTCCAAAACCCAAAAATGCAGACGCAGTACTATTTGCCAGTGTCTCCCTGGCCTTCCTCACTTCCTGTGTATGGAGGTTGGGACCATGTGACTAGATTGGGCCCTAAGAGGGAATAGCAGGTGTCACTTCTAATCCGAGACATTGAACAGGAAGGACATCTTGATGACCCCCCTTTCACGGGCACTCTGGAGGTTCTACATGGAGGTGGAAGCATCTGTAGGTGGAGACCACAAAGGTAAATTGCCATTTTCATTACATCATATCAAGGGCACACGCTATCAACATGACTTATCACCTTACTGTTGACCTTGATCGCCTGGCTAAGGAAAAGTGTATCATTTCCTCCACTGTTATGTCACTCTTTTCCATATACTGTGCCTTGGAAAAAAGGAATAAATTCTCTCCCATTTATTTATTTTATCATTTATGTCTTTTAGCATGGACTTGTGGATACTTATTTAATGGTTTGTGCTGTAATCTAATACTACTTGATTTTGTTTCTCAAATCGTTCTAGCTCTAGCCATGAGAGCTCTTTCAGAGGCTCCTGCAGCTCTTTTGACATACCCCATTATGGGGAGTTTTGTTGGATTTTTCAAGCTCTTCCTTACGTTTTGGCACTACACAGTGTTCCAGGTTCATCTTATATATTTACTGCCTCAGTCCTAGAATCAGCATTTCTCAAGGGAGCCCTGGTTCCTTTTACTGGAGAATGGTATCCAAAAAATCAAGATCTGTTTGGTACTCACTCTTCAGCAATATGTGAACCGTGAACTTCCAGATGTTCAAGCTGGTTTTAGAAAAGGCAGAGGAACCAGAGATCAAATTGCCAACATCCACTGGATCATGGAAAAAGCAAGAGAGTTTCAGAAAAACATCTATTTCTGCTTTATTGACTATGCCAAAGCCTTTCACTGTGTGGATGACAATAAACTGTGGAAAATTCTGAAAGAGATGGGAATACCAGACCACCTGACCTGCCTCTTGAGAAACCTATATGCAGGTCAGGAAGCAACAGTTAGAACTGGACATGGAACAACAGACTGGTTCCAAATAGGAAAAGGAGTACATCAAGGCTGTATATTGTCACCCTGCTTATTTAACTTTTATGCAGAGTACATCATGAGAAACGCTGGGCTGGAAGAAGCACAAGCTGGAATCAAGATTGCTGGGAGAAATCTCAATAAACTCAGATATGCAGATGACACCACCCTTATGGCAGGAAGTGAAGAGGAACTAAAAAGCCTCTTGATGAAAGTGAAAGAGGAGAGTGAAAAAGTTGGCTTAAAGCTCAACATTCAGAAAACGAAGATCATGGCATCCGGTCCCATTACTTTTTGGGAAATAGATGGGGAAACAGTAGAAACAGTGTCAGACTTTATCTTTTGGGCTCCAAAATCACTGCAGATAGTGACTGCAGCCATGAAATTAAAAGAAGCTTACTCCTTGAAAGAAAAGTTATGACCAACCTAGATAGCATATTGAAAAGCAGAGACATTACTTTGCCAACAAAGGTCTGTCTAGTCAAGGCTATGGTTTTTCCAGTAGTCATGTATGGATATGAGAGTTGGACTGTGAAGAAAGCTGAGTGCCGAAGAATTGATACTTTTGAACTGTGGTGTTGGAGAAGACTCCTGAGAGTCTCTTGGACTGCAAGGAGATCCAACCAGTCCATTCTGAAGGAGACCAGCCCTGGGATTTCTTTGGAGGGAATGATGCTAAAGCTGAAACTCCAGTACTTTGGCCACCTCATGTGAAGAGTTGACTCATTGGAAAAGAGTCTGATGATGGGAGGGATTGGGGGCAGGAGGAGAAGGGGACGACCAAGGATGAGATGGCTGGATGGCATCACTGACTCGATGGACGTGAGTCTGAGTGAACTCCAGGAGTTGATGATAGACAGGCAGGCCTGGCATGCTGCAATTCACGGGGTCGCAAAGAGTCAGACACGACTGAGCGACTGAACTGAACTGAACTGAACTGAACTGAACTTGTTGCTATTGGGGGCCATTGCTTTTAGGGTCTTTCAGCTTGTGGAACAAGGAAATACAGGAGTATATGTAACCCATGTATAAATGTATCTATAAAAACCTCTATGTATAATACTTCCCTGATTTTAATTTTTTTATTTTTAAAAAATAACTTATTGAGATAGATATTTAGTGTCTTAATTTTCAAACTTTCTAATTTTTGTAACAATGTGATTTTAGGACTATGAAATTCCCTCTGCATGCCATTAGCTGTATCCTCCAAGTTTTACATGCATTTTAAATAATCATAAAGTTAGAAATATTTTGTAATTTTGGGGGCAGGGATCTCTTCATAACCCATGGGTTACTTAGAGGTCCATTTTTAAGGTTTCAGGCGTGCAGAGTTTATAGTTGTCTATCTTATGATTGGTTTACAGTCTTACAGCTCCATGACATTATAATCAGAGAACATAGTCAATGGCGATAATTATTTGAAGTTGGTAGATTCTTGCTTACAGTACAGCTCATTGTTGTTTTAATTTTTGTGATGTTTTGTATGTACTTTAAAAGAATATGGATTCTGCAGTTCTTCCGTGCAATGTACTATACGTATACCTTAATCCTGTTTTTTAATGATGGTTTTGAAGCCTTCTGAATCTTTTCTGAAGTTTGGTCTGCTGTTCTGTTGGCAACCAAGAGAGCTATATTCATTTCTCCTCTGTGACTGTAGTTTGTCTTTTGCGCTGTGGCCCTGTCAAGTTTTGTTTTATGGTTATGAATCTATCCTATTGGGTACATGCATACTATGAAGAGTTGTATCTTCCCAATGACTTGAAACGGAATATTATGAAATGTCTCCCTTTATCATCCATGAAACGTTTTGCCTTAATGTATGGCTTATCTGATATGAATACAGTTTTCTTTTTATAGTATCGAAAGAAAGAAAGTGAAGTCTCTCAGTCGTATCCGACTCTTTGCAACCCCATGGACTGTAACCTACCACGCTTCTCCCTCCATGGGATTCTCTAGGCAAGAGCACTGGAGTGGATTGCCTAAAAAGGTGCAAAAAAAAAAAAAAAAAAAAAAAGAATAGTGTATCTTTTAGATTAGATTTGATGTAGTTGCTAATATGTGTTTAAATCTACCATCTTGTTTGCTGCTATTTGTCCCATCTGTTCTACATTCTTTTTCCTTTTCCTTATTATCTTCTTTCACATTGGTTGAGAATATTTTTATTGCTTCATCTCCCACCCCCTTTTTTTTTTAACAAATTATATGCTTTTAAACAATTTCAGTGGGTGCCCTGGAGCAGCAGCACCCCACAGATCATTACTTGTTTTTGTACAATCTGTGACTAAGAATAATATCTCATGACATAAACTCATTGAAATTCAAATTTCATTATTTATAAATAAAGTTTTATCAAAATACTGTAGCACTCATTTACTGGAAGCAAACGTTTTGTGCTTCTCTGATTTCTGTACATGAGATATTATAGGAGTGGTAAGTATCTCCTATTTTTCTTCTTTCAAGCTTGAATAAGTTAAATTGAAAAGATTCCAAAGATTTCAAAGGACATATTTATATACTTTCGTTATCTTTTGCAACCACTTCATCTGTCTGAACCAAGGATTTTTCAAAACTAAAAAAATGTACAGAAAACATTTGGATGATAAATTTTGACAGAATTACACAGATCCTAATTTCAGATATTCCTGTTAATCAAAGGGTCTTTTTATTCTTATTAATTACCTTTATAATAAATAATGTTATACGTTTAAACACATGCAATAATATATGCCAGAGAGACTCCACTTTCATGACGTCAATTTTGAAAATAGGATTGCCATGCTCAGAAGTGTGAAAATCAGTAAATGGATCTAACCAACTAACTTAAGCTTAAGAGAAAAAAATGATTTGGGTTCTGTGTGTTAGCACATGACCTAACTCACGAGTGTGGTATTGCTAGACTTCCTGGACTTTACTCCAAAGTAGAGATGGAGGAGAATGTCAAGATAATTCTAAAAGTGATCTTAAAGACTATGATTTGAGACAGGTTTAGCAAGCCCTTGAGCAGAGGTTTCCAGCTGGTAATTTGTGGACCAGATGGCTTTGCCTTTTCATTGCATTTTTAATTCTCTGTATTGCTGACCCGCATTGTTAAATTGAGAGATTTTATATATAGAACAGAATCCATATCTCTGAATTCTCTTAGAAAATTGAAAGAATAACACCAGCGCTTCTGACACACAAAGTTGGTTGGAATATAGCTGACATCACTTATTAGCTTCCTGAGGTGGCCATAAAAAACGTTTCCAACTGGGTAGCTTAAACAACAGAGATTCATTATTGCCGTTCTGGAGGCTAGAAGTCTGAGAGCAGGATATTGGCCAGGTAGATCCCTTCTGTTGGCTGTAGGGAAGATCTTCACGTCTTTCTCCTAACTGCTGGTGGCTTGCTAGAGATCTTTGGCATTCCTTGGCTTGTAGACCCATCACTCTCATCTCTGCCTTTATGTCCACGTAGTGTCCTCCCTGTGTCTGTGTTCACACTTCCACTTTTTGTAAGGAACCAGTCATGCTGAACTAGGAGTCCACCCTACCCCGGTTAGGACCTCATCTTAGCTGTGTACCTCTGCAACAGCCATATTTCCTAATAAGATCACATCCTGAGGCACTTGGGGGTTAGGACCTCACCATATGAATTGTGGGGAGCACAATTTAACCCATACACCCCCTTTAGAAGGAACACACATCCTTCTGTTCCCCACAGTTACCATATGATCAGATATTCATTTCTGTTGCTCCCTAACCCATTAGGGCATTTGAGTTTGTGAAATGCATCCAAAATCTCAAGGTGTAGAAGGTTGTACACCTGACAGGTAGACTTAAGTCTCATGGGATTATAAGATCATGAAACATCAGAGCTGGAAGAATCTGAGAATAATTGCTGTCGTTACTTGCCATATTGCAGGGGGGCCAATCAGCTGTTCCATTCCAAGTCACTTTCTCCAATGATCCCTCAAATTCTAAGTGTACAAGATCTTTTTAAAATGCCATTGCAGTGCATTTAAGGGGAGAGACAAGTTGGGCCAGGCTTTTCTTGCAGTTCCATTACGCAAAGAGTAAATCCCTATTCTCTAAACTTTTCCCAGTTATTGGCACTGGTATGGTTCATCCTGCAGGGTGTAAGTAGTATTTTTTTGTTTATTAAAGTATCACAATGGATTTATTCCTCAGAAAATAAAGAGACTTTCTAAGTAAATAGGACTGCTGTGTACCAATTAAAGTCTGGAAAGATGCTTCTCAATGGTTCAGCAGTTTCATAGGCCATTTAACATACAGCCTGAGTAAACAGGAGTTCCTACCTACACAGCCTTTTTCTAAATTTATAACTTCTAAACAGCCATGAATTTTGCTACCAGATGGGTCATGAGAGGAAAGCTGATAAATCTTTCATCTGCAGTGGATCATGTTTGCGCATATGCATGTTTATTTCTATAACCCATGTTTATTTCAGCCGGGGTACAGCTGATCCTCCACAAAACCATGTTGGTGCGTGAGTGGGAATCACTAATATCCAGTGCCTACCTGCTCTTGTTACATTCTGACTCCTCCACTTTTCAAAGGAGAATCCAAGGAGATCCTGATTCTGCATATCACTCCATATGACAAATTATTATAAAAGTGGATGCATAATACAGCTTAACCTTTAAGCAGTCAATGATTTGCATCAAAATCAGTCATCACTGATCAGGCCTTAATCAAAAGCTATTAAGAAATGAATGTTTGAAATTCAACTTTTTCTTCCAGACCTGCAATGGGATTGAAATAGTTTTCATTGCTCTAATAGCTTAATACAGCCCCTCCGAGTATTTGCTGCCAGTTTAGATCTGTTACACAATAAGTACAAAACCACACCGTTTTCTGTTCAACACTTGGTCCCTGACCACCATTTGTATGGCATAACTTGAATGTAATTTCAAGTACATGGCCCAATCAGTACAACAAGAATTAGATGATACCTACATAAAGGATGGCTGGATTCATATAATCACCCACGTACTGCTCCTTCCAGGTGTTCTGACCCTTCATAGAGGTGATTCCTTTTATATGAAGAGTGAATGAAAGAGGTCTTACAATTCAAGCAGTATTTTCTAGTTTGCCAAGAGTTTTCATGACCTTTGTCGTATGCTTTTCAAAAGAAATAGCGACTCGAAGAAATAGTTAAGACAGTTTCTGTTTCCTGAGAGAGACTGAGGCTCAAGGAAGCCGATGACACATCCAGGGGACACAGTCTATAAGTGTGGGACTGGGCTCAGATTCCTGTTTTCTGCGCCCTCTGCCCAGGTACAGTGCCCTTTCTTCTATACCATAGTGCTTTTCCAAATGTTGAGCTTGAGTGTTTCTTCCCCCGCTGCGTTTCACAAGCCCCACTTTCGGGCACTCTAAACACACTGTGTACAGTCTCGTTTGCAGTCACTGCGCTAATCTTTCAGGTGACTGGTTGTGTGTTGGGATGTACTTCATGGTAACTCGGCACCATGTGGACTGATGCCCGGAATATTATCTCTAAGTGTCACTGGACACAATAGACTTGCGTACTCTGTCCTTGGTCAAGGTGAGGGGAGGGTTTGGTGCTGAATCTAAATGGAGAAAGAAGCTCCCCTTTCTTTATCAGCAGCTCAGGACATGTCCAAGTTGTCTGGCTCATCTCTGTACCTTTCCTTTCTGTAGCTTCTTCAAAAGGATAAATTAAATTCCTACAAGAACATCTTTAAATAAACTATACTTGTGTTGGCTTCCTTGCATTTGCATAGAAATTAAAGGAAGACAGTATTTTTGTTACAAAAATAACTTCTTAATAACAGCTTGATATGAACTAATTGCTTGCATGGCTCTGCAGCACTGGCAGGAATTATCGCCTTGACTTTGCCCTTAAGCTTCAGGCTCGGGCGTACTCAGACGCAAACTCAGCTTCCATGAGAACTTCCCAAATTTTCATCCTGCCAGGTAAATGACCTCTAAGCCCTCTTTGCATTGACTATGAGAATGGTATAGCACACCCCCACCCCTGCCCAGTAAACTGGTAAGATGTGCCCAAGTGCTTGCCATACAGTAGAACACAAACTCTGAATCCAAACCATGTGAGCTTTAATCCTTCCTCCTCCACTGACTTGATATGTAACTGTGCTTGAGTTACTTAACCTTATCATACTCATACCTCGGTTTCTACATGTGTAAAATGAGAATGATAGGCTTGTTTTTCAGTCACTTAGTCATGTCTGACTCTTTGCAAACCCGTGGACAGCAGCAAGCCAGGCTGCCCTGTACTTCACTATCTCCCAGAATTTGCTCAAACTCACCTCCCGTGAGTCGATGACGCCATCCAACCATCCCATCCTCTGTCATCCCCTTCTCCTGTCTTCGATCTTTCCCAGCATCAGAGTTTTTCCAATGAGTTGGCCCTTCACATTAGGTGGCCAGAGTATTGGAGCTTCAGCTTCAGCATCAGTCCTTCCAATGTATTTTCAGGGTGGATTTCCTAGGTGAAGTGAGTTACGATATGTCAAGGGCTGGAACAGTGAGGGTACACAGCCAGAATGGAATAAAGGGCAGCTACTGCTGTGATCGTACTGATGGTAAGGATGACACTGAACCCTCTGGCCACCTGAGAGTGAGATAACACATTTTCCTTGATTTTACTCTTCTATCCCGGCTTCAGGAGGCTTAGACAAAGATTTTGATGACTTGTTCAAGGTGAATTTACTACCTAGGGCTGAACCAAAAACAGAGTTGTTTGCCCAAGATGGTCACACTAAGGATTCAATGAGCCAATCCACTGGCCAGAGTAGTCAAACAGCCAGTGGTCAGTGATGGGAAGTCAGGGCGTGACCGATGAGCCCGGTAATATCCCAGGCGGGACATTGATTTGGAATCAAAGGTGTCACCTTGACTCAACCCTTCACCAGCTCAAGTCAGTTAATGTCTCTGAGCCTCAATTCCTTCATATGTAAATGCCCCCTGACCTAACCCACTCAATAGAGTTGTCCTGAGATGGGAAGAAATAATGTATTTGTGGGACTTCCCTGGTGGTCGAGTGGTTGAGTTTGTGGTTCCACTGCAGAGGACACAGGTTCAATTCCTGGTAGGGGGAACTAATATTCCTATGTGCCAAAAAAGAAAAAGACAGAAATAATATTGTATTATATAATCGGACAATTGTATAATATAAAATGTCATGTAAGGTTCATGTGTTAATTTTTGAGATCTTACAGGATGCTTTTTACTTTTTTGCTCAGTTGTTGATTAAACTGACTAAATCGCCTGATTATTTCTTGCCTCATAGATGGAATCTAGTAGCTTCTTTAATCTGTAAACACACATCAGTTGTGAACCTAAGGTTGGGAAATGTCCCAGCCCACAACAATGGGAACTCAGATGCTCTCCCCAAGAAAATGTTCAATTTTTAAAAATTATTGATTGAATAATTCATCCATTTGCTTATTGTACTTCCTTCTATGTATAAGGCATTTTGCTGGATATCAGGATGGATAATGCACGATCCTTGCCCTCAGGAGGTTAACCAACCCCATAAACAGTTATAATCCACTGCATTAAGTGTAATAGCAGATCATCAAACCATACTCAGAAAACATTTATCTGTGAAAGGAATTCACAGAAGACTTCCTGGAAGAACTGGCGTCTAAGCTGAGTTTTAAAGAAAAACAAATACTAATTTTAGCTCCAATTCTTTGTGACTCCATGTAGCCCACCAGGCTCCTCGTCCATCGAGTTCTCCAGGCAAGAATACTGGGAGGGGTTGCCATTTCCTTCTCCAGGGAAATCTTCCTGAGCCATGGATTGAACTTGGGTCTAGCTTCATTGCAGAGAGATTCTTTACCATCTGAGCCACTGGGGAAACGCAGCTAATAGTTACAACTAAATACAACTTATAGTAGTACCCTATAATACTATGAGTAAGCTTTGTGACCCTCCAGGGTCAGATGGCAAAACTTGGTTAATGGGCTGACCTCACTTGTGAACTCCAGCCCTGTGATGGCTGGAGAAAACTGATGACTTGGATGAGAATGTCTTTCAATAATCTGTTGACTGCACAGGGCTTCTCTGTTGCCAGTATCTTAGGGCAGATGCTTGCAAACCTGGCTTATTTAATGTGTGAACTTTCCACAGTGGACCATGTCTGCCTTTAAAGAGGGAGTAGGGAAACTTTCTCTCCTCAAGTGACCATAAAGAAGCACTCAGGTTTATTCAGCGCAGCTCTGTGCTGAGGCTAAGAGTGACTTCAGATAACGCTCTTGTGAGCACCAAAATAAAATGAAGGAAATAGCATACAATCAGACCAGAATTCATGGGAGTGAGTCACATATGCATCTCCGCCTGCAAAGAAATAGTCTCGTCATCACTTTAAAAGATTTTTGGCTTGGATCACCATATGATTATTGTTCCACAAATACCATTTAATATACAATAAAAACAGTTGTGCTTGCCCCAGCTTGAGAGTTTATTGCCTCCCTGAAGACAAAGGCTTTTGGTTTTAGGATGAAGGGAGAGGAAGTTCGGGATCAGAGAAGAGACCCAAGGAATGTCAAGATCATACCCATTTATTCCACGGTTAGGTCAAGCAGAGCCATTATTGGTTTCAATATTTTTTGCTTAAAAGTGATTAGAAATTTGGCTGAATTTTGGGCATCTTCGGGCTGAGAGCTAAGAAATGTATCTTCCAGGACCAAAGGAAATGGGGTGGTGATAGATGGAATAGTGATGTCTAGTTCCGGCTCATATCTTAATATTGGTCTTATGGATCTTTGACACCCAACCCTGTATATGAATTTGTATTCTGAATAAGTATTCACATGATTCGTGTTTACACTGTAGTGAGCGATGTGTGGCAAATTCTGTAATCATTATCAAGAAAATGTAGATGATAGATGCTTTGAGTTAAGGGCTTTCTCTGATGCGCGCCTTGTAAATTTAGATGCGCCATCTAGTGGATGGAGAAGAGATTTTTTCCGATGATCAAAGCGGTCTTTCTAGGTACGAAGATTATTTCACCACAACCGTCCTAAATCCGTCTTCTCTCAGAGTCAGGTGGTGTGTGCTTAAAGTTGTTTTGAAATCCACTGAACCGTGTGAAGTTTGTTGCCTCTTCATTCCCTTCTGGAAATCAGTTTAGTCCTAACAGTCACTCCCCATCTGCCGAAGCCAATTTAAACTGGGTCTCGAGGGAGGAATCAGAATTTACCAAACAGAGAACAGAGTAGAACGAGGCAAAAGGACGAGTGGGTAAGGGCTGGAAAGTGGGTGCAGCGCAGGAGCCCACTGCACCCTGGACACGGAGTGCTCTCCCCTGGGGCTGCAGAGAGAGGTTCAAGGTCAGTGCCACAGCCAGGTTGAGAAAGACATTGCTGTCATTGCTGATGGTTTGAGGTTTGGTGTCGAGAAGTCCCCGGGGTGTACGCTGTGAAACACTGGGACCAGAGCTGAGCTGCAGAAAGATAACTTGGTATTGTGTGAGGACAGGCCAGGGGAAGACTCCCGTGAGCAGCGTGAGATGGCCATCTAGCCTGGAGTGGATGGGGGCTTGAATTACAGACATGGGACGGAGAGAGGTGCTGATACAGGGGGAGTTCTGAGATGGGGTCTGCAGAATGAGGTGACTTTGGGGATGTGGTACATGGCTCCTGGAAGCAGAGTGAAGGGCAGTCTCGTCACCGTTGTGTCTTGGAGCCTTGAGTGTGGCAGCAGCCTCAATACATGGGCAGGTGTGGGGCAGCAGGTAGAGGGAGTCCCTTCCTGATTACCTTTAATGAAGAGGAGGGTGGTGTGCAGTCAGGAGGTTGGGGAGGAGTCGGAAGGGAGATCTGAGAAGTGAAAACTCAGACAACTTGTACTGCGGGTCCTGCTTGGTCTGGACAGCACCGCAGTGATGTGTCTGTTGGTCGGGGCTGTGCTGGTCTCCCTGCTTACGTGGGCTGCCAAAGTAGGGAGAGAGGGTGAGGTTTGCAGAAGGCCCGAGTAAGTGGGGCCACATCCCCATCAGCCCTGGCCTTTGAGAATGAACCATCAACTTCAGTCCAGGCTGAGTGCCGAAGAACTGATGCTTCTAAACTGTGATGTTGGAGAAGACTCTTGAGAGTCCCTCAGACTGCATGGAGATCAAACTAGTCCATCCTAAAGGAAATCAGTCCTGAGTAGAAAATGGAAGGAACTGATGCTCAAACTGAAACTCCAGTAATTTGGCCACCTGATGCAATGAACTGACTCATTGGAAAAGACCCTGATGCTGGGAAATATTGAAGGCAGGAGAAGAGGGTGACAGAAGATGAGATGATTGGATGGCATCCCCAATTCAATGGGCATGAGTTTGAGCAAGCTCTGGGAGTTGGTGATGGACAGGGAGGCCTGGTGTGCTGCAGTCCATGGGGTTGCAAAGAGTCTGGCACGACTGAGCTGCTGAACTGAGCTGAAGGTTTTGTCATTAAGAACTGATGCCTCGGGTTTCCCTGGTGGCTCAGTGGTAAAGAATCTTCCTGCCAGTGCGGAAGACACCTGTTCCATTCCTGGTGTGGGAAGATCCCACACACCACGCAGCAACAAAAAGCCCATGCACAACTCCTGAATCTGTGCTCTAGAGCCCGAGTGCTACAACTACTGAAACCCACGTGCCTAGAACCCGTGCTCAGCAAAAAGAGAAGCCACTGCCTTAAGCCCTCGCCCTGCAGCTAGAGAGCAGACCCCACTTGCCGCAACTAGAGAAGGCCCGCGTGCAGCCAAAACTAAGTAAATAAAACTAAAAACCATAAAAAAAGAAACAATCCCTCAGCTGCCTTCAAGTTGGTCCTTAACCTCTCTAACTTTTAGTTCCTCATCTTTGAGGCAGAGACAAGAACAGAATTTCTGCCATACACAGTGTGGCTTCAGGGCGGTGTGATCATTCATACAAAGTGCTTGGCAGAGAGCCCAGCACTGATGGTGCACACTGAGGGTTCTAAGCAGATAGTAGCTATTTTGGGGGAATGAGGACCCTCAGAGAACTCCATAAATGGCCTATTAAATAAAAGAACCTACTACATCAGTCCAGAATTTAACATTTACTCTGCCGCTTGGGTCTCTGGGACTAGGACAGAGCTAATGGGGGATGGTTCTACCAGTTTCCTCATGCAGTTTTTTTTTCCTTTGGCGGGGGGAGGGGTGGTTTTTGACTTGAATAATAAAGAAAACTCTGTCATTCTGAATGTTTAAACATGCTACATTTACTCTTATTTACTCCCTTAACTTGCAGACAGATATTCTTGCACTGAGGCAATCTCCCAAGTTGAAATATTAAATCCAATCTTGGCTAATTTGGCAGTTAATTAAAAAAACTTCTTTAGGCTCTTCATGGAGGGAAGAAAGCAAACTTTTTGCTTCTTTCTGCAAGTGCCTGAATGGATGGGAAGAAGGAATTGCTGTAATTAATGCTGAATTTTAAAATATCCTCATGGAAAAGATAAATAACATCATCCCAACAAGGTGTGTGAGTAGGAGCCTGGGAGATCATAAGGTGTTTAGATAAATGTGATTTATTAAGTACAAAGAAAAAAGTTTAGGCAAAGCAGCAATAGGGAAGTAAAGCCACACACTAGCATGAACATTGAATAGAGCTGTTGAATGAGTGGGTTCATATCTTTGTATTAAATGCACATATTCCTACCAGACAGGGCAGGAGTTTTGATATCTATCCTTCTTGACTTTGGGATATCATTTGATTTCTACTTTTCTGATTCAAGTCATGAGTCAGCAGGGGGTCCATGCTTTGGAAAGAGTTGGTACTTCTAAAATCAGCAGACCTCCACCTACTGATCTCGGTAGCATCCTGGAGAAGTGAGAGATGAAGAATCTCCTTAACTTCACAGAGCTCTGGGGCCTGCTCCTCATAGAGAGGAGTAAATCCTTGTGGGCATTTTAAAGGCCATTTTAAGAATCAAAAGAAGTTTCAGGAGAAAAAATAATCATGGAAAGAATACAAGCTAAAGAACTTAATATGGGACAAAGTGAAGGATGTGGATGAAGGACTGGAAAGAAATCCTAGAAAAGCTACAATCCATCAGGTTTGAAGTAAGTGCTTTTTCTGCTGGTTCATGGGTCATCAGTTTGTGAATCAAGAAACAAAAGAGAGATGTGAAACCTGGTACCTGACATAGCCAGCTCACCACTGCTGATCAAGCCTGAAACCTGCCTGCACCCACCTGCTTTGGGGGGAGGGAGGGGGAGAGGGGAAGGGGAGAGGGGGAGAGCAGGACCCATGGCTCAGAACCAAAAACATCTTAATCAATAGGCTGATCTAATGATGCTGGACCTTTTTTTCCCATTATTGACTCCCACACCTTAAGGAGCCTTTTAAGGCAGCATTTTTCCTAACTGTCCCTCCCCATGAAATGTTAATCCCATGGATGTGCTAAATTGCTGTTTATGTACTGTGACCCTTGGTTGCTGTTCAGCCGCTCAGCTGTGTCTGACTGTCTGAGACCCCATGGACTGCAGCACGCCAGGCTTTCCTGTCCTTTCTGAAAGTGAAAGTGACAAGTTGCTCAGTCGTGTCTGACTCTTTGCAACCCCGTGGACTGTAGCCCACCAGGCTCCTCTGTCCATGGGGATTCTCCAGGCAAGAATACTGGAGTGGGTTGCCATTCCCTCTTCCAGGGGATCTTCCTGACCCAGGGATCAAACCCTTGTCTCTTGCATCTCCTGCACTGCAGGCAGATTATTTACCTTCTGAGCCACTGGGGAAGTCCTCCCTGTCCTTTTTGGAGAACCATGAATCATTGTAACCTGTAAGATTTCTGTCCTCCAACAACCCATCTTTAGCCCTTGGGAGTGATATCGTCCTAGGTACTTACTATATATCTGGCCCTAATATGCCTTATTTATGTAATCCATTCCCATTTGGCAAGTGAGGTTTTAAAGAGTTGAGTAACTTGCTCCAGGACAAAAAGGAAGGATTCGAAACCAGAGCAGCCCAATCTCAGCCTCTTAACTACTATCTCCTGCTCACAGCAGGATCCCAACATGCTGTGCCCATAACCACTTCTCTCTCCTTTCTCTCTTTCTGAGATATCAGACCTTCATGACTGCAATGCAGAAATAAGGTCCCTGTCGCGGGGGTTCATGGGAACATCACTTGTGCTAGGGGGCTCCCCTTTGAGCATTTTGGGGGGTTAAAAGCATTGGTTGTAAAGACAGATTCAAACTTTGGTACCTGGCTCCTGATCACTCTCAGTGAGATGCTGTGTTCTGCGTGCCAGGGAATGGTGATGAATGAAGTAAAGACACACTCCTGGAGAAGACACATGGGAGAATGTGACCCTGACACTGAGGGGAATGCAGTCAGTGCGACAAGGGGAAGAAGATGGGGGATGTAGCAGCTGAGAAGGAGAGCATGGACCAGCCAGGGCATCTTATTGCCCACTGGTGCTGAGGACATAGGAAATGTACCTCAGCTTGTCGTACGACAGTATCTTCACCCCACTTGGACCCTCCATACATCTGGAGAGAAGGATGTGGCTAGTTGATGCACTAAACACAATGGAGATGGAATCTCACCCACATGGACTGAGTTAACTTGTCTGGGGTGAGACCCAGGCATCATCATCACCACTAGTATTATGTTTAACTTGCAAGGAGATTCTAATTGCAGCTAGGGCTGGGAGAATCCAAACCAGACCAAGCTTTGTGCCATTCCTGAGACAGACAACACATTCTTAACTGCAACTGTGTAGTGATCCTCATGGTGAAAACAGAGAAGGACATAGGAAACACTGGAGAGAGCTATATTGATCACAAATGCTTTTGACTATAAAAATCATAACAAAAATCCTGACCAGAGTGATTAAACCAAAACAGGTTTATTTACTTACTTTTATACATTTTTAAAAGGCTACAGGTAGATGCTACCTGGTACTCGATCCAGTCACTCACATGTCAGAACCAAAGTATCTAGAATTCTCTTGACTTCAATTTCATGGTTGCAGGATGGCTGCTGAAGCTCCAGCCATCATGTTTATGTTTCAGTGAAAAAAGGAAAGCACTTTGTAGAAAGACTTCCAGTTATATCTAATTGGCTCAAGTTAGATCATAGAGAAAGGGACTGAGAATCAAGTTGGTTGACCTTGGCATCCAGCTTGGAGAAAAAGCAGCTTTAGTTTGAAAGACCCTCCTGGGGATTCTGGTGTGCTCCTCCCCAACTGCCCCACTGGAAATGTTTGGGGACATTTTTTACTCTTTTGACTGCAGAGGTGATATTGTCATTTAGTGAGTGGAGGTCAGTGAGACTGTTAAATATCACACAATGTACAGTCAGCCCCACACAACAAAGAATTTTCTGGTCCAAAATGGCAATAGAGCTGAGGCTAAGAAACCCTGTTCAAGTCTCTTACAGAAGTCTCTAGACCATTGCACAGACCTCCTCCCGCTCAGTCAATCTTTCTCGAGTTCTGCCTTAAAAAACAGCCAGCGTTACTCCATTCTTCCTGAAGCACTGCTCCAGTCTGAATGTTCTCTGTATGTTCACCAAGGTGAGAAATCCAAGGTGGATCTTTGAATCCTAATTCCTGAAGTAAAGAGACTTTTATAGTATTCCTAATAGTGTTCTGTATTCTGCCAGAACACTTTGAGCTCTGGGAAGCTCATTCCATTTCTTTCCTCCACCTTCTCCTCTCCTATTTTCCCCTTTAATCGAGGTATAACTTTTGTAAAGTAAGTTACACAATTCTCAAGCATACAACTCAATGACTTTAAACATAAGTGGGAATCCCTGCAACAATGACCCAGATAGAAACTTCCCATCACTCCCAGCAAGGTGCCTGTGGTCCTTCAGGGTCATTCGCTTCTTAGAGGTCACCACTACTCTGACTTTTTACCAATAAACATGAAACTGGGATTTGAACTCATGTCTGACCTCAAAGCCCATGCCTTCAGAAGTAAAGATTATACTTTTACATAGGATGAAGTTTATCAATTATTTATACTTGAGAGTAAGGTTTATAAAACTATCCCCATCCTGCTTGTGTCTTGTTCTATAAATTTCCCTTTCCAACGGAGTAACTTGGAGTTTGTGTGCTGTGACTGGCCTTTAAGACTGTCATAAACCTCCAAGTCAGTACTCAGGGCAATAGCTTCATGCGCCTTCTGAGCAAATGCTTATTATTATTATTATTATTATTATTGCAAATGCTTATTTAAAGACTTCCTGTGCAGTGGCTGGACTGGGGTTGCCCTGCAGCAAAGTAAAACTTATTACAGCTGGGAGGCAGCCACTCTCCCCAGGTATTGCTCTGAGAGAGTTTACATTTGTCTTTCCCTTTGGGGCCTGTGCATAAAAGCCTTCCTCTCCAACGGACACATGCATGTTGTTCTATTCCAGCTTATCATTAAGAGCTAGAATCTTCCTGCCAATTTGTGCATGATAATGCAAGTTTTGTGTCTACAAATTCTTTCCTTGGGGAAATGAAACTGAAGCGAAGGTCATGGCCATCCCAAATTCTTGCTCCAGCCAAAGGATGCCTCTCTCTCCTCTGCATCATAGGAACTGGTTCAAACCAGTAACTCCCAGGGAAGCAAACTGAGGGACCCAATAAGCTATTTTAATGACTGGCAGAGAAACTTCTAAGTATTTTCTACTTTTCCCTTAAGATTTAAACTGACTGTTCTCTATAGGAGAAAATACAGGCTGACTCTAGGTCAAGCTCATTAAAAGTTACCCTGAAGTGACTGGTGCTTTACCCATAACGAATAAGTTGTTTTATGTGCTCGGTCGCTTCAGTCGTGTCTGACCCTTTGTGACCCCATGGACTGTAGCCCTCCAGGCTCCTCTGTCCATGGGATTCTCCAGGCGAGAGTATTGGAGTGGATTGCCATGACCTTCTCCAGGGGATCTTCGTGACCCAGGGATCGAACCCACATCTCCTGTGTAAGTTGCTTTAACCTGATGGAATATGGAAATAATTAGAATCTAAATGGCATCCAGACTTTCTCACGTGGACTTCATCGTTAACTGTAATGACTGTTCCTCGATGCCTAGCGCTCCTTCTGATTTCTTCTGGGGTAAATGGCAAAAATCACTCTGGACTTGGAGTCGGAGGCCTGAGACATCACCTCTCTGTGACTTCTCCAACTTCATCTCTTGCTCTCTCCGCCACTCACTTTGCTTCAGCCCGCTGGTCTTGCCCCTCCATTGAACAGGGCAGCACTGGTACTGCCTTTGGCCCTCTGCACCTGTGGTCCTCTGCCTGGAACATTCTTTCTTTAGATGTTAAAGACTTTGCTTCACTGTCACCTTCTCCATGAGACCCACGCTGACCACACTAATCGAACCCTGCCTCCACCTTCCAGACTCCTGACTCCCCTTGCCCTATGCTACTTATCAGCTTAATTTCTCTACAATTCTTTATGTTTGCTGTCTGAATAGAAACAAATGAGATCTAGAAAATCTCTTATCAAATGCATTATATATATTTAATTCTTAACCTATAAAGGTATCTAGATGATCTCTTAACAAATGCATTATATATATATAATATATATGTATATTATAAATTCCATTTATATATGTGTATATATAAATATATATGTAATAAATTCCAATATTTTAAAACAAACAATTCTCTTTTCACCAATATTATGTACTATCTCTTTTGTTTCCTGATGTATCTCACATGCCTAATACAATGCCTGGGCATAGAAGGCACTCATTACATAACTGTTGTTTTGATTGCTGCGGTTTGGGTTTCATTTTGACCCCTTATCTGTTCAGAGACTTTAAGCAAAGCCCATCACTTCCTCAGAGACTGTGTGCATGCATGAATGCTCAATTGTGTCTGACTCTGTGCGACCTCAAGGACTGTAGCTCACCAGGCTCCTCTGTCCAAGGAATTGCCGAGAATACTGGAGTGGATTGTCATTTCCTTCTCCAGGGGCTCTTCTCCACCCAGGGATCAAATCTGTGTCTCCTGCACTGACAGGCACATTCTTTACCATTGAGTCACCAGAGAAGCCCTCATGACCGTCTGTTTTTCTTCACTGTTATGTAAATCCACTGTTATAAACCTGCCCCTGATGCTTCTAAGTTTCATTTATGCAGGTTTTAGAATTGAAATCTATTCTTTTGATTACTGTATTAGGACATTATGTAACCACAACTTGATGTATCCATGAGCTGATGGACATTTGGGTTGTTTACAGTTTGCTGCTAAACTCATTCTTGCTCCTATATGCTGGAATACTTTCGTAGAAGTTTCTCTAGGGTATTTGTCTGATGATAACTTTCTGGATAATTTAATAGGTGTATCCTCAAATCTAAAAGGAATGCCAAAAAAAAAAATAAATAAAATAAAAGGAATGCCAAACTCTTTTCTAAAGCAGATGTACCAGCATGTAAAGACATGTAAAATTCTAACTGCAGGACCTTGCAACAATGTGCTTTACTTGCTAACAGGGAGCTAGTCCTTGGAATTTGCCTCAAGCCTGGAAACGTGACCTTTGGTATATTGCTATTAGAATTTAACTCCCCCTTCCCCTTCCCTCCTCTCTGCCTCAGAGGATTATTGCTTTTTAATCTATTTAATTTATCTATTTGGCTGTGTCAGGTAGCGGCAGGAGGGATCTGGTTAGCTGACCAGGGATTGAACCCAGACTCCCTGAACTGGAAATGTGGAGTTTCAGCCACGGGACCACCAGGGAAGTCCCAGAGGATTATTTTTTAGTCAAAGTATCACTTATCCAATTTGGAAAGACAGAAGGGCAATTTAACAGCTATTATATAGATGCTTTTCCATCTAAAATTGTTAATATAGAGATAGGTTCATAATAAAAAAAATAGAAAAGTGAATACCTAAAATAGTAATATACAGTTGACCCTTGAACAACACGGGCTTGAACTACATGAGTCCACTTATACTCAGATTTTTTTTCTTCAATAAGAAATACTACAGCACTACATGATCCCAAGCTGGTTGAATCTTCTAAGGCAGAACCATAAACACGAAGAGACCAATGTAAGTTATAAGCGGATTTTCTACAGCATGGAGGATGAGCGCCCTTAACCCGCACGTTGTTCAAGGGTCAACTGCAGTTTCTTTCATGGGTTTGGTCGGTTTGCTTCCTGTACCTCCGCTGAGAAAAAGAGAATTCAAATAATATATTCTATTCAGGGTCTGAATTAAACACCCACTGGTACTCCCTAGTTGAGATGGGGGAAGATAAGCAAAGAGCATATCCTGAGAAATTCACTCTATCTGTTCAGGAAGTTCTTCTAAGAGAAGGTACAGCTTTTATTTGATTCTTTTTCAGAGCATAGTCAGAATCAAAGATCTTACCTGTTAGAAGAGCTCTGCGGTGCGTGTGTGCACGCATGCTGAGTTGCTCAGTCATGACTGACTCTTTGCGACCCCATAGACCATAGCCCTCCAGACTTCTCTGTCTGGGACTGCCAAGGCAAGAATGCAACCCAAGGACCAAACTCCTGTCTCCTTCATCTCCTACATTGGCAGGCTGATTCTTTACCACTGAGCCATCCGGGAAGCCCCAGAAGAGCTTCAGAGAATTCTATTACTCTCCTATTTTCAGATAAACAAATCAAGATACTTTGCCTAGTATTGTTGCTGGCCAAAATCTTGGCCTTCTCTGCCCACTAAAGCTGAAGAAAAAATACGGAGATAGACTTGGGGGGAAGTAGAAAGGTTGCTTTTATTCCCAGCCAGTGGAGAGGGGAAAACAGTAGGCTCATGCTTCAAGAACTGTGCCCACCTCCTACCCCACTCCTGCTCCATGAGTCTAGGGGCTTATATAAGACAAGGGCTCGCAGTCAGGAGTCAGTGATGAGGCGCAAATGTGATAGTGTTATAGCCACGCGTTCCGGGAAACAAACTCACTCAGAAGGACAATGCAGATAGTGGAGTGCAGTTTATTACACCGGTGGGCCCAAGACAGAGTCTTCTCCGACCAGCATTTGTGAAAATCTTTTATACCCCATGTGTACGTGTCTGAACCCACCACTCCAAATGCCTTGAGACTTACATCAACCAAGGAAAATACAATCCCAATAACCCCATCATTCATGCGCTATGTGCTCAAACAGTCAAACAATCAGCCAATAATCAATAAACTCGAGGAGACACTCCGATTGATACAGAAAAATTTATGGCCTGTCTGAAGGAAGGGGTGATTAGTATATGTTTTCTCTTAGGGGATGAGTAACCTAGATACAGTCTTCAAGGTTCCCCTGTCTGGAGGGGTCTTATCCTTCTTGTTTTCATAGGCACTAAACACAGAGTTCAGAGTCCATTGGAAAGGTGGCTGAGCATGATCAGCATGAACAGGCCTAAGATGGAGTCCAGGCCCTATGAATTCCTTCTTCAATAGGATCTTGATTTCGTCCTCTTGCATTGTTTCAAAGACAGTCATAAACTGGCAACAGGAACCCACTAATTGAGTCTGGCCTTTTGGTGGCTCTGCAGCCTCCCTTCTGATATTTAACTATAAGGGGAAGGGTGTTGTAAGGGTAAACACCAGATAGGGGATGTATTTAGCATAGAATCAAAGGGAAATAGGTGCAAAGTATAGCTCCTGCAGAGTTAAGAGGGCAGAAAAGCAAGCTTAGTTACAGACCTTCAGAGTTAGGAGCATATTAAGTAAAAACACTAGGTATGCTCACTGTGCTTCAGGCCTGCCCACTGTTCTTTTTATATTCTTTGTTCTCAGGAAAGGGAAAAAGAAATACTCATTTCTCCTTTTTCCTTTTCACTGCAACAGTATCCCTGCTGCTAAGTCACTTCAGTCGTGTCCAACTCAGTGCGACCCCATAGACGGCAGCCCGCCAGGCTCCCCTGTCCCTGGGATTCTCCGGGCAAGAACACTGGAGTGGGTTGCCATCTCCTTCTCCAATGCATGAAAGTGAAAAGTGAAAGTGAAGTCGCTCAGTCATATCCGACTTGTAGCGACCTCATGGACTGCAGCCTACCAGGCTCCTCCATCCATGGGATTTTCCAGGCAAGAGCACTGGAGTGGGGTGCCATCGCCTTCTCCAACAATATCCCTAATACCTAGCATAAACCCTGAATATAAGAGGTGCTCAGTAAAATGCTAAACGCATAAAGTTCTTATAGTTCAGTTCAGTTCAGTCCCTCAGTTGTGTCCGACTCTTTGCGACCACATGAATCGCAGCATGCCAGGTTTCCCTGTCTATCAGCAACTCCCGGAGTTCACTCAAACTCAAGTCCATCGAGTTGGTGATGCCATCCAGCCATCTCATCCTCTGTCATCCCCTTCTCCTCCTGCCCCCAATCCCTCCCAGCATCAGAGTCTTTTCCAATGAGTCAACTCTTCACATGAGGTGGCCAAAGTACTGGAGTTTCAGAGCTTTAGCATCATTCCTTCCAAAGAACACCCAGGGCTGATCTTCTTTAGAATGGACTGGTTGGATCTCCTTGCAGTCCAAGGGACTCTCAAGAGTCTTTTCCAACACCACAGTTCAAAAGCATCAGTTCTTCGGCACTCAGCTTTCTTCACAGTCCAACTCTCACGTCCATAACTTTGAGTTGAAAAGAAATGTAACCAAACAAAGAAGCAAAATTTGTTTAAAAACCTTGTCCTTGTAAAGAATCAACCATACCCAATTACTGACTCCATTAAAAAAATAAATAAATAAATGAGTCCAGAAATTTGACATCACTTTTGTAGAGGAAACTTTGATCCAAGGTCTAATTTGATCTTTCTAAACATCAATCATTAAGGTCAGTTACCCCAAAGCATGAAGGAGATTCCAAGTGTCCCATCACCCTTCCCCAGTCTGTTATAGTCAGTGTTCTCCCATGTGATTCCTAAAGTTACTCCTTGCATGCTGATGATATCACTGAGTCCCCCAGAGTACAAAACACCTTTCCAGTGGAAGCCCAGCCTATAGTGTGCATCACAATGGCAGTTTAACCAACTGTAATGAGAAGCTGATAAGGATGAAGGAAATATTGCTGACAGAGCAATAAATCCTCTCTCCCTAATAAATCTCTGACAGCAAAGCACCCCCGTGCTCTCTCGGTGCTGTGAGCCTACAAATTAAATCAGAGGAGATGTCTTGTTGATTGATACTGGAGGTAATCCGATAATTGACCAGGCATGGGCTGATAATGAGACACTTTCGGCTAGTTCGAGGAAGACCAATGAACTGAACTCAGATGAAACGCTGTGATAAAAGCCATTGTGGAGAAAAGGGCCAGTAACTGGAGAGATGGGAGGAAGTGACCCTGCAGAGTGGCGCTTGTATCATTCTAGTTATGAATCGACCTCTTGGTCGATGAACCAGGCTCAGAAACACCAACGGCATGGAAACTTCCCCAGGAGGGTTTGTAATCCCAAATCTAATGATCCAAGAGAGGATTTGGAGAAAAAAATTGTGGAAACAAGATCCCAAGAATGTCTTTATAATTTGCATTTAGCTATTCCTGAAGTGTGACTTGAGTATGGAAGGGTCAGATTCTGAGAAGGAGTCATTGGAAATAAGACCTTAAACTGAACACAGATTTCAGAAATTAGGTCCAAGAGGAGGTTTATTTGATCCAAAGTGACACATTCTGAATGATTTACATGTTTTATATGTACTTGAGAATGAATTTTTTACCCCAAAGTTTAATAAGGGAACAGTCCCTCCCACTTCACTCTTCATCCCTTCTCCCCTCCCCTTACCAAAATGCATGGTTTTTATTATATAATTTATTAATTAGATTTTATCTGCTATTTGTATGATTAGTATTGATGTCCTTTCCCTTAGAAGAGCGTTCACACACTTCCATGCATCTCATTCTGCCTCATCCTGTCTTCTTGGTCTCATCTAAGCTCGTTGTTTTGGTCCTCATGGCTATGCTTTTTATTTTGCAAGGGAGAAGTCATAGGAAGTCATTGCAAATCTACACAGAAATAAAATGTGTTAGTTCCTTTCCTCACCCGTTCCTCCCACACCTCATTTCTCTCTCCTGAATCGGTCTGTCTTCTTTGGATGTATCCATTCAGCTCTCTTACTCATTTACTAGGCTTTTCATTTCTACACTTCCATTTTTCATGCTCTGGATCCCCCATCTTTTCTTATTCACAACTTCATCTTCTTACTTTGTGCTTCAAATATCTCTTCTCCCTTTTTTTTTTTTTAAGATGATATTTGTCAGACTTATTTGGGGATGACCCAGAGAGATGTTATGGGGAGGGAGGTGGGAGGGGGGTTCATGTTTGGGAACGCATGTAAGAATTAAAGATTTTAAAATTTAAAAAAAAAAAAAAAATTCTCCAGTAGAGATTTTCAGTGCATAGCCTTTCAGGATATGTGTGCTCTGCAGAAGTGTTGTTATTTCTCTCTGGCTATGCATGTTGCCTAGGGAATTACAGTGGATGTAATGTGTACCAGATGGAAAGTCACAGATATGGCTGTGAGGTAGGGAGTGTTTCTGGACAGATTCTGACAGATTCTGCAAATAGGAATCAACTACTCCAAGTGTGCATCTCCCCTCCCCTCCTACCCCGCCCCACTCTCATACTTCCCAGGGACTCCCACCCTCAGCCAACCTGGGGAACTGGTTATTCCCAAAGATTATGCCTTTTTGCTTTGACACTGGTGTATTGGAGGAGGAAATATTCAGGGAATGGCCAGCCTCTCCATGTTTGTTATCACCACAGAGGGGCTCTGGCTCTACCCCAGTGACACTCAGTGACTTTTGATGAGTGCTGAGCTGGGGAGCTGATTTGCCACTAAAGGAACAAGTGTCAGTAGACTACTGAGGTCAAAGTGGGAGAAGGAAAATGCATACTCCGCCAGCCCTCCCAAACACCTCCTACCTACATCCCTGGGCTCCTCCCGATCTGGGCTGTCACTTGCCTTCCACACGAGGACTTAACCACCTTCTGTGTTCCCATAGGTTTTCATGGTTTTGATGCTAAGTGCTAGGACCCATCCACATATCTTTTGCTTTTTTCCTTAATGTGTCCACAGTAGGGTTTGAAAGTGAAAGTCACTCAGTCGTGTTTGACTCTTTGCCACCCCATGGACTATACAATCCATGGAATCCTCAAGGCCAGAACAAAGGAGTGGGTAGCCTTTCCCTTCTCCAGGGGGTCTTCCCAACCCAGGGATTGAACCTAGGTCTCCCACATTGCAAGTGGATTCTTTACCAGCTGACCCACCAGGGAAGCCCAAGGATACTGGAATGGGTAACCTATCCCTTCTTTAGCAGATCTTCCCAACCCAGGAATCGAACTGGGATCTCCTGCATTCCAGGTGGATTCTTTACCAGCTGACCCACCAGGGAAGCCCAGGTAGAGTAGGGTTTTACTTTTGTTAATTTGCCGTGTTGTCCAGAACTGGAATTTCTTCTAAAGATGATGGATGCCCATGATCGTAGGCACCATGAGACTTATTTCCCCATTAAATGCACAATACCCAGCATATAACCAGTTCCAACAAAAGCATTTCCTCAATAAATTGGTATACTCATTTGAAGGTATTTTAGATTATATGTGAAGTCATGTTTTTAATTCTAACTTTTAATTCTAACTTTATCCCTATGTTTTGCGTGAGAAAGAAAAATATTGCCTCAGTAGTCTGAGAAATGAGAGTTATTGCATTTTAATAACCTAATCACAAGGAAAACCCTGGAACAGAGTAAACAGTGCATGAAGATACGGGTCTGGGAGAGATTTCCAATTAAGCTTACATTTTTCTTTGTGATACCTAAGCTTCTCTGGCTCTAGGATCCATTTTCTGGCTGCATATTATAATGTTAATACTATAAACTTTTGACATTAATTTTGCTATTATTTCCCCTTTTACAGCTCCATCTTCCAAAGAGCTCAGTATATCCACAAGAACCTACAGATTGGAATCCAACCCTTAAAATTTATAAGATGATAGAAAATACAGAAGGAACAATTAAGAACTCTTTCTATGATCTATTAGCCCTTAAGGTAGAAGGAAAGACGGAATGGAGGGTTGGAGATGGAGGGAGGGAGAAGGAGGGAAGAAGAAAAAGAAAAGACAAAAAGAGGAAAGTCAGACTGTCCTCACCTCCACTCCGTCATCCTCTCTCCCTTGCACTTCTCTGCCCTCACCTGCACTTCTGACCCGGACTTCCTTCCTGATTCGAACAGACTCTCGTGGCTACTCTATAAACTTTTTCACCTCTTGTGGAGTCTTAGTATGCGCTTCACGTTGGCAATCCTGAACCTTTCTCTCTCTTCTAGCTGTCCCCTTCTTGCTACTGTTTCAAAGAAAACCATGTGTCCTTTGTTAAGGAAAAGAAGAATGGCCCTCAGAAGGCTCCCTTCCTGACCCCCTCTTTAGTAGGAGAGCACCTCTTTGTATAACCTGCCATCCATCCCTTTTCCATCTGGTTGTAGAGCATCCTTTCCAGCCTTTCCAGTACCACCTCCTTCTCCTCCTCCCCCTCAGTTTCTGCTCGGGCTGCCTCTTTTTCTTCCCTCTCCAGCTCCTTCCCTTTGTTAATCATCACCTTATTTGTCAGTCGCTTAAAGGGTGCCATATACAATGTAAAGCTAAGTATTCATGAATTATCGCATTACCAATGAAACATATAGTATCAATATGCAGTATCATTATACCTACTTTATGGAAGCAGATTTTTAGGCTCAGAAAAGTCAGGTAACTTGTCCAAGGTTGCACAGCTTACAGCTGGTGGATCTCATTATCTCCTTCTCCTTTACCTTGAAACAAGGACATGTTTTGGCTGGAAGTAGCTAAGAAAATAAATACCTCACCTCCCTTGAGGCCTTCTTGTATTATTCTCCTTCCTTTCATTGCTAATGTGTCTATCAAGCAAGCGGGTACCTCTGCCTCCACTTCCTCAGCATCCCAACCAGCCTGAAGTCCTTGCGTTCTGGCTTCTGTGCCCTGTTATTCAACCAATGTGGACAGATGTCATTGAAATCACTGATGGCTACCTCCTCTATAAACAAATGCCTTTTAAAAAAAGATATATCTTTTACATTTTTAATTATTTTATTTATTGGTCTGTGTCGGGCTTTAGTTGGGGTGCGTAGGATCTTCTGTTTTGACTCATGGACTCTCTAGCTGTGACTCACGGGCTCCAGAGCACCCGGGTTTCAGTGGTTGTGATGTGCAGGCTTAGTTGCTCCACCACATGTGGAATCTTAGTTCTCTGATCAGAGATCGAACCTGTGTCCTCTTCATTGCAAGGTGGATTCTTAACCACTGGACCACCAGGGAAGTCCCACAAATGCCCTTTCTAATCCTCCTTAACCCCTCTGCAGCTGTCAATGATGCCAATGATCTTGTCTTTGGAATTTCAGGTGCCAGACAATGAGGCTTGTGAAACAATTTGTGTGATCATTCACACTCCCTATGAGATGGGCTGGTCCAGGACAGATGGGTTCATCACACAAGGATGTACTTCAAGTCCATGGTCAGAAATGTTAGTTTCCTTTGAGAGTCAAGAGGTATGAACTCTCTTCAGAGTTGTTGTCGTTCAGTCGCTCAGTCGTATCCTGCTCTTTGCAACCCCATGGACTGGGAAGGCTCTTTTATGTTTAAGGATACTTTTTGCAGGAAAACAAATTTACCTTTCCTGAATGGTATTAAATTATTTGTGGTGACCCTATACTTGTGCACATTCAGTTGCTAAGTTGTGTCCGACTTTTTTCGACCCCATGGACTGTAGCCCGCCAGGCTCCTCTGACGATAGTATTTTCCAGGCAAGAACACTGGAGTGGCTTGCCATTTGTTTCTCCGCGGGAATCTTCCTGACCTAGGGATGGAACTCATGTCTCCTGTGTCTCCTGCCCTGCAGGCAGATTCTTTCCCCACTGAGCCATCAGAAAGGTTGACCCTATATGTATAAATATTAAATCGTAAGAGCCTAGAAAACTAAGTAATATTCATATTTGTAGCAAAATACATGTAGTAACCTCAATAATACTACAAGTATTTTGTGTCTGAGGGAACGAGATTGGGGCAGGTGGGAGTATGAGGAGTGATTCTCATCTTTATGGAATAGTTCAGTGGAGAAATGACTCTCCTGGGGATATTTTATATATAACTTTGCCTCTGAGATTCTCTTAATTACTCACACAGGGGTACAGCTGTGAATATCACAGAATATTTATTTTCTCTGAAGATGTCTCAGTTTCTAAAATGAAAGAGTAGTTCAAAGAAAATAACCACAGATTTTGTTCCTCTGCCACATGGCCCAGAGAAAGTGGGGTCTCTGGTTGATTAGAAGCACAGATGCATGTGGTTTAACACACCCAAGAGGCATGGTAGGCAGATTTTAAAATGGAGAATATATTTAACATTTGCAGAGAACTTTATGACGTCCAAAGTATGTCCACATATATTATTCCATCTGCCTTTTCCCAGCTCCTTAAAAAGATGGGTATTTGGATCCTAGTTTAAAGATGAGGAAATCAAAGTCCTGACAGTTGATACTATGTACCCAAGTCTCCATCGGTAATAAAGGCAGACACAGGATCAATACCTGGGTCCCTGACTCCTGGCCAGTGGCTAAGTCTCACTCATCTCCTTCCAGCCCATTGCAAGCCAGGGTTGATTAATTGCAGGGAAGTGGACTACAGCAAAGATGAGCTGGTACAGACATGCAGGCAATCACAGGCACACTACAGCAGATTATTCTTCTGCTATCATTTTTTAATTAGTTAACTTTAATTTTGGCTGTGCTGAATCTTCATTGCTGCACGTAGGCTTTCTCTAGTTGCGGCAAGCAGGGCTCCTTTGCTATGGTCCACGGGCTCCTTTTCTTGTTGTGGCTCACTGGTGCTAGGGTGTGAGGGCTTCAGCAATTGTGGTGCATGGGCTTAGTTGCTCCACGGCAGGTGGAATCTTCCTGGACCAGGGATCGAACCCGTGTCCTCTGCATGGGCAGGCAGATTTTTATCCACTGTACCACCAGGAAAGTACTATTATTATTTTTTGCTAGGGTATGGTTGCTTTACAATGTTGTATTAGTTTCTACTGTACAATGAAGTGAATCAGCCATACCTATACACGTATCTCCTCCCTCCTGAGCCTCCCTCCCTCCGTCCCCACCCCCATCTCACCCTCTATCTAGGTCATCACGGAGTGCTGAGTTGAGCCCCTGTGCTAAGCAGCAACTTCCACTAGCTGATCCAGCAATCCGACTATTGGGCATATACCCTGAGAAAACCATAGTTCAGAAAAGCACATGCCACCCAGTGTTCATTGCAGCACTATTTACAATAGCTAGGAGATGGAAACAATTTAAAGGTTATCCTTTTAAAAGAATATCTATTTGAAACATGATTCATTCTTGCTCATCCCTTTACAAAGGGCAGTAGGTATTTCCAAGTGGAACCTGTCACCCACCCTGAACAGCTGAATTTTCCACTGAGACAGACTCCCCAGGTACTGGATGAACTATTGTGGGTGTGCTTGGTTAAAACTCAAAGGGTGCTTAGGTATCACCTATGCAACTTCCCTCTTAGGATACCAAGATCCAGAGAGGGGAGGTGACCTAGGAACAATTTTGCTAAGTTATAGGAGGAAGGGAAGTTTCTACCCCTCTAGAGCAAAAACTGTGTGTGTGGAGAAGACATTTAGGGACGTCAGTCCAGTCACAGATCCCTGAGAACCACCGCCTGCATCACAGCACCCTGGGCACTCACACCTAAGCACACCTACACAAAAACACGTACACACACACTGGGCCCCCCAGCCGCCATGGTTCTATGATGAGACCCTGCTTTCCTGGTCAGAGATGATGGAGCAGGCGTGGACACCCGACCCACGCCGGACCACTCAGCTCCTCTCTCTCGAGGACTAAAACTGAGAAACAGCGTACATGGGAAAGAGAGCTGAGTGATGAGGATGACGGGGCTCCAGCTGGGAAGCCCACAAACTGGAGTTTGAGAGAGTCCTCCTTTTCTCCTCCCTCCTGACCTCTGTGTCGTTTGGCCTCTTCTTTGATTTCAAAGGTTACTACCTCAGTGTCTTCAAGTAAATCCCACCTTGTACTTTAGCTAATTCAAAGTCAGTTTCTGATATTTGCCACCAAATATCTTAACAAAATTGTGAGAGAGCCCCAGGAAAATGATAAACACACTGTCTCTTCTGATGCTTTTCTGAGATGGAGTAAGTTAATTAAGTGCTGCTTGATCCCAGGAAATCAGTTTAAAAAACGAATGATCAATTTATGCAGGTACTCATCATAAGCTGAAATGCATATTAAAAGCTGATCTCTTTTCTTAAGATAAAGAGTTTGGTAGCTCTTAAATGAAGCTACTAGAAAATATACTTTTTATGCTTTTAAACAATATACATGTTTATGTATATACATATGTCCATTGGACATGAGTTTGAGCAAACCCTGGGAGACAGTGAAGGACAGGGAAGCCCAGTGTACTGCAGTCCATGGGGTCACAAAGAGTTGGATACAGCTTAGTAACTGAACAGCAACAACTGGGACACATATACACAGACCCATTCATTGAATTGTCAATTGTGGAATAATTGAAAAAAATTTAAAATAAAAGTTTGCATATATTTTCTGTCAATTATGAAATACTATTTAGTAGCTGTAGAAAATTTGGAATTGTGTGACAATTATGTGCCAGACATTGTGCCAGAGAATTTTATCTCTTTTTTTTTGCATCCTACCCACTCTTTGTAGGATAATTATTATTCCTGTTTAAATATGAGAAACTCTGTGTATGTACATGTGTGTATGTGTGTGTGTCCAAACCATTAAACCAAACCGAAGTTTGCAGTGTGGACTAAGCATAAAAAAAATGAGGAAAACCATAACGGTTACTATAAAGCATTCACAACACTTTCAATCATACAGAGCAAATACATGCAGGAAAAGGAAAGCTTACTTTGGAGAAATCTATTTAGATTCATGAAGCCAATGTAAATATGAAAAACACTTTAAACATTTCCCCCATATTTGGCAAAAATGGGTAAAAGAGAGAAAGTCCTTTAATACACTTACATTATACTTGCTACTCTCTCAGGCAGGCAGGAAGTAACATGGCATCATGGAAAACAAGAATTCTCAGGCAGCTCTGATACGGACGTGATTTGCATTGTTTGAGGAGTTATGTGCTTGTCAACAACTCCCCAGCTGTGCTGTCAACAGGCAGGTCTTTTGCAAAAATATTAAGTGTGTACTTATCTCCCCTAAGACATGATTAAACATTATGTTTTATATGCCCAAATGGAAATGAGCCGGGACAGGCTAGGGGCTCCCTCAGTTATTAAATTGACATTTGGGAGCCACCTTTTAACATTTAAATTTTTTTTTATTTCACAAGTAATCCATGTTCATTAGAAAAATTTGAATTTATAACTAACAAAAAATAACAAAATCTTCCATTGATATCTGGATGAATTTTCTTCCATACTTTTCTGCATACCTATATACACAAATTTAAACATTTTACAAAAGTGAGGTTATGCTGCTCTCTGACTTCCTCCTAAACAATATATTGTCAGTGTTTTCATCGCTGGGAAATAATTCCCCATGAATCTCTCACGTTCCTGCTCATCTTGGGAACAGGGGGGCACTTTGCTCTTTCGTCCCAGATAATTTTTTCAAGGGCATTTATACATCAAACAACCTTGGAGGACAGAGATGATGTCTCTCCTCAGAGCAAAATTCAGGTTTGCTTGCAAGCTTCGAGGATAGAGGTGGTTCCTCTCCCTGGAGCAAAGAGCAGGGGTTTCCTAAGCTCAGCATTCTCCTTGGAAAATGCAGCCCACTGTTGATTACGGTGCAGACATCACCTCTGCTCTTTATGTCACCCTTTGGGTATCAGGGCTCAGGAAGTTGGCAGGAAAACAAATCCTGATATTCTGGCTATTGCTCTTGCTGGGAGTAATAAAGTCCCTTGTCTCTGACCCAGGGGTATATATCTTCTGGCAACAACCATTAAAAGATGGAGACTTGTTAATTTATAAGGGGAGAAAAATCTTGGCTCCTCATGGTTCTTGACAGTCATGTTGCTAAACCATTGCTCAAGATCATCACGTTTGATAGTTGCATTTTAATGGAAGCACACTGTATCTTGGACTTCCCTGGTGGCTCAGTGATAAAGAATATACCTGTCAATGCAGGAGATGTGGGTTTGATCCCTGGTCTGAGAAGATCCCCTGGAGAAGGAAATGGCAACCCACTCCAGTATTCTTGCCAGGGAAATCTCGTGGATAGAGGAGCTTGATGGGTGACAGTCTATGGGGTCACAAAGGAGTCGGACACGATGACACAATTCAGCAACTAAACAACAACATGGTGTCTTAACCCAGGGGGCGCTAGTGGTAAAGAACCCACCTTCCAATGCAGAAAGTGTAGGAGACACAGGTTCGATCCTGCGGGGTCGGGAAAGAAGGAAATGGCAACCCACTCCAATATTCTTGCTTGGAGAATCCCATGGACAAAGGAGCCTGGCAGACTACAGTCCATAGGGCTGCAAAGAGTCAGACTGAAGCAACTTAGCACACACACACATCTTAATCTATCTCCCTATTTTGCTATTCCTCTCCTACAGAGGGCAGCAGAACTTTTCTCTTATGGTTAAGAGTAACTGTCAGTCCCTAACTTCTCCCCGGAACTGTATTGGGTTCATAGGAGTTGGAGGTATGGGACAATAAACTGGAAATAAACTTCCCAGGTTTGCTGCTATGATGACCCCTTCTTCTCCCACTGACCACATGACCCCCTGCCACCAGCTGTGCTGCAGCACACCGCACCCGGGGGCTCTACAGACACAACGTGGCAAAGAAATCTGACACCCAGGGCTTTGGGTTTGGGTAGATGTGGTTATGAGTCTCGACTCTGCTCTTCTGCAGCAGCTTTGGTAACCTTGGGCAAGTGACTTTGCCTGTCAGAGCCCCCATGTTCTCCAGAACAAATGGGGATAATAAGGGGGAGTGTATCATCAGGTGATGAGATGAAATTAATGAAGCAGCATATGTAAAGAGCTTACTAACATGTGGCACGTAGCAGGAAATCATTATAGCCACTCTTATTACTGTTATTAAAGCTGTGATCCACAACTACACACAGCTAATACCAGGCAGGCTGTGATGACTTCTACGATGGAAGTATAAGTGCAGCTATTATTATTGGGCAGGCTTCTTGATTGGGGGCCCCAGCTGGTACCCACATCTCCTCCAGCATTTAGAAGGCAATTGCTGTGACAAAGAGCAGTAATCCTGAGAACCTTATTTTCATGCCCCCAAATCCTCTTAAAACTACACAGTGGTCCTATATCTCTGGCAATAAACCTTAAAGATAAATGAGCTAAAGCTATGGACCAAAGAATGAGAGCTCTGTCTCCAAGTGTAGCCTGCCCAAGGATGATGCCAGACCCCGGGATCTAAGCCCTAAGCTCACACAGAGATGATGACTAGCTATTAGGTAATGGCCATGAACAGACCCACTGATGATAACATTCTGTAAAGCCACAGTGCTGGTACATTCACGAATCATTTTCCTCTGATCTTCAGAAGCCAGCGCTGCTTCAAATTCAGAGATTGTACTCTAGGCATCATATTGATTTTGCTCCCTTCCACCTCACTCACATACCCTAAAACTGTAAGATTAATTGAACTGCTAAGATGAATAGAGTTATATACACCAGCTAATTTTCCAATGGTTAGCATGACCTTTTGTAAAAATGTCTGTTCAGCATTTGAAAGGGTATGTTTTCCAGCCTCTCACAATGAAATACATATCAGGATGCGAAGCTGTACAACGATTTTCTTTTGTGCTGACAAACTGAGAAGTGTGAGATGTTCGTTTACCCCAGAGTCGGAAAAAGCATGGCCAATTACGAAGTCAGAAAATATCAGAATTGACTTATAATGGCAAATGGTCATGCCTTTGTAATTCCACTTAACTGGTTACTCAGCTCTTTTTGAAAGGCATTATTAACTTGTTAGAGAATCTCAGAGGGAATCTCTTTCATTAAGCAACTAAACAGTTAGGCTTTGGAGTATTTAAAAAGATTATAGGCAGATGAAATACAGTGCTACAAAGTGACCCTGAAATGCATCTAGAACTCAATAGACAGAAATAAAGATTTATAAAATTCCTTTCTCAGACTGTTTATTTTTCCTAATTGTTATTATTTTTCCAATGTAAGATAGTCACTTCACAAATATATACATATATATACATGTAAAATTTTCTCTATATCCATATATATGGTTTATAGATTTTTATAGATTTTAATAGTCACACACAGACACACACACATTGTATATAAAACAGATAAGCTTAAAAAAGAAAATGACCCATTTCAATAAATAACCACTATTAATCTTGCCTTAAACTTTCAGGAGGTTTATATATCTATATAGCCTGGTAGCTAAGAGCATAGGGGTCCGGAGTAAGAGCTCATCACTTACAGATTCTGTGATCTGGAGAATTCACTTAAACTTTGATTCAATTTTCTCACCTATATAATTGTGATAAAAACAGTATCTTCTTTGCAGTATTCTAGGAGGATCAAATGAGATAACATGAGTAAAATTTTAAATTAGTTCCTGGTACCTTGTAAGTGTTCAGTAAATATTAGGTGTTTACATCCTAAACAACAATATACAATTAAGTGAGACTTTATTTTATATACTGTTTTATAGCTGGCTTTTTATTTAATGGCACCCCACTCCAGTACTCTTGCCTAGAAAATCCCATGGACGGAGGAGCCGAGTAGGCTGCAGTCCATGGGGTCGCAGTCAGACACGACTGAGTGAGTTCCCTTTCACTTTTCAGCTTCATGCATTAGAGAAGGAAATGGCAACCCATTCCATTGTTCTTGCCTGGAGAATCCCAGGAATGGGAGAGCCTGGTGGTCTTCCGTCTATGGGGTCGCACAGAGTCGGACACGACTGAAGTGACTTAGCAGCAGCAGCAGCAGCAGCATAGCCTGCTTTTTATTTAAGTGTGTTGTACATGTTTTTGTGCATAAATGCATGCATACACTTCATCTTACTTAGTGGCCGTGTAATATTCCATCCCTTCATCTTACTTAGTGCGTGTAATATTCCATCACGTGAGTTTGTGATGAATTATTGGGTAGGACTCAGCATGGTGGCACTGCCTGCCAAGCTCCAGGTGGGTGTGAGTGATGTCTTTCTGTATCTCTGTGTATTGATGCAATTAACGGCATTTTTAAATTGTTATACGGAAATTAGTGGAAACAATCTAAATGTCTATTGACAGATGAATGGATAAAGATGTGGTCCATATATACAAGAAAAACTACTCAACCGTGAAAAAGAAAAAGAACACCATTTGCACCACAATGGATGGATCTAGGGATTATCACACTAAGTGGAGTCAGTCAGGCAGAGAAAGACAAACACCATATGATACCGTTTATATGTGGACTCTAAAACGCAGCACCAATGAACTTGCAGACTAAGCAGAAACAGACTCACAGATACAGAGAAGAGACTCATGGTTGCCAAGGGAAAGAGGGCCTTGGAGAGGGATGGATTGGGAGTTTGGGACTAGAAGGTGCAAACTATTATGTATAGGCTGGATAAACAAGGTCCTCCTGTACAGCCCAGGGAACCATAGTTGGTATGCTGTGATAAACCCTAATGGAAAAGAATGTGAAAAAGAATATATTCACATTTATATATCTTAATCACTTAGCTCTCCAGTGGAAATTAATACAATATTATAAATCAACCGCCTGCCAGGCTCCTCTGTCCACGGAATTCTCCAGGCAAGAATACTGGAGTGGGTTGCCATTTCCTCCTCCAGGGGATCTTCCTGACCCAGGGATCCAACCTGTGTCTCTTGAGTCTTCTGCACTGGCATGGATTCTTTACCACTAGCGCCACCTGGGAAGCTCTATAAATCAACTAAATCTCAATAAAATAAATTTTTGAAAAAATTAGTAGAAATGAAAAACTAAAGGTCTGATTATTAATGGTAAGAATTAGTGATCTTATAAGTGTGTTGCACTTGAGACAAAGAGAAAGCAATATATATATGATATTGAAAAGCATGTATGAGATAGAAGAAAAATAATTGCCTATATTTTTTCCATGCCCAAAGTGCAGGGCTAAGTAGAAATTTCCTACTTTATCTCTCAGTGAAGAGGAGCCTGCTTCCAAAATATATTATTTATTTTCAGCTCTCACACATTTGACTAATGTCCAAATGGAAAGTCCTGACTGTAAGCATCTCTTGACAGCCTTAGGAAGAAACATGAGTAAATGCAGATGGCCAGGCTCATAAGAGACAGATGGAAAGTCAAAGCTGTGTGGAATTCTGCAGGCTTTCCTGGCGCCCAGATTCTATAGCTCTGAATATTTCAGTGACCCCCAAATCTCTCTTATTGACAAGCACCAAAGGCCTGCTCCCTGAGCACTGACAGACTGGGCACACAGTAGGGGGCTTGGTGTGAGATCAGGGAAGAGATGAAGACTGAGTTTGGGAAGAGACCCCCTCATGGAGCCAATAACATGGTCTTGCATGGAAATCATTTTTGCTTTCATTCTGTGGTGGGGTGCAGGGAGGAAGTATGAGAAAAGCTTTACAGAAACAAGACCGAAAAAAAAAAAAAAAGAAATGAGACCGAAACCCCTACTGTGGGTCTAGCATGCCTAGCACTTAGTGAGTGACATTCAAACATTGGGCTGATGAATGAACGGACTCCCTTTTGTCAAGTAAAGGGATCAATAGGATATCACTTATTGCTTTATTACATCTCTTCTGGTTGTTTAGTTATAAAGTTGCCCTGGCTCTTCTCTGTAATCTTTTCACTCAATCTTTACTCTGATTTAGAGGAAAGGAGATGAAGGCAACTAATATCTGGGGGCAAGGCTGTAGCAAATGGTGATGTGAAAACTGTGTAAGGGGCACCCTTGGTGCCACAGGGTACAACCTGTGCAGCTGTACAGAACGGGCCTGGCTGTTCAGTGCCTCCTAGGTTTGCAGTATATAGCATTGTATCATCACATAATATTATTATATCAAATCTCCCTAAGATCTCTGTGAGGTGAGAATCACCCCATTTTGCAATTAAAAAAATATTGGTTTAGAAAATTTGGAGAATGTCCCAAGATGGCACAATTAGATGGAAGGAGGTCATGGAACAAGAATGGGAATTCTAATCTGAGTTTGACTCAACTCAGCTCCCCACTGAGCTCTTTCAGTCATCCCAGAGAGTTTGGAGATGAATATATTTGAACACAAACTGACCATCCCCCACCATTACAAACCATATGCAATACACAAGAGTCCTGAATTTCTGCATTCAATAATGCTTTTTGTGCCTCATTCGAGTACCAGAGCTGGGCTCTTCTGGAGTTTGGGACAGAATCATGGCTTGGCAGGAGACTGAGTTCTTTTAAAAAAAATTATATCTTTTTGTCTGTGCTTGGTCCTCTCTGCTGCATGCGAGCTTTCTCTAGTTGCAGCGAACAGGGGCTTCTCTCTAGTTGTGGTGAATGGGCTTCTCATTGCGGTGGCTTCCCCTCTTGCTGAGCACAGGCTCTAGAATGTGGGCTCATTAGTTGTGATGCATGCACTCACTTGCCCCACAGCATGTGGGATCTTCCCAGACCAGGGATCGAACTGGTGTCCTTTGCATTGCAAGGTGGATTCTTAACCACTGGACCACCTGGGATGCCCAAGCCTGAGTTTCTCGGTGTGGAATTTGTGCAGTAAATCATGGGCCCTTGTTTGAATTTTATTTCCTGGGTTAGCTCCAGAATCTGTTCCTTCCTTGCTGGGTCTCTTCATCTTTCAGTGAGAGGCCTGGGAGTCCCTGTATTACTTGGTGCTCAGTGTCCTACACAGTTGGGGCTAAAATTCTAAAACTGAGCTAGTACAGCTTCAGAAGAGAAAAAGCAAGTCTGATCAAAGAATAAGACTCCATGAGAATCTTTAAGACACAGGTACAGAGCTGGAAGGAACTGGCAGAGGAGCCAGCTGCCAGCCCACTCTGCCCTCTTGCAGAAAGACGTGTTCAGGATAGAGGAGGCTGCTCATGGGTGCCATCTGCGAAGTCCAGGCCAGGGCTGGGGCAGTGAAGCACCCTCCTTCCAGCACTGGGCCTTAGAAACCTGAGCTAGGAGACTCAAACCCAGAGAAAACTTCTCAAGACAGAGGCAGGCACAGGAGTGGGTCGTCATTACTTCCGAGGCCCCCTGTTTATCTCTTTCAAGGATACCTCTTGTCCCCTTGGAGAGGCCCCACCTCAAGATGTGGTCCTCTGTTTCCTGCTGATCTGTGTGATGGTTTTATCCCCAGCACCCTATCCAGCAGGGCACTCCCATGCTCTTTATAGTCCCTGGGGCTCCAGACTTTCTCTGATGGTGCTTCTGGCATCTCAGCTTGGAGGTTTTATCCTTTCCTGCCTTCTGCATTTCCTACTCTGGAACTGCTATTTGCCTCACTGGGGAACTTTCTTATCTCATCTACCGGGAGAAGGCTTAGGGCTTAGGGCTGGAGGCCTGGCATGGAATGTGAGGCCGAGCAGTGGAGGTAGGAAGCCCTGGGTGGGCGGTGGGAGGCCCCAGGATGCTTTAGCTATAGAGGAGGACAGATGAGGAGGAAGAGGAGGAGAAGGAGGGAAGGAGGAGGTGTTGTCCTTCTCAGGAACGACAAGAAAATCACAATGATAATAGTAAAACTTGTATTAGTACCAGACGTAAAAGTTGTTCTGTTGGATGTAGAGGAGGTCATGTGTGATGTCTAGGGAGTAATTCAGTAGAATAATTCAGAAATCCAAGAGAGAACAAAAGAAGCTGGGGAGTGAGTGGGTAGTGAAAAGGCAGAGGCAGTGGGTATAAATCCCTATTTTCAAATGTTGACCACGCTTCTGAGAATTCTAAGATTCCTATTCCATCCCCACGGTATCACTGGTTGCAGCAGGTACTTTGAATTAGTCCCACACTCAGACCTGACACTGGGAAAAAGCTGAAGCTCTTGGACTTTGGCAGTGTGAACAACTCGCAGGTCACTCGGCCTACAGCTGGGATGGATTTCAGAACACCAGGCGGAGCCATTGGAATTACTCTGCTGCACCGTAGTATTTTCAATAAACCTTTATTTTCAATAAACCTTTCAATAAACCTTCAAAAAAATTCACCTCATTATTCTAAGCTCAGGTGTTTTTGCGTGTGTGCGCATGTGCATGCCAAGTCGCTTCAGCTGAATCTGATTCTTTGCGACCCTATGGACTATAGCCTGTCAGGCTCCTCTGACCACGGGATTCTCCAGGCAAGAATACTGGAGTGGGCTGCCATGCCCTCCTCCCAGGGATCCTTCCCACCCCTGGATTGAACCCATGTCTCTTATGTCTCCTTCATTGGCAGGAGGGTCCTTTATCACTAGCACCGCCTGAGAAACCCTCAGGTATGGTTTAAAGGGGCTTATTAGGAGTAAGACTCTCCTCTCACCCTTAACACTCAGGAAATCCAAGAATTTTAGCTCTGTGCCAGGAACTGAGGGCAAAGATCAAATATATTCTTATCCCAGGAACTAAAACACACTTTTTTTGGGGGGGGCGGGGCGGTCAGAAACCAGGTTGAATTAACATAGTTAAGAGAATATATTCTGTGCATAAATTCTCTCCCTACTGTTGTAAAATGAAATGAGGAAATATATCTACCAATGCAAGAGTTAAAGGAGAAAGGCTTGGCACATAGTACCTCATCCTTAATCTCTGTATTTCCTACACACACACATCTTCCTGCACAAACAATAACTAGATAATATAATCTATTCAAGATGGACCACTTTCTACCTTCTAGGACTGTTTTATACTATCCAAGAGTCTTGACTAGACCTTGACTTGTCTCATCCCATGTTTTCTATTTTCTTTCCAACGTATCTTTTCATTGCTCTGTGTTCAGTAAAACTGGTGTGTGGCAGAGCTGGAAAAGAGTTACTCTTGGGATGAAGGTTCTCTAATCACCAGTGTCCACAGGACATTTTCCTAAGATCCATGAGTGGGTTGGTGAGACAAAGGCCTGAGGAGGTGAATAGTGTGTGAAGACTCCTGACACGTGTCACTTCGTGGAGGTAAAACTGGCCAAGCTGTTAACACTTGGCGGCTTCTCTGTGATCACAGAGGATGCTCTGTATCAGCTCTAGAGTCTTCAGCCTGAACAACCTCTATACACATTCCAACAACTCACTGCTTGCTGCCCTCTTTTTCCTCTTTGTTTTAGCCTCCACCCAAGGCTAATTAATAGCCCAGTGTCCCGTTTTAACCTTTCTTGTAACAATCATTAGTGAGATGTGTTCTGTTACTGTCATTACAAACTACTCTTATGCCTTGCTATCAATAGTTATACACACCCCCAAACATTTGCCAACCATCTACTGTGTTCCTGGTATTGGGATGGCCACAGGGACAGAGAAATAAATGAAATCAACAGATTAGCCCAACAATCAGAGAACTATTGACTGATTCTAGAAAGGAAACTGAACACATAAGAACAGAAAGCCTGCTGAATGCTGCATGTGACTTTGGGGGAAGTTCACACAGGGAGCTCTGAGGATGCAGAGAAGAGGGAGCCCTCCTAATACAGGCTTGAGGCAGGAGACCAGAAGGGTTAAGCTGCTTCCTTAAGGTCATGTATCAGTGTCCTGGCGTTGCCATAACAAATCACCACCAACTGCTTGGCTTAACACAACAAAAATTTATTCTCTAACAGCTGAGGCGGTCAGAAGTCTGAAATCAAGGTGTCAGCAGGGCTGTGCTCCCTCTGAATCCTCTAGAGAAGGATCCTCCCTGGCCTCTTCATAGCTCTTAGTGATGGCCAGCAACCCTTGGCTTGCATCGCTCCAGTCTTTGCCTCCATCATCACATGGCCTTTGTCTCTGTGTGTGTTCCTGACTCCAAATCTCCCTCTCCTTATAAGGACACCAGCCTGGATTTAGGGCCAACTTCAATCTTGTATGATCTCATCTTATCTTGATTATATCTGTAATGACCCTGTTTTCAAATAAATCTGATTCAAAGGTACCAGGGGTTAAGGCATAAACATTATCTTTCCCAGAGGAGGATACAGTTGAAGCTGCAAGAGGTCAAAAAGTCAACTAGTGGAGAGCCAGAGCTGTTATCAAAGATTTGGGGCTGGACTTGCGGCTCAGACAGAAAAGAATCTGCCTGCAATGCAGGAGACCCGAGTTCAATTCCTGGGTTGGAAAGATCCCCTGGAGAAAGCAATGGCTACCCATTCCAGTATTCTTGCCTGAAGAATTCCATGGACAGAGGAGCCTGGTAGGCTACAGTCCATGGGGTCACAAAGAGCTGGACACGACTGAGTGACTAACACTTTCATAGTCAGAGTCTTTTTCGCTAGAGTAAAAATGGACCTCTACCAACAATGTGACTGTTCAAATATTAATCCTGGGACTTCCCTAGTGGTCCAGTAGTTAAGACTCTGGATTTCTACTGCAGGGGGTGAGTATTCAAACCCTGGTCAGGGAACTAACATACTGCAGCTACACGACATGGCATACACACAAATTAATCCCATCTCCCTTGCCCCTTAGACTATCGCTCTCCTGGTTTAACATTTTGATGGAGTAAAACTTTACTCAACCGAGTGCTTGTAACATGCTTAGTTATAATGCTGTTTAGGCTGATGCGAAGAGCCAACTCATTGGAAAAGTCCCTGCTGATGGGAAAGATTGGGGGTGCGAGGAGGAGGGGGCAGCAGAGGATGGCGTGGTTGGATAGCATCACTGACTCAATGGACGTGAGTTCGAGCAAACTCTGGTAGAAGGTGAAGGACAGGGAAGCCTGGTGCATGCAGTCCATAGGGTCTCAAAGAGTCGGACACGACTGAGCGACTGAACAACAACAAGGGGCGCTAGGTGCACCCACTTACTGAGCTGTCACCTTACATTTGGCTAGCTAGCCACTCAGCGTCCAAAGGGCAGTGCAGTCACTTCAACCTGGCAAGCCCCTGGCCATTCCTTTCTTTCCAGGCTCTTTTCTCACCTAGGTGTCCTGGTTGCAAATCCCAGATCTGTAAGTTGAGTTCCCAGGGTCTGAGCATCACCCAAGGCTCCATTCTGCAGAGGAGGTGGCAGGCACTTAGCTGTGGGAACCTTAGACTCCTTTCGATTTTTCAGACTGGAGCTCTTAGAAAACAAAGGAACCTACCTGGTTAATTCTAATGTGCTTTTATTCGGCCCACCCCACCTCCACCAAAACAAGTTTTCCATTTTTTTATTCATCTTGCCAAAGACTCCCAGGCACTCTATCAGTGGTGATGGAGGTAGGCAGAAACAGGGCAGAGAAGTAAGCTAAGCGATCTTGCCACACATTTAAAATTCTTAAGCTTTGGTAGACAATGACCTGGGGCTTCCCAGAAGGTGCAGTAGTAAAGAATCCTCCTGCCAATGCAAGAGATGCAAGAAGATTCCCTGGAGAAGGAAATGGCAACCCACTCCAGTATTCTTGCCTGGAAAATCCCATGGACCGAGGAGCCTGGCGGGGTCCAGGCGGGTTGCAAAGAGTCAGACATGACTGAGCCCAGCACAGCACAGATAATGAACTATAAGTTATAGAAGTATTTAAACATTCCTCCATCTGAGAGAGAGCTTAAAGAGCCTTCTCTGAACTACGCAGAGGGGGGTGAGGAAAAAAGATGTTCTGATTTAATTCCTACATTATAATGATAGCAGTAGTCCTGCGTGTGTCATTATTTTTCCATTACCTTAATGCCTCGGTTAATGAAGACTTTCCAAGCCCACTCACGCCACTACGGGAGCTGAGCAGTTAGAGTCCATCTCGGTCCCTGTGGATACAGATGCAGCCTCTCTGCACACGTGGTTGTCTTCCTCACATCAAGGTCTCATCAGTGCTACCATCCATTGAGCTGCAGAGGCCAGCCTCAGGGTGAAAAGCCACTTCCATTTCATCCACGTGGGCACCTCACCCCCATTCCTTTCCACTGGTATTGTCACTGCAGAGGCAGCCTGTTTGGAAGGTCCCTGCTGTGCTAATGATGGCAGGTTGGCAGCTCTGAGGTGCCACAGGCACTCAGGGGCACTAGACAGTTCTTACAGGACATAGATTGTGGAGACAATACCTTCCTTTGTGTGAGAGGACATATAAGTTTTAACGTGTAGGGATTTTCAGATTTTATCTTTCTCCTGCCTGCGTGCAAGCTCAGCTGCTTCAGTCGTGTCCAACTCTGTGACCCCATGGCCTGTAGCCTGCCAGGCTCCTCTGTCCCTGGGATTATCCAGGCAGTAATCCTAGAGTGGGTTGCCATGCCCTCCTCCAGGGAATCTTCCCGACCCAGGGATCGAATCTGCATCTGCTGTATTGCAGGCAGATTTTTTTTTTTTTTTACTGCTGAGCCACAAGGGACGCCCCATCTTTCTCCAACCTATAACAATTTCAGAATTGCCCATGTGGCTTTGTGTGTCCTCACCCCTCTTGCTGACGTCTAAGAGTAGAATGGGCAAAATCTATGCAGAGCCTCCTGAGAAAGGAGCTCAGACAGGACATAGCCCTTAAATAGCTTCACGGGAAAGGAAAAGATGTGACTGGTCAAATGGGTCAGGACTGGGGAACAGGCACGTGGAAGTACAGACAGGAAGTACAGGGGCAGGGAAAGGGCTCATTGGTGGAGGAGGGGGAGAAAGCCCTGAGCATTTGGGGGGTGGCAGAGGTGAGCAGGAAGCAAGAGAGGTTGTAGAAAGGTGTGGACTTTGCCCTTGGAGCCCCAGGAGTGATTGTTTTCCATTGCACTGTAGGCATGCTCAGTTGTGTCCGACTCTGCGACCTCATGGACTGTAGCCTGCCAGGCTTTTTTGTCCATGGGGTTGTCCAGGCAAGAATACTGGAGTGGGTTGCCATTTCCTTCTCTAGGGAATCTTCCCAACCCAGGGACTGAACCTGTGTCTCCTGCAAATCTCCTGCATTGCAGGTGGACTTTTTACCACTTTTCCCACCAGGGAAAGACCTAAACAAACTCGAATCTCTTATAAGGTTGCAGTATCTTCCTCTGAAACTGACCCACATGGGCCCTAGTTTTATGAGCAGGACATCTTGTTTGCCGAGTGTTCGGTGCTCACCTATCATCCCGCACCGGAACTAATTAGAAGGGGTGAGAACATACAGGCTTTCAGAGGATGAAGGCCCATCAGAGATGATCTGGTCTAGCCTCCCACTGAGTTCAGGACACCTCCTACTGCCTCCTCACCTCACCTCTGCTGCAAGGATTTCGAGAATGAGGACCTCAGGTCTGGTTGAGAACCCCCCTAACAATTGCAAAGGCTATGCCTCGGGGTCCAAAGACATGGCCCCCGAGCATTCATTGAGTGTTCAAGTCTTGCTCCCTGAGTCTCAGGTTCCTCTTCTGGAAAAAGGTCACAGCAGTCCCGAGTTCAGAGTGTCTGTGAAAGGACCGAATGACATGACGGAACTGTGTGTGCTTCAGAAGGAACAATGCAGACTCGAGTCATCAGTACAGACTCGAAACCCTGTGCGCTTGGATCAAGTCGACATGCTGACCGAGGACCCACTTGGTTCAGTGTAGCAGAAAGAGGCCTAGTGTGGAAACACCAATATGATCAGTGATCCTACAGGGTTTGAGTTTTAAAATGAGTCCTGCTGACATGCTAATACCCAACTATGTTAATTGATTTGGGAAAAGCATTTTCAAAAGTCTATCTATACCAGGTGGAGAGAGAACCTTGGGAACCCAACACAATTCCAGTCAAAGTCATTCCATTTATAGATAATCAACAAGGGCCTACTGTATAGTGCAGGGAACTCGACTTGATATTCTATAATAACCTACATGGGAAAAGAATCTGAAAAAGAATGGATATATGTATATGTATAACTGAACCACTTTGCTGCACATCTGAAACTAACACAACATTGTAAATCAACTATACTCCAACATAAAATAAAAATAAAAATTTAAAGGTCATTCCATTTATAGTACCTTTTAGAGCTTTACAGACTTTACATATTCTTTTATTTAATGATCCTGGCATCTAAGTAAGAATGTATCATAGGAATTAGAGGTCTTGGAAAACCTGACAGTAAAAATAGAAAGAAAAAAAAATTACAAGAAAAACATCCCAAATAATTACTAAGAGTGATACCATTAAAGGTGAGTTTATTTTTCTTGTTTCTGCATACTAAACTTTTCCACAATGAGGTTATAATATCTTGGTGATAAACAATTTTGTTTTGAGAATACTCAGGACAATTTAAGTACTAGATATATGTGTGCTTTTACGGTAATTTTTCGCCTTCACTGCTTTAGTATCTTCAGCTTCAAAGCAATGGAATTCAAATATGTGCTATAGGAGGACCTTTCTTAGAACAACCCTATTATTCTAGAAAGTGAAATTTTCACTTACAAGCAATAGAGTGTCACCCATTCCAAAAAGCTTTTACCTTCCCAGCCAGATGACTTTCCATAGAAAAATCACACATTTTGTTAACAACTATATGCATCTTGCTTCAGAAATAATAAACAAAAGTGTGACAGCTAGATATTTTGAGTCTCAGAAATTTGGGACAAATAGAAGAGCTCTCAAACTGGGACTCTCGCTGGTCATGAGCAGGTGGGTATTATTATCCAGTGCATTTATGCCTGGTCTATCAAGTGAAAATTGGCACCTTTCAGATGAGTGAGCATCCTTTGAGCCCATCCCCTTTCTGGTGGGTAATGCCGAGTACTTTCTGTCCCAAGGTAGCTTTGGTGACTTGAGCCTGACTGAATAGTCCAATAAGCCATTATGCAGACTGAGATGTAGATTTGCCCCGAAATGCCTTGTCATTTGCATACTTCAGAAACATCAAGCATCTCACATGCAAAAATGAAAAAATAAAAATAACGGCAGGTGTTGCTGGGTCTAATTTTCTAATATAATTTACATAAAATAGAACATTCACTCTACACTTCAGAAACTTTAAGAAAATCTCTATTAATTCTTAAGGTTTTGAGTTTTTGTTGGGAGATGTGATTAAAAATATAGTGCTTGGAACCAGCCAGATCAACATACTAGCTCTTAGCGAAATACTTATTGCCAATGAGTTTCACTTAGTTCATCTGTAAAATGGTTGCCAAGTAGGTTCCCTTCCCCTTCTTACGATAACCTTCAGTTGACTTCAGCCTCTCAGTCGTGTCTGACTCTTTGCGACCCTATGGACTGCAGCACTCAAGGCCTCCCTGTCCATCACCAACTCCTGTAGTTTACTCAAACTCATGTCCATTGAGTTGGTGATGCCATCCAACCATCTCATCCTCTATGTCCCCTTCTCCTCCCCTCTTCAATCTTTCTCAGCATCAGGGTCTTTTCAAATGAGTCAGTTCTTCACATCAGTTCAGCTTCAGCATCAGTCCTTCTAGTGAATATTCAATGATTTCCTTTAGGATGGACTGGTTGGATCTCCTTGCTGTCCAAGGGATAACCTTAGGTCTCTTTAATTCAGTGGTATGGTCAATAACATCTTATAAATATTTTCTATGCTTTACATATTTCTATATTTTCTTTCAAACATCTTCTGACCTATGTGATATTAACTCTTCTCCATGTTAAGCTGGATTCCTTGCCTAATGGCAAAAGGAACTGGGAAGAGATGCTAGGGTTTCTCATCACTGTGGTTACCAATTTGCCAAAGTATTTAAATTAGTAGCAGATCCCAGGTCCAACTCCTCGGACTCAACAAAAGGATAAAAGCATTTATATTCTACCACTAGTTATGGATGCTATTTTGTTGCTTCCTTGAAATTAAAGCTAATTCTTGTACATATGTAGAAACCACATCTGACATGGCATTTTCATACATGCACACACAGAGATGTGCTGCATGATTCAACACATATTGTCCCTGATGAGGGGATAGGAGGAAAGACAGATAGGCATTTGCAAGCATTTTCTTCTTAGATCATATTGAGGCCAAGGGACAAAAATATGATGCCATCACTCAAACTTCACAAATGACAGCGTCCAGTACCACTGCTGTGTGTCACTTCTACAGTGACCACCCTCTACTGTATTTCCTTTCTAGTGGGGGCTGGATCGATGATAAATTGAAGCTGAATATGTCAGAAAGTCACTTTTAAGCCACTCTTGATCCGCTGGCAGTCATAGAGCCTAATTTGGTCTAGAGACTGTGTAGTTGTTGCTGTTCAGTTGCTTAGTCCTGTCTGACTCTCTGCCACCCTGTGGACTGCAGCATGCCTGGCTTCCCTGTCCATCACCAACTCCTGGAGCTTGCTCAAACTCATGTCCATGGAGTCAGTGATGCCATCCAACCATCTCATCCTCTGTCTCCCCCTTCTCCTGCTGCCCTCAGTCTTTCCCAGCATCAAGGTCTTTTCCAATGAGTCAGCTCTTCACATCAGGTGGCCAAAGAATTGGAGCTTCAGCTTCAGTCCTTCCAATGAATATTCAGGATTGATTTCCTTTAGGATTGACCGGTTTGATCTCCATGCAGTCCAAGGGACTCTCAAGAGTCTTCTACAACAACATGGTTCAAAAGCATCAATTTTTTTGGCGCTCAGCCTTCTTTATGGTCCAAATCTCATCCTTGTGGCTCAGCTTGTAAAGAATCCACCTGCAATGTGGGAGACCTGGGTTTGTTCCCTGCGTTGGGAAGATCCCCTGGAGAAGAGGGAGACTGACTACCCACTCCAGTATTCTGGCCTGGAGAATTCCATAGGCTGCATAGTCCATGGGGTCGCAATGAGTCAGGCGTGACTGAGCAAATTTCACTTTCACTCACATCCATACATGACTACTGGAAAAACCATAGCTTTGACTATATGGACCCTTGTTGGCAAGGTAATATCTCTACTTTTTAATGTGCTGTCTAGGTTGGACATAGCTTTTCCTCCAAGGAGCAAGCGTCTTTTCATTTCATGGCTGCAGTCACCATCTGCAGTGATTTTGGAGCCCAAGAAGATAAAATCTCTCACTGTTTCCAGTTTCCCCATCTATTTGCCATGAAGTGATGGGATTGGATGGGATTTGCCTTATGGCAGAAAGTGGAGAAGAACTAAAGAGCCTCTTGATGAAAGTGAAAGAAGAGAGTGAAAAAGTTGGTTTAAAGCTCAACATTCAGAAAACTAAGATCATGGCATCTGGTCCCATCACTTCATGGCAAATAGATGGGGAAACAGTGGAAACAGTGGCTGACTTTATTTTTCTGGGCTCCAAAATCACTGCAGATGGTTACTGTAGCCATGAAATTAAAAGACGCTCACTCCTTGGAAGGAAAGTTATGACCAACCTAAGATAACATATTAAAAAGCAGAGACATTACTTTGCCAACAAAGGTCCGTCTAGTCAAAGCTATGGTTTTTCCAGTGGTCATGTATGGATGTGAGAGTTGGACTATAAAGAAAGCTGAGTGCCAAAGAATTGATGCTTTTGAACTGTGGTGTTGGATAAGACTCTTGAGAGTCCCTTGGACTACAAGGAGATCCAACCAGTCCATTCTAAAGGAGATCAGTCCTGAGTGTTCATTGGAGGGACTGATGTTGAAGCTGAAACTCCAATATTTTGGCCACCTGATGCGGAGAGCTGACTCATTTGAAAAGACCTTGATGCTGGGAAAAATTGAGGGCAGGAGGAGAAGGGGACGATAGAGGATGAGATGGTTGGATGGCATCACCGACACAATGGACATGGGTTTGAGTGGACTCCAGGAGTTGGTGATGGACAGGGAGGCCTGGTGTACTGCAGTTCATGGGGTCGCAAAGAGTCAGACATGATTGAGCAACTGAACTGAACTGAACTGATGGGATCTGATGCCATGATCTTTGTTTTTTGAGAGTTGAGTTTTAAGCCAGCTTTTTCACTCTCCTCTTTTGCGTTCATCAAGAGACTCTTTAGTTCCTCTTCACTTTCTGCCATAAGGGTAGTGTCATCTGCATATCTGAGGTTATTGATATTTCTCCAAGCAGTCTTGATTGCAGCTTGAGCTTCTTCCAGCCTGGCATTTCGCATGATGTGTTCTGCATATAAGTTAAATAAGCAGGGTGACAATATACAGCCTTGATGTACTACTTTCCCAATTTTGAACCAGTTTGTTGCTGAACCAGTCCAGAGACTTTAGAGGAAATATACTAAGAGTCTCTTTAGAAAGATTTCCCTCCCTGAGAGATAAAGGATGAAGCTTCACCCTACTCTTACTTTTGGATTCAGAAAAGAACAGGAACACCAACTAAGTGTCCAGACACCACTGAGTTGCTGGGCCAGCCTCCCAACTCCCACAAATCAGCTTCTTCTGGATTTCTTATTATGGGAGGATAAAAACCTTTACTATATAAACTGTGTCTAGTCTGTTTTCAGGAGGTCTATTCCTTGCAGTCAAAAGCATCATCCTAGGGACCCTCCCGGAGAAGGCAATGGCACCCCACTCCAGTACTCTTGCCTGGGAAATCCCATGGACGGAGGAGCCTGGTAGGCTGCAGTCCATGGGGTCGCAAAGTGTCGGACACGACAGAGTGACTTCACTTTCATTTTTCACTTTCATGCATTGGAGAAGGAAATGGCAACCCACTCCAGTGTTCTTGCCTGGAGAATCCCAGGGACGGGGGAGCCTGATGGGCTGCCATCTATGGGGTCACACAGAGTCAGACACGACTGAAGCGACTTAGCAGCAGCAGCAGGGACCCTCCCAGCTCCCCTTCTTGCTCTGGTCTTCCTATTTCTCACCCTCGGTACTGATGTAATCTCCAGCACACACACAAGCAGACTGCCAAGAAAAATGATAAAGAGTTGACTTGTTCTCCATCTCCTCAAATTCACTGCTCCCAGTGACCTGTCAAAGTACCTGAGGGCCAGAATTCAAATTCCCTTAGGAGCCCCCAGGGGTGGGGTAAGGGGAGGAACAGAGAAAGGATATCTTAACCACATCAGTGAGGCTTCAGGGCAGAGCGGAATGGCAGGAAGAGGTGTGTTGATGACCCTACATTGCTGCCTAGGAGGCTGCACCTGGTCCCTTGAAGGAGCTGTAAGGCTCCAGAGCTGCCTCTGGACCCTCAGCAAGACCTGTGTCGTGAGCTGGGAACTGCAGCCCCTCCAGCCACAGAGGTGGCCTCTGTGGAGTATGGCTGAGTTGTCTGAACCCTGAGACTTGGTAGCAGAGAGAAGTGCCAACTGCTGTTCACAGAGGTCTTCCTGGGATGGTGGGGGCCACTGCAGGGAGCGAGCCTCGCAGCAGGGAGAAGGAGGTCTGCAGTCTTTGCTTTGATGAATGATGCCCTGTGGGGCCCCGCTGTAACACTGCACAGGCTCCACGCAGGACCCAGCAAAGAAGAGCTGCTGAGCTGCCAGCTGGAGAACCCCATGGCTTTAATGTCCCCAGCTCTCGGCACTCCCCTTTCATGATTCGTACCGACATTGACATCTGTGCATGAGAAAAGGAATGTGTTTCTCTGCTTTATTCACCCCTTACTGTGGAAGCAAAATAGCTTTCTCTCACTGGGGTACCAGGAGAGAGTGAAGCCCTAAAAATCTAGAGCCGGTCCAAATGTGAAGGACCACGATTCCCATCCAGCCTTCAGATTGGCGAGCAGCTCAGGCTGCCTGGGCAAAGCTGTTTCCCCTGCATTGATCAGCGGGTGGACATTGGTCCTGCAAATCACCAACTGGCTTCTATTGCCCAGAAATAAAACTCTTCAGATCGTGGGCATCAGAGCAGGATACTTAATTTGTGAATACTGGAAATCATTAAGTTTTCTGAAAGGCTTGGAACAGCTTGCAGACATTAGCGAATTATAGCATCTCTAATTCTTTGTACTTAAGTGTATCTACCTGGCACGGAATGAAGTGGAAATTTGGCAAGAGATAATCATGTTGATCACAAACTGGTTGGTTTCACTGCCTTGTCTATCGATGTTGCTAACATCAAATGATGGCCAAGTTTCCACAGAGCTGTGCCCTTCGAAGAGCACAGTATTAAAGCCACATCACTAAGTGTACCAGACACTAATATGGTGGCATTTAACCCTCATTACTTCATGCAGCAGATATTTATTATCTGTGTGGCTTTGGATGAGTTTCTTAATCCCTCCAAAGTGGTCCTAGTCCAGAGGCTTGGGTTTGAGATCACCATTCTGTTCTGTTACCCTTGAACCTGCCTTGAGAAACCCTATCTTTCACCTGCCCATCCCTACACAACCCCTCCCAAAACACGTGACCTTTATGGAGCTGGCTGATTGATAAACTCATTCTTTTCCTGGAGACTTGAGAGGGCAAGTGCAAACAGATTAAAAGTCAGGAAGTTCATGGAAGCTGGAGCTCCTGAAAGGTCACCAGCAAGGATGCAATATCAAAGCATCCGCCTAGCTCAGCCCCAGGGCCCAACACCCACTGTTGTTCCCACCACTCCCCTAGCCTCTCTACTGCAAGTCAGACTGAATTATGTTTGCCAAGAAAGGGAGTTCCTGATTAAATATCCCAACATTTTAGTGTGTGTGTATTCAGTGATGCTATGGCATAAAATAATTTATATAATATAAATGAGAAGAAAGGGAATATAATTACTTTTATGAACACAGCAATTCTTTATGGCTATCCTATTACTGGGCAGATTTATGCTTTGAGGTCTAATCTATACTTTATAACTCAATAAAGTCACATAAATTAAGCCTACATCACAAAGATGTTTTTGCTGATACCAATTCTCATGGCTGGCCATAAATTAGATTCTAGTTAATGGGACACTTGAAATCCATGTCAGAGACATTCCCAGAAAGGAAAATTGATAGAAGAATAAAATAATCAATGGTGAATACTTTTCATCAGTTCAGTTCAGTAACTCAGTCATGTCTGACTCTTTGCGACCCCATGAATCGCAGCACGCCAGGCCTCCCTGTCCATCACCAACTCCCGGAGTTCACCCAAACTCATGTCCGTTGAGTCAGTGATGCCATCCAGCCATCTCATCCACTGTCGTCCCCTTCTCCTCTCTTGCCCGCAATCCCTCCCAGCATCAGAGTCTTTTCCAATGAATCAAATCTTCGTGTGAGGGGGCCAAAGTATTGGAGTATCAGCTTTAGCATCAGTCCTTCCAAAGAACACCCAGGACTGATCTCCTTTAGAATGGACTGGTTGGATCTCCTTGCAGTCCAAGGGACTCTCAAGAGTCTTCTCCAACACCACAGTTCGAAAGCATCAATTCTTCAGCGCTCAGCTTTCTTCACAGTCTAACTCTCACATCCATACATGACCACTGGAAAAACCATAGCCTTGACTAGACGGACCTTTGTTGGCAAAGTAATGTCTCTGCGTTTTAATATGCTATCTTTGGTTGGTCATAACTTTCCTTCCAAGGAGTAAGTGTCTTTTAATTTCATGGCTGCAATCATCATCTGCAGTGATTTTGAAGCCCAAAAAAGTAAAGTCTGACACTGTTTCCACTGTTTCCCCATCTATTTCCCATGAAGTGATGGCACCGGATGCCATGATCTTCGTTTTCTGAATGTTGAGCTTTAAGCCAACTTTTTCACTCTCCTCTTTCATTTTCATCAAGAGGCTTTTTAGTTCCTCTTCACTTTCTGTCATAAGGGTGGTGTCATCTGCATATCTGAGGTTATTGATATTTCTCCCAGCAATCTTGATTCCAGCTTGTGCTTCTTCCAGCCCAGCATTTCTCATGATGTACTCTGCATATAAGTTAAATAAGCAGGGTGACAATATACAGCCTGATGTACACCTTTTCCTATTTGGAACCAGTCTGTTGTTCCATGTCCAGTTCTAACTGTTGCTTCCTGACCTGCATATAGGTTTCTCAAGAGGCAGGTCAGGTGGTCTGGTATTCCCATCTCTTTCAAAAATTTCCACTGTTTCTTGTCATCCACACAGTCAAAGGCTTTGGCATAGTCAATAAAGCAGAAACAGATGTTTTTCTGGAACTCTCTTGCTTTTGTGATGATCCAGCAGATGTTGGCAATTTGATCTCTGGTTTCCCTACTTTTCATAGGTAAACCAAAATATCCAAAGGTCTAAGGTGCACCATTTGGTCCTCATTGGGGCAACCTTTTCAAGCTACCAAAGAACCTGACAGCATCTCCAAAATAATCCTGGAATCAAATCTCATGTTCTGGTTTTTCTAAGCTCTTAAGAGTGTGTCTGTGTGTACATGCGTGTTGGTGAAAATAAAGCGAACAGGCTATTATGACAGAAAATTATTTTTAATGAATTTAATTTTCATTCTTGTGCTGCCTTGAAGAAAATAGTCGTGCAGATTAAACATTTTGAAAACCCAAGTACCTTAAAAACAAAACAAAGCAAAAAAAAAGAAAAAGAAAAAAAACCTCTAAAAGATCCTGCAAGACTAAATTTTGTGTGTGTTAGTTGTTCAGTTGTGTACAACTCTGTGCGACCCCATGGACTAGGATCTCCACCAGGCTCCTCTGTCGATGGAATTCTCCAGGCAAGAATACTAGAGTGGGTCGACATTCCCTTCTCCAGGGGATCTTCCTGATCCAGGGATCGAACCCTGGTCTCCCACATTGCAAATAGATCCTTTATTGTCTGAACCACCAGGGAAGGCTACATTTTAGTAACTCAATAATTTTGCACAGCTCTTCTGCATTTGAACACCACAAGTGAATGATTCATTATAAAATTTCCAGGTTGTCAGCAAGGTAAAAGTTGAAAAAAACATGTTCATAACACACATATGCACCCCAAACCTTTTTTTTTTAAGGTAACTTTATTCTGCCTTTCTTTTTGGTTGAATATCATCAGCATGGTTTTCTTTTATTTAATTTAATATAAAAGACTTGAAAATTCCATGTACTAAGCAAGGGAATGATTTGCTTTAAATCATTAGTAATTATAAAGAGTACAAATATTTCATTATGCAAGATTGGCTATAAATTCATTTTTTAGCCCATCCATTAATGAGATATATTGGCTGCAGATAATAGCAGCTGTGTTCAACAAATGATTCATATTTAAAAACTCATTTTCACTTCTCAGAAGCACTTTAGTGCTGAGTGGTTTGTTTATCCTAGAAATAGTTGCTGGTTTGTTTCTATGAATGCTTCAGACAGGCTCACCAGGCTGAGCGGGCATATTGAACCATGGGTTATGTGTGCTTAAAGGAGTCCAGGTTTTCCTGCCAATCAGGCAATAAATTTAAAAAAGTCACTGGAACTTCCTTTTGCTCTGTATCAATAGAAGCAGAATGGAAAACAGAACTCAGTAATTATGAGCTGACTGTATATACCCACCCATCCTCCAATTCATTTGCTGAAGCCCTAACTTCCAGGACCTCAGCCCTGTATTGGGAGATAGGGTCCTTAAAGAGATTATTAAACTAAAATGAGGCCATTACCATGGGCTCCGGTCCAATCCTACTGATGTTTTTATGAGAAAAGATTAGGACACGGACACATGCGTACACAAGAAAGATCAAGGTGAAAAGGCAGCCATCCACAAGTCGGAGAGACCTTAGGAGAAACTAAACTTGCCAACATCTCGATCTTACATTTCCAGCCTCCAGAACTGTGAGAAAATACATTTCTGTGGTTTAGGTCACCCAGTCTGTGGTATTTTATTCTTCCTGTTGGCAAACTAAAACATCAAAGAGATCTAGAGTTAAGCTGATGACCCTCAAAACATGGCAAAAATGTCAATGTCAGCTAAGTCCCCATCCCCCTAATGGAGAGCCATCTTCTGTGAGTAATGATTCCACCAAGAACATTCCTTAATGTTTTTGAGAGATGATATGGGACTCATATGTAACTTACTAAGCATTTGATGAATAATGATGGCAGTAGTCATCACTAGCCCTTATTGGGAGTTTACTATGGCCCACCCTCTGCACTGCACGCCCCATATGCATTATCTCATCACCATCACCACAATCATATTAGGGCTTCCCTGGTGGCGCAGATGGTAAAGAAACCACCTGCAGTGCAGAAGACCCAGGTTCAGTTCCTGGGTTGGAAAGATCCCCTGGAGAAGGGCATGTCAACCCACTTCAGTATTCTTGCCTGGAGAATTCCACAGACAGAGAAGCCTGGCAGGCTACACCCCATGGGGTCACAAAGAGTCAGACACGATCACATTAAGCAGATTTTAATTGTTATTGTTATTCCAGTTTTATAGACAAAGACCCTGTCTGACCCATGGTTCCACAACCAGAAACCCAGACTTAGACCTAGGTAGTAGATCTCAGGAGTTTATGTTCTTAATTTCTAAGTTATAGTTGCTGGTAATGTCAGTGACCTTAAAATATAAGAGTCTGAAAATGGAGTGACACCCATATTTTTTCCTCCAAATGAGTTTCTGTAATGATGGGGAAATCCATTCTCTTCTGAGCAGGACCTGACTTCTCCTATCCATACCATCTCCTCCAGGAAGACTTCTAAGCCCACCCCAGCCCTAAGGAACCCATGTGCTTCATTTCTATATTGTTGTCTACCTGACTGTATTGGTTATGTTTTCATGAGCACTTGTCATATTTTACTGACTTTTATTCAAGACATGTGCGTGGCTATTAGGTAACAGACACCCACAGTGACCTTTAGTTCTTCCTACAAGACAGTGTGGAGTGACAAGCTCATTTGTCTGAGAATGACAACAGTAGCTCACTTGGAGTTGGCTAGATAAAGAGCTGGAGAAGGCGATGGCACCCCACTCTAGTACTCTTGCCTGGGAAATCCCATGGACAGAGGAGCCTGGTAGGCTGCAGTCCATGGGGTCACTGAGAGTCGGACACGACTGAGTGACTTCACTTTCACTTTTCACTTTCATGCATTGAAGAAGGAAATGGCAACCCACTCCAGTGTTCTTGCCTGGAGAATCCCAGGGACAGGGGAACCTGGTGGGCTGCTGTCTATGGGGTCACACAGAGTTGGACATGACTGAAGTGACTTAGCAGCAGCAGCAACAGATTAAAAGCCAACTGGACCCAGAGCTTCCTCCCCACTTTTCTGGGGGAAGGATTCTGGGCAGCCTACAAAGAGCTGGTATTTCAAAACAGGGTGCCTGGTCCTCACCCATGAGCTTGTCCTTCACTGGCAAGGCTGGTCTCATATGGTTCTATTTGAAGGCAGCCACCTTGCATGTCAGTTGGGCAAATCACTTATCTTGTGTATGCCAATTAGGTTGGCTGCATAGAGTTTTGCACCGAGAAACTTACAAGCCTAATCTGGAATCTGTGGATTAAAAGTATCCAGAATCATATGGAAGCATTTTTTAGGCCTTCATTCCAAATTGATTGAAAAATAACTCTTGGGGGCTGAGATGCTGGAGTTGTTGTTTTAAAAGCTGCCCAGTGACTCTAACATATGGGCAGGAGACGAGCTGAAGAACAGGAGAGGAGCACACCCACGCCCCTCTGATTCTGTGAATCCCTGAGCCTTAGAGTGTTTGTCAGCAATGTCAGTTCCCATCCCCCTTCTTTCAACACCCCCCTCAATGCTCTACTAGACTTGAAAGGGGGCTCAGAAAATCACGACATGATGCTTGGGATATGTCAGCCCAAGTGAAAGGTGAGAACTCCACCACCAGGCACCAACAGAGGGTCCCCTGGAGTAGACTGGCCAGCTTGTCCTAGTTTTAAAACTGAAACCGAATCTGCCCTCTGTACCCTGACACCGAATTAAATCTTGGGTGTAGTAGAAGGGAATAGCTTTATTGCTTTGCCACGCAGAGGGGGCCACAGTGGATTAATGCCCCCAAAACCGTGTGTCCCAACCTAGAGTGGGTAGTGAAGAGTTTTAAAGAGGGTGTGATCAGCTCAGTGACATTCTTCTCATTGGGGATGAGAGAGGTAAGAGCATCATCAACCTTCTGGTTCCAACTGGTCTGGAGAACCAGGCATTGCTTGTGGGCAGCTCACAGTTAACTTCTCCCACCTGTTGAGTGGGGGTTTCAGTATCTGTAAACCAGCTCAAAGATATTGTTATGTGTGTCCCTTGAGGAGCAACGAGGACCCTGCTCTGAGGCTGCACTATTGTTTCTTGACTGCTCCTCCCTCGTCTTAGCTCCCTTTGTTCTTGTTGTTATTCAGTCACTCAGTCATGTCTGACTCTTTGCAACTCCATGGACTGCAGCATGCCAGCCTTCCCTGTCGTTTGCCACCTCCCAGAGCTTGCTCAAACTCATGCCCATTGAGTCAGTGATGCCATCCAGCCATCGTGTCCTCTGTCGTCCACATCTCCTCCTGCCTTCCATCTTTCCCAACATCAGGGTCTTTCCTAGCATCAGTGCCTTTTCTAGCATCCCTTCCCTTCCAGAATTAGCAACTGTTTGAACCTGCCTTTGGATCTCAGGGAAGGTCATGGAGGCTGAATGAAGCCTATTTCCTGTAACTAAGAAATGGGGGGACACAGAAAGGCTTTTGTGCCCAGGAGTCCCAAAGGGGCCCGCTTGGTTTTAAAAGTCCCATGTCCATTCAACCTCAGGGAAACCAGATGCTGGTCACTCTGCTGGTAGGGTGGACAGATGAGGTTTTGCAGAATCTATACCTGCCCACCTTGAGCACTGAGATTCAACTTTGGCAGCCCTTGAACTTCTCCCTGCAGGCAGTCAGAGCTGGGAGGGGGCTGTTCCCTTTCTAGCTGACACCTCACTGTGACCTTGAGTGTCCACCAGAGGGGAAGATGCCTCATGCTTCTGGCAGCTGGAGTGGTTAGACGTTTCAGCACCAGCTACAATAGGTAACAAGTCCAGGGAAAACCCCACTGAGTTCTGAATACTAAATTTAACTTGTATACATGACACTGCCTGATTACAGGTGCATCTCCAGTCTGGCCATGAGATCTGGTTTTGCTGTGTTTCAATGAGCTGCTTTTATCGGGGTCACCCAAGCCTCTTCTGACCTCCCCCTGCATGGAGGCATGCCTCTAAATGCCAGTTTTCAGACAAGATCAGCTGTTTTTTCCCACGGGCAAGAATTTCAAAAGAGAATTTGACCAGCTATAGAAGGACATAGCTGGGATAACTTGGGAAATTTGAATATGTAGACAGACTATAAGATGACATTCACTTTGTTAGCTTTGATTATGGTGGCATGGTTAGATAGGAAAATGTCCTTATTTTTAGAGGTATATACTGAAGTGTTGAAAGGTAATGCATCATATTGTCTGTAGTGCATTTCAAAATAATTCAGCAAAAATTGATAAAGAAAATATATAGGCAAAAGTATTCCAAATCATAGCACCTGGGGCATTGTGTATAGAAGAAATGGCCCCCTGTGAGATAAGATGATGATTAATAATGGTAAACTTGGATCATGAAGAAATGGTTCATGTTTGCCCTACTTACTATTGCAGGATAGGAAAGTGTGTGATTTTTAACTTTTCAAATCTTCTGTTCAAAAATGGGCTTAAACATCAAAGATCTTACCATTTTCAAAATCCAAAGATATAGAAAGCCTGGCATACCGCACAGGATACATTTGAGGGAACAAGCCATCGGGCAGGGAGCTGGGACCCCGACACCACCCTTCACTAGCTGTGTGACCTTGAACAGATCATAGAAACACGTGGAGACTCAGGTTTCTCCTCTACGAAATGGGGCTAATAATGCTTTCCTCACAAGGCTGTGACGGGGAGCATACCCAATACTAGGGATAAGGAGCTTGCCTGGGACATGTTAGGCAATCAACAAATAGATGAGTCTCTGATGGGGAAGGAGGAAGGATATTTAATTTATTTTTCAGTGCACAAAAAGAACGCTTGAAAAAGAGCCCCCCAGAGAGACCTGACTACCAAGTTTAGTACTAAACTTTCCTGCCAATGGATGAATGCATTGATACATTGGACCAATAGTTATGGAAACCCAAAGTCGTCCTGGGAACTGTGTCTTAAGAAATAGCCCTAAGACATTAATTTTATAAAAGTGATTTTTAAAGGAAAATGGACATAAGCTGGTTTGCATTTTTAGTCAGTCCAAACTGTATTTATATACAAAGGAAATTAACATTGAAATTCGTGGTTCTCCCATCCCTAACTCTTAGCTTAATAAAATGGCTGCCTGTTTCAAACAGAAACTATGGGCCAAGCATCAGTAGATGTGATTCATTTTCATCTTCAGCACAACCTGATGAAATAGATATTATTGTCAAATTACTTCCCCATGTGAAGGAAGTAATGGATGTCAGAGGTGAAGTCTCATGCCAGGAGGTTGTAGCTGGAAAGATAATACAGTCTTTGACAAGAGGGTCGGACACGACTGCATGACTGAACTGAACTGAACTGCAACCTTGCCATGACCTAACTCGAGCACCATCCTGGCCCCATTGCCTATAAGCCGTAGAACAGAAAGATGGACTAAGTGCTCCTGCTCCAGCGTCTTCCAGGTAACATGAGCATGATGATGTGGACAAGCCCATCAGATCCTCAGAATTAAATGAGGTAATGAACAAAGCATTTAGAACAGCTTGAGTACATAATCAATGCTGGGTGACAAAGGTTAGCTTATGTAATAGGTTCAGGCTGGCTGGCTGGCCTTTTATACTGCCTCACTAGTGGATAAACTCAGCTGGTGTCCTCTGTCATCACTCACTCAATGTCATTATCAAGAGAGGGTGGAGATGGGCTTCTGGCCCCAGAGACCATTTCTCAGCCCCAGCACACCCTCAGACTGACTTCACTGAAGCCTTCTCTGCATACCAGGTGGTCAAGACCCATTGTGTTCTTCCTGTTGTCCTTTAGAAGTGCTGTCTATGGCTATAAGGATATCAAATCCATAAAGCTGGTCAAGGCAGGCATTCAAAATGGCTGTGTATAACGAGGGAATTTCGGAGGATGAGAATATCATGAAAGATAGACTACTAGTCACAAACTCCTGAGGATAAGTTCAGTTCAGTTCTGTCGCTCAGTCATGTCTGACTCTTTGCAAACCCATGGACTGTGGCACGCCAGGCCTCCCTGTCAATCACCAAGTCCCAGAGCTTACTCAAACTCATGTCCATTGAGTCGGTGATGCCATCCAACCATCTCATCCTCTGTCATCCCCTTTTCCTCCCACCTTCTATCTTTCCCAACATCAGGGTCTTTTCTAATGAGGATAAAGCAAGTTACAAACCTCTCACATCATAGGCACATAAATAAACATCAATTCCCTCCCACAGACCTTCAAGCCATGCCACGATGGATGGATTCAATTGGTCTAGGGTTGCCGTGTTTTTAAGAATGTTTTTGCACTTGTCCCCAGCACAAGGATTTCAGGTGGGGTTTGAATGTGGGGTGTGAGGGAGGTTGTGCGTTGCAGTGTTACAAAACACAGAGGAAATGACTCAAAGAACAAAAGAGAGTGGTTCCTAAAGTCAAAAAAGCAGTTTCTACAAACCACAAATGTAAGAACAGAGTGTGTTCATTTATTCACTCGCTTGTTCATCTGTTCATTCAGCAAAGGCTCATGGGCTTCTACATTGCACCAAACTGGGTGCAGGGTTGGAAAGCAGATGGATGAGCAATATTGGGACCTTACCCTTGGGGAAGTGATGGGGTGGACCAGTGATCATGCTTGTTCTTGAGTGGGTACCACCTCCGTGTCCTGGACCTGCTTGCCGTCCCAGGTGGGTGGAGGCATCCCACCCACAAGGCTGGCAGTTTTATCCTCTTTGGAGTTGGGGAGCCAGTGTGAGACCTTCCTAAGTGTAGAGACGATCGCCCCACTTACACCCTCACTCTTGATTCTCTGCAGCACTCCCCCTCAAAGCACCCTGGAGAATTGTGAAGCTGGCCACTCCTAGCAATTCACTTTCTTTCTCACTTGTATTTTCTCTCTCCCACATTTTCTCCCTCTAAAGAATGAATTATATGTCCATGTGAAAGTGAAGTCACTCAGTCGTGTCCGACTCTTTGCAACCCCATGGACTGTAGTGTATCACGCTCCTCCATCCATGGGATTCTCTAGGCAAGAATAGTGGAGTGGGTTGCAAATTCTTTCTCCAGGGGATCTTTCCAACCCAGGGATCGAACCCAGGTCTCCCGCATTGTCTGTCAGAGGCAGACATTTTAACCTCTGAGCCACCAGGGAAACCCCGTATATGTCCATCAGTTCAGTTCCAACTCTTTGCGACCCCGTGAATTGCAGCACTCCAGGCCTCCCTGTCCATCACCAACTCCCGGAGTTCACCCAAACTCATGTCCATCGAGTCAGTGATGCCATCCAGCCATCTCATCCTCTTCTCCTCGTCCCCTTCTCCTTTTGCCCCTAATCCCTCCCAGCATCAGGGTCTTTTCCAATGAGTCAACTCTTCGCATGAGGCGGCCAAAGTATTGGAGTTTCAGCTTCAGCATCAGTCCCTCCAATGAACACCCAGGAACATTCCTTTAGGATGGACTGGTTGGATCTCCTTGCAGTCCAAGAGACTCTCCAGAGTCCTCTCCAACACCACAGTTCAAAGGCATCAATTCTTCAGTGCTCAGCTTTCTTCACAGTCCAACTCTCACATTAATATATGACCACTGGAAAAACCATAGCCTTGACTAGATGGACCTTTGTTGGCAAAGTAATGTCTCTGCTTTTGAATATGCTATCTAGGTTGGTCATAACTTTCCTTCCAAGGAGTGAGCGTCTTTTAATTTCATGGCTGCAGTCACCATCTGCAGTGATTTTGGAGCCCCCAAAAGTAAAGTCTGACACTGTTTCCACTGTTTCCCCATCTATTTCCCATGAAGTGATGGGAGACACATAAAATTAAAGAAGGAAAATTAAATCTAATGTATCCTCAACCCGTTATGTTCATGCTTATTTACTCTCTGGACTCACCCCTTGCTGTTAATACTCTTATTGATTATATCTTATACCATGATGGAAGGGGTAAGAAATATTAGTTGCAATTGGTAGGAGAAATAGGCACACTTTTACCAAGCTTGAAATGCAATCACTTGACAAGCATTCATTGTGCACCTGCTGTGTGCCCTGACTCGGTGCTGGAAAAGACCTGGATCAGAGAGAGGAAGTTCTCTTGTCCTGCCGGCCAAATGTCTGGTCAGAAGCCCCAGAAAAAAAGGATGTATTAGCACTGAATCCAAACAAGCCCCCAGTGCTCACCCTCTTCATCCTTCCTGTCCCGAATCAGCCCCTTGATCCATCCCACCTCCTGCTTTCTAATCAGTCCCTGATCCAAAGCAGAACATCGTGACACAACTGTGTCAACATGGCTGGGTTGTTTGTTTGTTCATTTGTTTGGGGGAGGAGATGTTTTGAGACACAGTTATATCAGTGATCCTGTCCAAATGTAAAACCAGCATTTTGCACAGTAAACATTTCCAATCTTTGTGTCTTCTCCATTGCTCCATCCTCAGCCTCTTTCATTAGGGCATAGTTTATTCTTTCTTTTTTTTTCTCCTGTATTGTCTAAACTGGATCCTGTTACGTTATCTAAGAGTAGTGTTTTCTAAAACTCTATTCGAATGGAGTTAGTCTCCATGGATATGTTCCCTGCTCTGAAGAGTCATTATGAAGTAGGTTAAGGCTATTAAAAAATAATTTATGTATGTTTCTCTGTCCTGATAGGATGGTTGGAAATTTGTTTGAAGCTTCCTTCTGGAATTTGAAGAGTCAGTTCATTTTGATGACACTGAAGGGTGAGTTGTGTGCTGAAATGGGGTGAGGGTCGAGTCTGGTTATTCCTGTGTGGTTGGAGGGGTAGGTCAGGATGATTTTTACTTTAGGAATTCCAAATTTGTAGGAATGGTGGAAATCTCTAGCACTTCCTGAGATGTGGCCCTGTTCAAGTCCTTAGCTTCTCAGTTTTCTTATCTGTAAAATGGTCATGACAGTACCTTCATGAAGATGAAGCCCAAGATTTTCAAACACTAATGAAGGGTCTAAAAAGAAACTGTACTGAACTTAGCACAGTCTTGCCTCACCTGGGTTATGAGGTATCCCATCAATGAGATCACGTGAGGCTTCACAACTTAGGATGTCCCTGGTATAGGAAAATTTCAAGGGTTCCTTGTGCAGGTCAGAGAATTCTTCCACAGCCCTGCAGGTGGGATCGAGGTTCCCACTGTCATTCACTTTATGAAGAAGTTAGTCCAGGAAATGAACACTCAGGAGAGGAGACATAGATACTACTGAAAAAGGGGTATGAAAACCAGCTTTTCCTCTCTGTCAACCAGGGAGCATCTGGAGTGTCCACGTGGGCAGGGGCCAGGAAATGCCCTGAGGTAGCAGGCTGGCTGACTGGTCATTCTCTGTGCTACGTTTCTCTTTCATTTCCCACCAGCCTTCAGTGATGTCTCCTGTAATGGGAGAGTCTAGTTGTGAGGGAGAACAGGAAACAGTTTTCCACAATAATAAGGCTGGAGCAGAATAGAAAAGTATAAATACAAAGTATAATTATCATCATAGCAATGACTATCTAAGAAAATATACAATTAATATATTAATTTTTGTATTTTTCTAATTCTGTATAGAGAAAAATTTTAATTCAGGGTAGCAATTTGAAAGATTAGACAGCACACATTGGTGACAGCTGGAATGAGTGCGGGTCCATAAGGTCATTTAACTGTTAATGATTGTTTAATTTCAAGGCACTTATTGTTGTGTGGAATAATTGCTTTGTTCTCCATTGTTTGTCTTTTCATCTCAATTCTCATGACAAGTACTTCCATGAGCATCATCAAACTCTGTCAGCAGAGCCTCTGGGATGTTACAAGATGACGGTGTTTGTTCAGAGAGAGCAGCAAACAGCTATGATCCTCTCATTTCATTCAAATTATGCCATTATTGCAAGATGTAGCACCAGCAACCCAAACTGTCTCTGACAGTCTCATATTTCTACTGTTTAAGAAACAGCTGTCAAAGGGATATGGGGGAACTGAGCAACTGCCAAATTAGGGGGAAATTATATTTTTAATCAATCACTTGCCTAAATTCATGAAAGCTAATATTTGGTTTATCATTATCCAGACATAATACCAGGGCTTCCCTGGCAGTTCAGCTGGTAAAGAATCTGCCTGCAATGCAGGAGAGCTCTCCCGGTTCGATTCCTGGGTCGGGAAGATCCCCTGGAGTAGGGATAGGTACAAAACATTCCAGTATTCTTCAGCTTCCCTGGTGGCTCAGATGGCCTGCAATGTGGGAGACCTGGGTTTGATCCCTGGGTTGGGAAGATTCTCTGGAGAAGGGAATGGCCACCCACCCCAGTATTCTTGCCTGGAGAATTCTATGGACAGAGGAGCCTGGTGGGCTACTCCACTGTCTCCCAGAGTATGCTCAAACTCATGTCCATTGAGTTGGTGATTCTATCTAACCATCTCATCCTCTGCTGCCCTCTTCTTCATTTGCCTTCAATCTCTCCCAACATCAGGGTTTTTTCCAATGAATTGGTTCATTGAAATGGTTCACCAATGTGTGCATCATGTGGCCAAAGTATTGGGGTTTCAGCTTCAGCATCAGTTCTTCCAATAAATATTCAGTTCTGATTTCCTTTAGGATTGACTGGTTTGGTTTCCTTGCTGTTCAAGAGACTCTGAAGAGTCTTCTCCAGCACCACAGTTCAAAGGCATCAATTCTTCGGCTCTCAGCCTTTTTTATGGTCCAAGTCTCACATCCATAGATGACTACTAGAAAAACCATAGCTTTGACTATACAGATCTTTGTTGGTGAAGTAATATCTCTGCTTTTTAATACACTGTCTAGGTTTGTCATAGCAAGCGTCTTTTAATGTCGTGTCTGCAGTCACCATCTCCAGTGATTTTGGAACCCAAGAAAATAAAATCTGTCACTGTTTCCACTTTTTTCCCTTCTATTTGCCATGAAGTGATGGGACTGGATACCATGATCTTCATTGTTTGAATGTTGAGTTTTAACTCTTCCACTCTCCTCTTTCACCTTCATCAAGAGGCTAATTAGCGCCTCTTCACTTTCTGCTATTATAGTGATATCATCTACATACCTGTGGTTGTTGATATTTCTCCCAGCAATCTTAAGATGAGTCAAAATAAATTTCAAGGCAAAGACTGTGAGCAGAGATACAGAGAGCATTTTGTAGTAATAAAAAGGTCAATTCATCAAGATATATAACAGTATAAAATGTATATCGTCTTCAAAATCAGTACAAATATATACGGACTTCAAAATTTATGAGGGTCAAAAAGTAACAGTGTTAAAGAGAGAAATAGATATAGTTGGAGATTTTAACATCTCTCTTGCAGTAGCTGACAAAGTAGTCCAGAAAATTCAGTGAGGATATGGAAGAGTTGACGAACACTATCAAGAAACTTGACTTAGTTGGCATTTACTGAGCAATGGAAGAATACACATTCATTTTTCAAGAACGCATGAAACACATACTAAGAAAGACCTCAGTCATAATGTATGTCTCAATAAATTTCAAAATATTGAAATCTTAAAAAACCACATTTTAAAATCCCAACAGAATTAAATTATAAATATCTAGAAATATCTAGATATCTAAAAAGTCTCCAAATACTTGGAGATTAAACCACACACCTCTAAATGACATATAGGTCAAAGAAGAAGCATACGCGATAAGAAAACATTTGCACAGAAAGTTAATTAAAAAAATGCAACATATCAAAAATTCAACAATTCAACAAAGTGTTAACTTCAAACGCATAACTTTAAATCTCAGATCATTGATTTGAAATCTTTCTTATTTCTGAACTTAAGTTTCTAGATGTCCTGGAAACATCTAGTCTTTCCAGGACTAGAAAAATGTGGGTGAATTAAACCCAGGTACATAGAAAGGAGGGAAGAAATAAAGATAAGAGCAGAAATTGAAGACATTTTTTAAAAATAGACAAATGATACACAAGTTAACAAGGTAAACAGTCGATTCTTTGGAAAACGTTGGTAACATTATCATTTAGCAACACCGGTCTTATCAGTTGAGGGTTAATCAGAGAATCTGAGCCAATCTTTAATCACATAGAATATGTGAAGTGAAGTGAAGTGAAGTGAAGTGAAGTTGCTCAGTTGTGTCTGACTCTTTCCGACCCCATGGACTGTTAGTCTATCAGGCTCCTCCGTCCATTGGATTTTCCAGGCAAGAGTGCTGGAGTGGATTGCCATTTCCTTCTCCAGGGGACCTTCCCGACCCAGGAATCGAACCCGGGTCTCCCGCATTGCAGCCAGACGCTTTACCGTCTGAGCCACCAGGGAAGCCATATAGAACATGGGATGTAGGAATCTGACCTTATGCAACTGGAAGAACTGGTTAAACCGTCCTTGAAGAGCAATGTTTCAGTGACTGAAGCCTACAGGCACTTCCATCAGGAATGAAAAGAGGACATGAAGTGAGAGAACCCAGGACTAACAGGGAGGCTCGTCTGGAACGCAGGAGCCCCACCTGCGCTCGTCTTCACTGTTGCTAAGCATCAGTGTCTCAAGTGACCAACCACTGCTGCGCTTGCCTTGGAGCTGCGTAAGTACTTGGACGGGGATTCACTGACACTGAAGTGGAGATCCAGCAGGAACCGAAGGACCAGTGGGCTGTTGTCCTTACTCATCAGATGGGCTGGCCAAGAAGCAACAAGGAGCAGGAGCTGACCAGTGCCTGCCTGCCCATGAACTGGGTGCTGTTTCCTTATGCCTTCCAAATATATGAATTTCTCTTGGGCACAGCCATGACCCGGGAAAAAACGGGAACATCATTTTGCCTAAACAGCCTGACACAGTCCATACCCTCACTGACTAAGAAAACAAAGAGAGAAAATACAAATTGCCAATATCAACACTGAGAGAGGGGACATGTAGATTTTACAGACACTTATAAGAAAAAGCTCAGCCTTATTTGTTGTTTACCCCCAGAGTTTCCTAGTTGTATGTGCTCCCTGGAGAAAGGTTTACATTAAAAAAGAAAATCACATCAAATTATCCTATTCATTTTCTTGGTGACTAAAACATTTCAATACTAATACAACAGGTGAATTAGAGGATCAGGATTTATTTTGCATAAGAATTCTTCAGGGGGCAGATTATGGACCTGTTTTGTGGAAGATCATTGTTTCATTGACAAGCTCAGGGACAAGAACAATGAAAGTTAAAACCATTAACCACTGCGTATTAAAGATCTGTGAGAATGTAGATAGCATTTCTGAAATGAAAACTGATGTGTCCTTAATACTTCCAAGAACTGCATGCAACCTTTGTTGTGGTTTAGTCACTAAGTTATGTCCAGCTTTATTGCGACCCCATGGACTCTAGCCCACCAGGCTGCTCTGTCCATGGGATTTCCCAAGCAAGAATACTGGAGTGTGTTGCCATTCCCTTTTCCAGAGACTCTTCCCAACCCAGGGATTAAATCCAGGTTTCCTGCATTGGTAGGTGGCTTCTTTACCACCAGGCCACCAGAGAAGTCTGCATACAAATTTAGGATCCATTTATTGCCCCAAATGATCATCTCTACATGCCCCAGCTTCTCTGTTTCCTTATAATACATGTTGCTTTCCTTTCCTAGTCAGGAATACATTACCTAACATTTTTCACGATGCAGAGCTTTTTGTGAATAGCAATCATGAGAAAGAAGCCCATGATTTAAGTTTCTGCTTTCTCTGCGAATCCTGAGAGTATAAAGGCTACAGAGAATGGCTTTCCCAGAAATATAGTGGGTCATCTTTAGAATATTATTTGTTGTACAACTTAGCATGTGCTGGAAGGTCATAATGAGAAGGGTAACCAAGACTTGGTCAATGACCTGCCACTCAAAACTCCCGTTTGCCTCTATCTCTACAGCCAGACTGGAAATGTATCTGATCAATTAGTTCATGCTGGGATATGGAGGTGCCTTCTCAGAGTCTTTACCTTTTTCAAAAATTACCTGGAAAAATCAACTGTGGTACCAGTTTGGGATGGAAAGATTTCAAGCACTGGGGAGGCTGGGTTGGGAGAGATTTGGGGGCTGTGGGGAGAATTTTCAGACTTGAATCCTTACTGCTTCCCTCCAGACTTCCTTCACCGTTTAGTGAGTCTCTTGAGTGTCAACTCTTTCATCCTGCTGCTGCTGCTGCTGCTGCGTCGCTTCAGTCGCGTCCGACTCTGTGCGACCCCATAGACGGCAGCCCACCAGGCTCCCCTCTCCCTGGGATTCTCCAGGCAAGAACACTGGAGTGGGTTGCTATTTCCTTCTCCAATGCATGAAAGGGAAAAGTGAAAGAGAAGTCACCCAGTCATGTCTGACTCTTAGCGACCCCATGGATTGCAGCCCACCAGGCTCCTTTGTCCATGGGATATTCCAGGCAAGAGTAGTGGAGTGGGGTGCCATTGCCTTCTCCAAACTCTCTCATAGGCCAGGTATTTTTGGGCTCCAAATCACTGCAGATGGTGACTGCAGCCATGAAATTAAAAGACGCTTACTCCTTGGAAGAAAAGTTATGACCAACCTAGATAGTATATTCAAAAGCAGAGACATTACTTTGCGACTAAGATCCATCTAGTCAAGGCTATGGTTTTTCCAGTGGTCATGTATGGATGTGAGAGTTGGACTGTGAAGAAGGCTGAGCGCTGAAGAATTGATGTTGTGTTGGAGAAGACTCTTGAGAGTTCCTTGGACTGCAAGGAGATCCAACCAGTCCATTCTGAAGGAGATCAACCCTGGGATTTCTTTGGAAGGAATGATGCTAAAGCTGAAGCTCCAGTACTTTGGGTACCTCATGTGAAGTGTTGATTCATTGGAAAAGATTCTGATGCTGGGAGGGATTGAGGGCAGGAGGAGAAGGGGACGACCGAGGATGAGATGGCTGGATGGCATCACGGACTCGATGGACGTGAGTCTGAGTGAACTCCGGGAGATGGTGATGGACAGGGAGGCCTGGCGTGCTGCGATTCATAGGGTCGCAAGGAGTCGGACATGACTGAGTGACTGAACTGAACTGAACTGAACTGAATGCCAGCCCTGACTGGAAATTTGATATCATTGGCTCTCTGATTAACTGGTTTTTTTTTGTTGTTGTTGTTTTTGCATCATTTCTAACAAAACCCTTGTTTCTGACCTCAGACAGACCTGGAATGCTAATTACTAGCATGATGGTGTTGGCTGCCACCTTCCATGTCTTCTGGAAGTAGCCAGAAGAACTTAGAATGTGGCTTTGTTCACACAGGAAGTACCCAAGACATCTCCAGAGGAAGGAGCTTCCCTATAGTTACTGAGTTGTCCAGTCATCAGCCAGAGAAGAATGTTTATCACATATCAGATGATGCCTGAAAGGACCTTAAAGAAAAATGGTTGTTCAAACACTCTATTGAGGATGCAGCCAGAATGATTTGATGAGCTTTCTCTTCCTCCTAGAATTAATTACAATTTTAAAGCCTGGCAGCTGGATTTTATATTGCAACTTTCTTCAATTAAATCTACATTTTTTTTGGTCTTACTTCATGTCATCCCACTAATTGGCTCCAACATCTACTTGTGCCAATTGCCACCATGATCGTGTTTTTAAAAAATTAAAAAGCCATTCTGCTAAAAGAAAATTAAAAATGCAAATGTATCTTATTTCATATTGTCTCCTCATTTTCTCTGGAGATGAGTGCCAGAAGGCGGGGGGTGGGTGGGGTGGGGGGGGGTGGGAGGTGGGGGTGGGGAGTGGAATCATTAGTCTGCAAAATCCAGCAATGCCCACACCAGAATTAGATTTTAGCTGTGTGATGGAGAGCATTATCAAGCTGGGATGCTTCTAATGCCCTGGCTTCCTTTTTATTCAGCCAGTGCATGTTGAGCACCTACCATGCACCAGACTCTGTTCTAGACACTTCAAAATCTAAGCAGGGTCAGTAGAGTGTCCATAAGAGCAGTTCCCAACTTCCCAAAGATGGAAGAACCACTATTTACATTCAAGATTCTGTACTTCTGCTGACTTTTCCCAGACAGTTAAAATCGTGGCAACATCAAGTGAGCAACCATTTACTCCACCACCTTCTTTCTGTTTTGAAAATAATGGTGAGTCAGGGAAAAGCATCGGAAGCAACATAAACAAAGCAGTGCTCTTACTAAACATCATTACAAAAAACTCTCTGGGAGAAGAACAGACTGGGTTAGGTGGCTCTGAAGACCAAGTTGGCACTGAAATGCCTTGGATTTTTCTCTTTTTTTTTTTTTTTTTGCCAACTGCGATGTTATAAAGGCTTATAAGCCCACTGTGTACAGAAGAATGCAGTCAATGGCTTTTAAACAACAAAGGGATCTGAAATGGCTGAGTCGATCTGGTTGTCCCTGGTGGCTCAGACGGTAAAGAATCCACCTGTAATGCAAGAGACATGGGTTCGATACCTGAGTCAGGAAACTCCCCTGGAGAAGAGAATGGCTACCCACTCAAGCATCCTTGCCTGGAGAATTCCATGGACAGAGGAGCCTGGAGGGCTACAGTCCACAGGGTCCTAAAGAGTCAGTTGCCACTCAATCACTTACACTTTCACTTCAGAGGCTCAAAGGGATGCCTTTAGGCCACTTGGGGGAGCTGTGCAGGGTGGTTCCGGAGGCAGACACTGCAAAGTACCAGTTCAAACTTCTGCCTCAACCAGAGGGGTCTCCTTTCATTTGTCTTATAGGTCCCTCTCCTCTTGGAGATGCTCTACATGGAGAAGACTACCTATCTTTGAAAGTAATTGAAAACCAGTAGCCTGAAGCCTGCTCCAGCATGCTAGAGGTCTTGCTGATGAAATAGTCTCTTTGGGACCAACATACTTTGAAATAGCAAACAGTTTGATGAATGACAAAGTTAAGACCCAGGTTGTGGTCAACACTTTCGGGTTGGTTTCTTGTGTTCCTGGTCTGGCATCGGTTCTCAGCTCTGGAGGGTTGTGCAGAGGCAAAGTTCCCCAGCAGTAGAAGGACACTCTCTCCTTGCCTGTGGTTCTTCAACCCCCTCTCATGCGAGGAAGCCGAGCTGGCATAACCCACCCAGAGATGCTTCCAGACACTCAAGTCCCCATTTCCACGCAGCTCTGCATAATGTAAGCTAGGCTTAGCTTACTTAAAAATAGACACTCTATGGTTGGATAACACACTGCTTTTATTGCCGCCATAAACCAGGATTCAGTGGATGGAGTGCTTAACTGTTATTCTTCTTGCTCGTTCTTTTTCTCAAACCATGAAACAGTCAAGGATGCTTTCAGGGAAGTTAATAACAATGTGCATCTAATGGGTTTTTCAAAATGTTTGCTTTCTGGTGATGGATAAAGCCATTTTGGAACAATTCCTGCATAACCATGATTCCTGGGTGTCTTCCCGGGTAGAGCCTAGAAGTGAAGTGAAGCCACCCAACCCTCCAACAGAAGCATGAGCCTACACAGAAATTAGAAACCAAGCTGCCCTTTATTGACTATCTAGCCTAAGTCAGAACTTCTGTAAATGGCATCTGCTAGTCTCATTTTACAGATAGGAAACTGAGGCTCAGTCAAGTTACATGCAAGGTGCTGAACGTTCAAATCAAGGTTGGCCTGACCTAATCTTTTCCCGAGCTACAGCTCAGTTTGCACACCTCCAGTGATGGGGAACTCACTGCCTTGCCTGCAATGTAGCCCATGTGCTGAACAAAACAGACAAATAAGAAGCACTTTGTGTTGAAATGAACTGCTTTATTCTCCCTTTCCTATTTATGCCTTTTTACCGAGAGACTTCTCTTCATTTTTCCTAATCGTAAGCGACTGTTCCATTTCAAATTGTAAAGGAGAATCAGTAGAATGATCAAAGTTGCAGAGCAATCCTATGGTTGTGAGTCAAACACATTTATTATGCAGCCAAAGATGCCATCCCTAGCTGGTTTTCTCAGTTCCTAGTCCTAAGATCTCTAACAGGAACATCACTAGAAGAAAGCATGGTCTATAGCTAAGATGGATGAAACTGCAATTTGTATTGATTTTGGTAAGACAACCAGTTAATTACATCTTTAATTACCTGGTCCCAAGGGTTATGCTTGAATTAACTAGATTTGGGGTTTTCTCTCCTGAGATACTCTCTCAACTGATTTCTATTGATTTTACAAGGATCAATATATAAATGTGCATCTATAAGTAATTAATAATGCTTCTTTAGGTTAGAGGATTCAATAATTTAAGAGAATAAGGCATTTCACTGCCAGTATCATGGACAGCAGTGGTCCTCAACTAAGGATGACTTTGTCCCAGAGAATATTTGGCAATGCCTAGAAACATTTTGGGGGCTTCCCAAGTGGCTCAGTGAATAACAAATACCTGCAATGCATGAGACGCAGGAGATGTGGCTTTGACCCCTGGGTGTGGAAAATCAGAGGAGGGCGTGGCAGCCCACTCCAATATTCTTGCCTGTAAAATCCCCAAGGACAGAGGAGTCTGGTGGGCTACAGTCCATAGGGTTGCAAAGAATCAGACAAGACTACAGCAGCTGAGCACACACACCACAGAGACATTTTTGTTTGTCACAACTGTGGTGGTGGGCGGTGCTATTGGTATCTAGTGGGTATAGACCAGGGATGCTGTTAAACATCCTACAGTGCTCAGGACAGCCTCTCCCTGTCCCCCACAGAGGAAGATTTACCTCTACATAGAAACCCCAATCTACAAAAATACCCAAAGAATTCAAATCATAAAGGGGAAATGGTTATTGATTCCACAGTAGAGAAAATAACTTAGAATTATAACTTAACATTGTGTGTGTGTGTGTGTGTGCTCAGTCGTGTCCAACTTTTTGCAAACCCCATGGACTCAAGCCCAGCAGATTCCTCTGTCCATGGAATTCTCCAGGCAAGAACACTGGAGTGGGTTGCTATGTCTTCCTCCAGGGGATCTTCCTGACCCAGGGATCAAACCCCAGTCTCCAGCATCTCCTGCATTGGCAGGTGCGTTCTTTACCACTGTGCTGCCTGGAAAGCCCATAACTTAACATTGGTGCACACCATAATATCAAGAGTCAATTGAAATGAGTGATAATGCATCATGATTTAAAGATCGCAACTTGAACAGAGTTATCAATATCCAATACAATCATTCCTTGCCCTCCTTTTTCAATTTTAGAAATTGTTGAGCAACCAATCACACCATATTTCTGGTAGGCAGACAGCTTAATCCTCAGATGTCATGAAGATAAATGGAAAAACAAGTTTAGGGATAAGATGGAGTCTTGGAATTCACATGATGACAATGAAAAGAACCTTGACTTTTAAACCTGAAGACAAGTGAAGGAGCTGCCCACTACCGATGCACTTTGGCAGGTCATTTAAGCCTCAGGCTTCTGTTCCCCAGCCTGAAAATGAAAATAATGAAAGAACATTGGAAATAAGACATTAAAGTGATTATATCAAATAAAACAGGCCAGTCCCCGATAAGTATAAAATGCTATCTGTGGAAGGTTTTACAAGGAGATTTATTATTGTAAGTGAAAACAGACACTTCAAACAGTTGAAAGAAATTACCCAATAATGTTTAAATTCTTAATAACAAGCCCCAAAATAGTTATGCCCCAGTCAATTCAATCCAAGATTTAGTCATTTTTTCAAATCAAACACAATTATGTGAATTAAATGCTTTTAATAATATCCTAAAATTAAGTTCAGCATTGCACCTGGAGCTTTCTCTATTACCAACAGAATAGCATTGCTTTGAGAAGCAGAAATGGTTGAATGAGTTCTGAAATGAGACTAGAAAGAATGAATATAGTCATGAGGGGACTAGAAAAATAAATGAAACAGTCTTTCAATTAAGTAAAACCAAACAGAAGAAAAGAATCATATAGGTCAAAATCGAGGGTAGAGAGTACTCTTTCTTTATGGTTTCCTGACATTAGACATTTTTATGTTTCAAAGGGACAGCAACATGCCTTTACTAGATTGAAGCCTGTATTGAATAATTAGAGTAGACACAGATGGACACTTAAAAAATAAAAGACAAGCACAATGTCCTAAAGAATACCTTTGATAAATAATTTTGCTTTTTTTTTTGAATTGTATGGAAACAAGATCACCTAGAATTTTACATCCCTCTGTAAAACAATGTTTAAAAAAAATGTGTGTGTGTGTGTATGTTTTAAGAGCAAAGGACCTCTTTGAATTTGTAAGGAGATGCACTTGAAGAATTGAAAACAGTGCTAGTCCAAGGCTGATTTTTTTTATATTGAATAAATTGAAATTCAGGGGGAAATGACACCAAAGTAATCTCAAAGCATAAATCAGATTTACTCACTTCCCACATTACAACAAACTCAAAAGCCAGCACAGGCTCCCCTCAAAGCAAAAGTTCATCCCTTGCCCATCCCAGCCTAACTCCACTCACCACCTGTTTTCCTATGCTCTAGAGCTGCTCTTACACAAAACTCCTTCACTGAACTATGCTTTCTGTGGTCCTGCGGTTTTCTCACTCTTAATGGCTGCCGTGTATCTTTCCTCTACATGCCCAGCAAGGCCTGTTGCTATAAGCATCTCAAAACACCACTTGCTGAAGCCACTGGCTGAACCCCAGGCTGGACTACAGCCAACTGCCCCAGCCACCAACCCACCTGAGTCCCCTCTCAGACATGAACTCACTCACAGGGATCCCAGGCTCTGGGCCACCCATATGCTGCCATACAGCGTCTTCCACCAAAGCTAAACAAAGCACTTTACCGTGTATGTTTGGCCTCCAAACTCTCTCAGAAACAAAACATGGCAGACACAGCTAAAGCTCAGCTGCACCGCTCATTCCACAACAGCCGCCTGCCATGATTCCTTAAAGATAGCCCCCATGCTAAAGCTGATGCGAACCATTGCCATTAACAAATTTTGCCATTCCTGCAAAAGCATATACACATCTATTTTTCATGTTTTTAAGCATTTAGACAAATATTTAGTATAACACTGTTCCTTCCATTTGCTATTTGCTTTTTTTTCAATTCAACATCATGTCAGAAATGCGCCCACTTTGATTCCATGTCTTAACAGATCTAGCTCAAGCTTCCATTTAACCAACAGACCTTCTTTATCAGTTCCTCTACTGTTGGGTGGCTTCCACTTATATCCTATGAAATAACAGAGCTGCGGTGACCACCATGTACACATCAGCAGTGTGCAAATGTGAGTTTCTCTTGAGGAGAATGTACAAGAGGTGCCATATTGTTCTCTGGAGTGGTCACTTCACCAGTCAGCATGCCCACTAGCTTTGGGACAGAGCCCCCATTTCTGTATGCATTTGCCAACACTTGGCTGGAACAGGCTTATTAATTATCCTAAACTGATATGTGTCTCCTTGCTGTTTCATGTGTAAATTTGATCACTCATGTGAGAGAGTGAGAATATATTTTTGTATGCTTATTAACCATGAAGTTTTCCTCCTTTGGGAAAACTTGTCTTTTTGTGTTATTTTTCCCATATTCCTACTGGGTTTGTCTTTTTAAACAAAAATTCCTTATGTATTCAAAACTGACATTTTGTCATTACTTGGATTGCAAAATTCATTCTTATTTTTACATGATTTTTCCTGCCTCTTGGCATGGGAGTTAATTTTTTTAATTAGACAATTTGATCAAACTTTCTCTTTGTGACTTTTGCTTTTTCTATCATTAAAAAAATCAGTCCCTTCTTCACTGTCATAGCGATGTTTGCCTGTGCTTTCTTCCCTGATGAAGAATGGTAAAGAATCTGCCTGCAGTGTAGGAAACCTTGGTTTGATTCCTGGGTCGGGAAGATCCCCTGGAGAAGGAATAGGCTACCCACTCCAGTATTCTTGGATTTCCCTTGTGGCTCAGCTGGTAAAGAATCCGCCTGCAACAGGAAACTTGGGTTCAATCCCTGGGTTGGGAAGATCCCCTGGAGAAGGGAAAGGCTACCCACTCTAGTGTTCTGCCCTGGAGAATTCCATGGACTCTGAGCAACTTTCACTTTCTCCCAAAAGTTTATAGTTTTATTTTTGACTTGAATATCTTTTACATGATGGAATTTAACTTTAATACGGTAAGAAATAATGAATTAATGTTATTACTGGTTGTGGTTTAGTCGCTAAGTCGTGTCCAACTCTTGTGACCCCATAGGCTGTAGCCTGCCACGCTCCTCTGTCCATGGGATTATCCAGGCAAGAATGCTGGAGTGGGTTACCGTTTCTTTCTCTAGAGGATCTTCTTGACCCAGAGATAAAACCCAGGTCTCCTGCATTGCAGGCAGATTCTTTATTAACTTAACTATGATGGAAGCTCAATGTTGTTACTATCTTCTTCCAAAATAAAGACTTCGCATTATTCCAGAATCACTATGTATGGCTCTCAGCATAACCAACACCATCTTGGGCCATTAGAGTTTCTCTTGTCCTTCAATTGACCCTACCCAAGACTTTACTGTGAATTAAATCACTTCTCTGTCATCAAGGCTTTGTAGTTAATAGATACTGTTTAATAATCATTGGGACCAGGTTGCCTTTATGCTCTGTTAGTCCCCAAACAATGATGAAAACTTTCGCTGATGTATTCCAGGCACCCATGAGACTAGTTACCATTTATAAATCTTAGGAATGCACTTCCTGTTTCCGAGCCCCTACTACCATAGCCGAGGATAATGGTAAAATTATCTCAATGACTCCTCAGTAGTTCAGAGTGCAGCTGTTAATGATTTCAAACAGCCAACTACCCCATCCCACCCTGTAAGGTGCCCTCTAAAAAACTGATCCATTGACTCTGGAGCTGCCTGCCTCGCTTTTCAGTCTTGAGATGCTGTCTCAGTTCAGTGGACGCTTTTCCTCCCGTCAATCCTCCAACACACTAGCTGTTTGGGCTGCTCTGTCCCTACCGATTTTAAAGCCACTCGTGTCATGTACCAGACTGAACCCATACGTAGTTCTGTTTCCAGGCTGCTCACAGGTTCACTGGCCTTTGTATGCACCCCCAGTCCAATGCTGCACCCTTTTATTCACCGTGCCTGCTTTAATATCAAATAAGACAAGATATAGTCCCCCGACTCTCTTCTTTACCACACACACGGCCACATTCTTCAAATTTGTGCTTAGCACTTTATCAAATTCTGTGAAAAACTATCTTAAGACTTTTATTAGATAAGCAATGAAATAATAAAAGTAACAAGCCTTCTTTATAATATCAAATCTTCCCACCTACAAACTGGATATTTAGATCTTCTATAACTTTCAAGGAAGTATTTTTTGGTTCCTTTTTACCTTTTATCTGAAAAGTCTTGTTACGAATATGAAGTTTAGGCTTTTTTTTAACAATTGCATTCTACTTAATAGTTTCTGGGATATGAGGATGGTATTGATTTTTGTGTTACTCTTCTGTCTAGCAATCATATAGAACTAACTTATTGGTTCTTGTAGCTTCTCTGCAGCTCCAGAGAAGTTAATAATAATGCAAATAATGGCAATTTTGTTTCTGCCTTCGTAATTCTTACACATTTTGTTTTTCTTATTTTATTATACTGACTTAAAGCTAATGCACAGTAGAATAGAAACAGTAGTTGAAACGATGCAGGTTTGGGTTTAGAGGGAATATGTATCATGTTCTCCTCTTTAGGTATATCTTTGTATATTTCAGGTAAACTCTTCATCAAGTAATAATGTCCCCTCTTATTCTGAAATTTTATTTTTTACAAATTTCTATTTTTTTTTTTGCATTTGAGAAGCAGGGCAGTCACATATTAGAGAACAGACCCTAGAGTCAGTATCAAATATAATAAACATTGGGTGCCAAGTTCTTTTCAAGGTTACATGGTTCTCAGTCTTGCTGGTGTCAGCATCTCTTTGCACTCTTTTTTAAAAAATATATTTATTTATTTTTGGCTATGCTAGGACTTTGTTGTTGCACGAGTGTTTCTCTAGTTGCGGAGAGTTGGGGTGACTCCTCACTGGGTGCACAGACTTCTCACTGCAGTAGCTTCTCTTGTTGCGGAGCACGGGTTCTAGGGCATGAGGTTTTCAGTAGTTGCAACGCATGAGCTTGTAGTTGGGACTCACAGCCTCTAGAGCACAAGCTCAGTAGCTGGGGTGCACATGCTTAGTCGTTCTGTGGCATGTGGGATCTTCTCGGATCAGGGATCAAACCTATGTCTCCTTCATTGGCAGGCAGATTCTTTATCACTGAGCTGTGAGGGAAGCCCCTCTTTGCACTCTTAAAAAGCTTGAAGACTGCAAAGGACTTTTGTTTTTGTGGGTTATCTATCAATACTTATCATCTTAGAAATTAAAACTAAGCAGTTTTAAAAATCTTCCCTGATTCATTTTAAAACAACAAGCCCAAGTGAAAGTGAAAGTGTTAGTCAGTCAGTCATGTCCAACTTTTTGCAGCCCCACAGACAGTAGCCTTCCAGGTTCCTCTGTATTTTAAAACAACGGTAATAAGCCTGATTCATGTTAAGTAATATAATTTTTTATTAAAAACAACATAGTCTCCAAAATAAAACCAAGATGAATAGGTGTATATACTGTAATTATTAAACTTATCCCAGTCTATTTTCAAGGACTATTACGGCTCTGCATATCTCCTGTAGAGCCTTGCCTGCGGCATCTCCCAGCCTATGTGCTATTGTAGTCATACATTTTACTTCAACGTATGTTATAAACTGGGCTTTCCTGGTGGCTCAGATGGTAAAGAATCTGCCTGCAATGCAGGAGACCTGTGTTCGATCCCTGGGTCAGGAAAATCCCCTGGAGAAGGGAATGGCTACCCACTCCAGTATTCTTGCCTGGGAAATCCCACGGACAGAGGAGCCTGGCAGGCTACAGTTCATGGGATTACAAAGAGTTGGACACAACTGAGCAACTAACACACACACACACACACACACACGCAAATGTTGTAAGCTACACAGTATATTATTATTTTTGCTGTAAACAGCAAAATAATTCATTTTATTTAAAGAAAAATGGAAAATAACAGCAACAAAAAAAGTCTGTTAAATTGACCCACATGTACCCAAGCCTGGGATCTGATGACAAGCTTTGGTTTCCTAAGCAACTTTTTCAACTGTGTGTGCCTCAGTTTGGATGGCTGCATCATGCAAGAATCTGCACAAAAATATCATGCTAAATGCTGAAAGTTTTGGGAGGATGTCCCACCTTGGGCTATACACACTCTTCATATTTTAGTTATTCTGATTTAGTGGAAGCAGAGAAGAAAACACTGTGTATTATTTTCTTAATTTTCTTCCAGTTGCTTCCTTGATCTGCCTTTTGAAACATGGTTAAATAGGGCAAAGAGTTGCCCTGCTCGGGCAGCGGGTCTCAGCCACCACTTCTAAAATGGCCACAGGTCCCCTAGCTCTGCCTGACTTCCTGCTATTACCCGAATTCTCTCCTTGCCCCATGTCCTGCACCCCAGGCCTGGCCTCAAATACAAGCAGTTTGATGAGAGGAGAGAAGAAACAATCAAAAGCATCACAGAGGTGCCCTGTTACCACCTTTCCACCACGCCCCTCCCCTGAATGGGGGGCTCTTCCAGAGACCCTGCCTTTCCAGGGTCCTTTCCTCAGTCATCAGAGCTATCGCTGGATCAGACCTTCTTGGAGGAAACACTATGCTTTGTCTTCATCTTTCCCCTCTCCTGCCTTCCTTCCTCCTTTTATCTCTCTTGTGAACATACATTGAGTGCCGTGGAAGATTGAATGATGGCCCCTGAGATGTCCATGCCCTAATGCCGGGAACAGTGACCAAGTGACCTTCCATGGCAACAGGGGCCTCTGCAGATGTGATTAAGGGGGGCACAGGAGGAGTCAGAGTCCGAGAAGAAGGTCATGTGACAACAAAGCCGAGAGATATTGGAAGATGCTGCCCCGCAGGCTGTGAAGGTAGAGAAAGGGGCCAGGAGCCAACAGATGCAAGGAAAGCAGCTCTAGAAACTGCAGGAGGCAAGGAGGGGATTCTCCTCTCAAGCCTCTGGAGAGAGTGAAGCCCTCTCAATGCCTTTCAGTCCAGTGACATGATTTTGAATTTCTCACTCCTGGAATTTTAAGACAATAAATTCTTGTTGTTATAGACCACCAAGTTTGTGGTTATTTGTTACAGCAAGAGGAAATTGATTCAAGCACTTATCAATGTATCTGGTGAAACCAAAGCTCAGAAGGAGGGACTGGGCTCAGAGGGACCAGCGGTGCGGTCACGGCCACGAGGGATGCTTGAAGCCACACAGGGAAGAAGGGTATGACACACAGATGCCCAGAGCAGGGCTGAACCCCAGGCAGCGCCATGGGGTGCAGGCAGAGGATACAAAAGAAAGACATGAATTGCTAGCGAAGAGAAGAGTGGGGCATTGCTACTTTCAGAAGTCAAGAAGAAAGGTCATGAAAAGTGGCCTTCCATCTTTTATCGTGGGCCTTAATTTTTCCCTTTCTTGGCTGTTAATGGGCAGATGCCAAGGACCCTGTCAGCAGGACTTTAATAACGAAATGCTCAAATCCATGGAGATAGAAGGTAGGTTCAGTTCAGTTCAGTCTCTCAGTCGTGTCCGACTCTTTGTAACCCCATGAATTGCAGCACGCCAAGCCTCCCTGTCCATCACCAACTCCCAGAGTTCACTCAAACTCACGTCCATCAAATTGGTGATGCCATCCAGCCATCTCATCCTCTGTTGTCCCCTTCTCCTCCTGCCCCCAATCCCTCCCAGCATCGAAGGTAGGTTAATGGTTGTCAAAGATTGGGGGAAGCTAGTGCAGAGTGACTGCTACTGGGTATGGAGTTTTTCTTTTGGGTGATCAAAGTATTCTGGAATTAGTGGTGGTAATTGCACGACTCTGTGAATATGGTAAAACCCACTGAATTGTATCCGCCTGCAACGCGGGAGACCTGGGTTCGATCCCTCAGTTAGGAAGATCCCCTGAGAAGGGAAAGGCTATCCACTCCAGTATTCTGGCCTGGAGAATTCCATGGGGTTGCAAAGAGTCGGACACAACTGAGCAACTTTCACAGCTCAATAGAAATAGATAAGAGATAGACAGATGACAGATACATATATAAAACCCAATGGCCAAGCGCCCTTCATCTGATGCAGCAAAAGCCAAGAGAAATCTGATGCCTCTAAGTTGCACGTGTGCCTTCCCACAGGACAGCTCTTGGTCGTCCCTGTTCCTCACCTTTCTCGGGGTTCCCCCTGTGATCCTTTCCTGCATGGAGGAGAGACAAGGGAAGGGAAGGCAGGGTGAGACTGTCGCCTGGAGAACTCTTACCATGCTGGAGGTGTTTCTGTCAGGCCAGGTGACAGATTGTCACAGGACAGCAGCCAGAGCTGCTGGGTTGACTTCCAACAGCAGGTGGTGGTTGCTAATCAGAAAGGGGAGCGTGCTGCACTGACCCCAAAAAGTAGTGAACAGATGGCATGTGGTGAAACCCTCTAAAACCAAGGCCCACAGACACTGTCCAGCCAGACACCCCTCCCAGCATCAGTGGGGTGTAGAGTCCCCAGAACTCCGAGGCTCAGTTTAGAGATGACTCTGTTTCTGTTGATTCTCTAGTCATACTTGTATAAGGCACAATGTACCTCAGTGTTTCCATCTGTAAAATAGGTTTCTGGGTTGCCCCAGAGCAATTTTGAAGATATTTTCATTAAACCAGGGAGACTGTCTTTTAGCACTGAGTCATTAATAATGTGGACCATGGCATAAATATCTGATAATGTAGGGAAACTCTATTCCAGGCCAAATATTTGAAATCCTTAAAATTTTTGCTCTGTACCTAATAGTTGCTTGATTATAGTATTATTGATTGGCTATAAATAAGAACATATCCTTCTCCAATCAACTGTGCCTCTCTTGAACTGTGACTTAATTTTGGTCTTATGAAAGGAGAATGATTATCTGACAAGAGCAGTTGCTGATTTGTCAAAATCATACCTTTTTCTGAAATTATGTGCTCAGGACACCTTTGCATATCCATGATAGTGGTTTTTACAAAAGAGTTTATTTTGATTTCTCTATAAGCTGGATCAGTAATCAGAAAACGTATTTTGTGGGGATTATTTCAATATCACACCAAATTAACACACAGATCCTTTGGGAGGCATTTGCATAAGCTTCCTAAAACCTAACTTGTAAACAGCAGCAACAGCTGACCACTGCGGGAGCAGGCTGGGGGCGGGGGACCCTCCTCTTACCATGATGCAGTTTCTGCTCTTCTAAAGTGGGTTTCCTGGGGGACTTCCCTGGTGATCTAGTGGCTAAGAATCTGCCTGTCAGTGTGGGGGATGCAGGTAGTCCCTGGTTGGAGAACACAGATCCCACCTGCCACAGGGCAACTAAGCCTGCATGATGCCACAAGCGAAGCCCGCACACCATAGCTAGAGAAGGCCTGGGCAATGCCATGTAGACCCAATGCAGCCTAAATAGAGAAATGAAAATTTAAAAATAAAATGGATTTCCTCCTCAAAGTTGAATTCTCCTTCTTCTCTGTAATCAGTCCTGGATGGTTACTTGCAAATCATATATGTGTTCTAAGCATGAGCAGAACCTTCTAAGAGGTGACCCTCATCACCTTCAATTTATGGGAAAATTAAAGAGTTGCTCCCACTCCTCTGCAGCAACTAGAAAACATGGAGGAGATTAGAGCCACTGGAAACTGGGCTTCCTTGGCACAATGGCTCACTCTCAAGAAGGTGAGGGGGCGGGCTCAGGTGTACACACCCCACAGGCCCTCCTCTCCGCACCCTAGCATCTCAAACAGACAACTCAACTATCCAGACTCTTCTTCTACAAGAGTAATCTCTCCACCATTCTTCAGCTTCCACCCCCTCCTTGTTACACTCATTTGGCCATTGGCCCAGCTCTCTCTGCACCTCTCCTTCATGTTCCATCAACATTTAGTCAATATCTGCTATATGTCAACAGTTAAAGAAGTGACAGTCATCCAAGGAATCTAGAACTATCCAAATTTATCTGCTACTAGCTGGTCTTTGCTTTGCAGTTCCCAAGAAATAGATTCCAGGAAATGACCAAATGTTGGACACTTTTTAAAATTTTATTTTTTTAATTGGAGGTTAATTACTTTACAATATTGTCTTGGTTTTGCCATACATCAACATGAATCTGCCACAGGTATACACGTGTTCCCCATCCTGAACCCTCTCCCTCCTCCCTCCTTGTAACATCCCTCTGGGTCATCCCAGTGCACCAGCCCCAAGCATCCAGTATCATGCATCGAACCTGGACTGGTGATTCATTTCATATATGATATTATACATGTTTCAATGCCATTCTCCCAAATCATCTCACCCTCTTTCTCTTCCACAGAGTTCAAAAGCCTGTTCTATATATCTGTGTCTCTTTTGCTGTCTCGCATACAGGGTTATTGTTACCATCTTTCTAAATTCCATATATATGCGTTAGTATACTGTATTGGCGTTTTTCTTTCTGGCTTACTTCTGTCTGTATAACAGGATCCAGTTTAATCCACCTCATTAGAACTGATTCAAATGAATTCTCTTTAATGGCTGAGTAATACTCCATTGTGTATATGTACCACAGCTTTCTTGTCCATTCATCTGCTGATGGACATCCAGGTTGCTTCCATGTCCTGGCTATTATAAACAGTGCTGCAATGAACATTGGGGTACACGTGTCTCTTTCAATTCTGGTTTCCTTGGTGTGTATGCACAGCAGTGGGATTGCTGGGTCATAAGGCAGTTCTATTTCTAGTTTTTTAAGGAATCTCCACACTGTTCTCCATAGTGGCTGTACTAGTTTGCATTCCCACCAACAGTGTAAGAGGGTTCCCTTTTCCCCACACCCTCTCCAGCATTTATTGCTTGTAGACTTTTGGATCGCAGCCATTCTGGCTGGTGTGAAATGGTACCTCATTGTGGTTTTGATTTGCATTTCTCTGATAATGAGTGATGTTGAGCATCTTTTCATGTGTTTGTTAGCCATCCGTATGTCTTCTTTGGAGAAATGTCTATTTAGTTCTTTGGACCATTTTTTGATTGGCTCGTTTATTTTTCTGGAATTAAGCTGCAGGAGTTGCTTGTATATTTCTGAGATTAGTTGTTTGTCAGTTGCTTCATTTGCTATTATTTTCTCCCATTCTGAAGGCTGTCTTTTCACCTTGCTTATAGTTTCCTTTGTTGTGCAGAAGCTTTTGAGTTTAATTAGGTCCCATTTGTTTATTTTTGCTTTTATTTCCAATATTCTGGGAGGTGGGACACTTTTTGTTACTAATTTGGCATTGTCTCTAAATAAGGGGACCAGATCTTCTGATTTGCCTGGGACTGAGGAAGTTTCCAGGACTGGGAACTGTATTCTTTTTTTATAATTTGTTTTGTTTCTTATTTTTGGTCTCACTGAGTCTTCATTGCTGCGCACAGGCTTTCTCTAGTTGAGGAGACTGGGGGCTACTCTCTAGTTGCCGTGTGTGGGTTTCTCATGCTGTGGCTTCTCTTGTTGTGGAGCACAGGCTCTAGGGTACCTGGGCTCATGAGTTGTATTGCACAGGCTTAGTTGCCCCACGGCATGTGATATTCCCAGACCAGGGATTGGACCCGTGTGCCCTGCACTGGTGGGCAGGTTCTTATTCACTGTACCACCAGAGAAGTCCAGCCTGGAACTTCAAAAGCAGGACCATCTCAGGAAAACTGAGGCAAACTAGTCGCTCTTATGGGTTCAGTTCTGTACCCCCAAAATTCATATGTTGAAACACTAATTCCCTGTATCTCAGAAGGTGGCCTTTTAAGAAATAGGGTCATTGCAGCTGTAATTCAGTTCAGTCGCTCCGTTGTGTCCGACTGTTTGCGACCCCATGAATCGCAGCACGCAGTTAATGGTAATTAGAAAAGTTCATCCCTGAGTAGTGCCCCTAATCCAATATGGCTAGCGTTGTTATAAAAGGGGGAAATTTGGAGACAAGGAAGCACACAGAGAACCATGTGAAGATGAAGGCTGAAAAGGCTGGCATCAGCAGGTGTCAAGACAGTCAAAGCTAGCTAGTTACCCCTTGAAAGCTGGGAGAGGGGCCTGGAGCAGATTCTCTATTCCAGCCCTCAGAAGAAATCAAACCTGATGACAGCTTGGTCTTTGGCGAAAGTCTGGGCTCATGTTGCAGTCATGGTGAATGGTTGGAGATAAGGGGAGGGATGGGGTAGAATTTGAGGAGTCAGAATGGTGAAGACACAGAGAGGGAACAAGATCACTTAGAGCTTCCTTAGGCTCTGAGAGGAGGTGGGGCTTTGGAGGACTGAATGAGCAGTTGGAGCCTGAGTCCTGTTCCCATGTAGCACATTGGTATTGGGGTTGTGTGTGGGGCTTAGGCAGGACTACCCATGGGAATGGAAAAAGAAGTGAGCCTCCTGGTCCCAGCAACGTTCTCTGCACCAAGCTCCACAAGGAAACTCTGTCCTCAAGGGCACCTCAGTGCACCCCTTAAATAAGGAATATAATTCAAAGTCAAAAGACACCTCCGATGAATGTTCTGGACTCTGCCATGTCTTCTGAGCCTGGGTACCACCCACAGGAAGGAAATGAGGGCCCCTGTCCCATGAGCTAGACTGAATTTCCTGCCAGTCTGGTTGGTGGGAGCTCAGAGCCAATTGAAGTTGATTTAGGAGAACACACTGTAACATTTCTTATGTGCACGGATATAGGGTAACATTCAAACCCACTGCACCAGCGATGCAAACAAGTTGTGCTTTCAGCTCTTGCACACGGAGGTCCAACAAGCTGAAGTTCCCAGGCCCATTCTTCTCCCAACTACCTTGCCTCCTGTGACCCTGCGGATTCTATGGAAAGACACACTTCTTCCCATAAACCCCAAACAGAAGTTAATTTAGGTGAACCTTGAAGTGCTACAGATCTGCTCCGAATCGCTGGGACAGAAGAGCCTGGAGAGGGCAGATGGGAGATGAAAAAGAACCGCCCCCCACCCCCACAAAATGGAAGACAAGAAGAAGAAAGCTGATTTGCCAAGCCACCCTCCAGCGCTCTCCGGGGCCTCTCTAGCACTCCAGGTAGCCAGCTCAACTCCATGGTCTGTGTTCCCGCCCTGTTTCTGGCTTCCCCTCACAGACCTGGGTGCCTGTCAGACTGGATGATGGCCCACAGCTCACTGCACTGTCATGTTTGCCATCTGCAAACAGAAGGGACTGTATTTCAGCTGGGGACAGGGAGAACTCAGGATGTGTGGCAAGGAAAAATGGAATGCAGTGGAGGAGAAAACTCCACTACGACCTCTCCAAGGAGCTGGGATCATCCATCTTCCTCTTCTGGTTGTCAGTGGGCATCTCTGCCCCCAGCTTCCATCGTGTCTCTGAAGGAGAAAGAAACACAGCACACATATTTCCCTGTTTTAATTGCAGAATTAAAAGGATGTATGATAAAGCCCTACATGAATCTCACAACCTAATTTTTTTTTACATCAATATCACGTCCTCCCCATTGGGGTGGGGGAGTCCACTTCTTTTCATAAGCTCTCACCTCGAATTGTAGCTTCTTTACCTTTCATAGCTGTTCTATCCATTAAGAGTCTTAACACAGACACTTTATGCCTCAAATTATCTACTGAATTATCTACTGTTATCTTCCCCCTAAACCCACAAGCTTTAACCAGGGGATTTGATCTTGGATTCAAAAGAGAAATCGAGATGAAATGGTTCTAAGATAAGAACTCGATTAGTGACAGTGTTTTCTTTTATTGCTTTCTTCTTAAGTTCACTTCCCCAGAGATGGAGCCCAGTGGAAGAGAGCCCCAAGCCAGAGCACGGAGCCCAGTGTGTCGGTGAGGCATGGCTGAACGTAAGATGGGTCACAGGCAATTCCTGTGACAAATTAAAGCTTGTGACTAAATCTTTTTTCTAACAAACAGAATGCAGTCAAGTTATCCTTCCAAAGAAATTGCTTTCACTTGCATTTCTGATATGTGCTCTTGAGTGGAAGGGAAAAGAGTCAAGGGCCCTTCCATCATCTCTGCTCTTCCTTGGCTCAGGACATGCCTTTACTGACACCTGTCAACAAAGATGGTAGTTAGATAGGGTTATCAGAAAAAAGATGTTTAGGTTTTTCTTGGAGTCCAGGTAAACCCACAGGGGTGCATTTAGAATATGACGCTATCTGTCTCCTGTCTTATGACAGAGTTACTGGACTGGGACTTGCTTTGCTCCCCAGAGCCACCAACCTCTCTGTGTCTCACTTTACACTTCTTAAAGGTGACCATATCACATGACCTCCCTCACAGGGTGCTTGCCAAGAGAAAATGACCTGTAGAAGATACACAATTGCCAAGTTTCAAGTGATGAACTTTCTAAACTAGCAAGAAAACTGGCTGCAGAGCAAAAGCTTTTGAGTGGTGTCTGAAAAAACAATGGATGGTGCTGAATGCCACTTGTGTGGGTGACAGAGGGACCTAGAATGGCTTCTGGGTGTCTAAAGGGTTCTGGAGATCTTGGAGGAAAATGCACCTTTAAGTTGGGAGGCAAAGGTCTGAAGTTATTGCCAAGACATAGGAGGCAGCATTTCATCTTTACTGCTGCACTGACTTCTGCCACAAGCCCGTTTTAATAGTGAACTCAATACTAAGGGGGCCATTTGTCCAGGTGTACACCTGATATCATGGAGTAACTGTAAATAGGATCGTCTTTCATAGTCAGTGTCCTGATTAGCAGGATAACGTATCTGGCCATCCTACCCAGTGGGACCCTTCGAAAACCATTCATTTAAGAGTCATATCTGATGGATGCTTCGAAGACTGTACTTTGCACTCTTGGCAAATGACACACTGTATTAAGAGGGACAAAGTAGGATGATTTGTGTATTTTAGAGTCAAGTGCTACTTTATGTAGAAGTGCAGGAGTTCTCAGCCTTAGCACTGTTGACATTTGGAGCTGGATAAAAATTCTTTGCTGTGGGGTCTGTCTTGTGCACTGTAAGATATTAAGCTGCATCCCTGGCCTCTTCTTGTTAGATATCAGCAGCACCCTCCTCCCCTGCTCCGTTTGTGACAGCCAAGAATATCTCCAGACATTGTCAAAGCCATTGGAGATGTAAAGTCACCCCCGTTTGAAAACCACTGATGTGAAGATTCTTACAATAGCATTCCATGCACAAATCTGAGTATGGACATATCAAGCCTTAGATAGTCATGACTAGCTGAAATAGCACCTGACTTTAGAGGATGAAGGGACTGACTTCAGAGGGCTTCCCAGGTGGTGCTAGCAGTAAAGAATCTACCTGCCACTGCAGGAGATGCAAGAAACTCAGGTTTGATCCTTGGGTCCGGAAGATCCCTTGCAGAAGGAAATGGCAACCCACTCCAGTATTCTTGCCTGGGAAATCTCATGGACAGAGGAGCCTGGCAGGCTACAGTCCATGGGGCCACAAAGGGTTGGACACAACCTAGCACACAAACAGAGGATGAGACACACTTACCTCTAGGGTTTAGAAGAATCTTGAACTCAAGATTCAGAATCAGACAGAATTGGAGATGTGACTCTACTACTTACTATGTAGCCTTGTGCAAATTACTCAACCCTTCTCAGCCTCAGTTTTCTCATCTGTAAATAGATTAAAAAAAAAAAACAACTCTATCTCCCAAGGTACTTAGGAGGATTAAAAGAGACATGACATGCAAAGCGTTTTAACCCAATAATATTGTAACCATGATGATGGTTGCTGTTAACTGTTATTGTTATTAGACATTGTGCGGCTGTTAAGTTGCTTCAGTCGTGTCCGAGTCTTTGCAACCCCATGGACTGTAGCCTGCCAGTCTCCTCTGTCCCTGGGATTCTACAGGCAAAAATACTGGGCTGGGTTGCCATGCCCTGCTCCAGGGGACCTTCCCAACCCAAGGATCAAACCCACATCTCTTGCATCTCCTCCTGCGTTGACAGGCAGGTTCTTTACCACTAGTGACACCTGGGAAGCTCTATTAGACGTTGGACAGTCATAGGGTGGCTGAATGGGCTGCTATATTCTGGAAGGTACTGTGGACAAGGCAATTTTTCTTAGGAGTAGGCCCTTTGAAAGAAAAATAATTATACATTAAATAGTTGGACCTGTCATATAGTTCTACTGGAGACCTGCTTTCCAGGTATCTGATTCGGTCAACAAGTGGGTACATGTTTATTGTATTAAAGGATTCTTGAGACTCATGGTGAATAAGCCTCAATTTAGCCTGGCCCCTGTGGTACAACCCTACCTCTCCCAAAATCTAGCCTAAGTCTCCACCAGGGAGACAGTCACTGAGACCCTGAGGCCAGGACTAAACTGTCAACCCTTTGTCACACACAATGTCTCATTCTCCAGGTGATAGTCCTGTATCAAAGTCTACTCCAGACTGGGAAATGCCAAGAGGGCATCAGCCATTTGTGGTCCCTGGAGAGTCCCTGAAACTCAACTTATCATGACCAATCCTGTACTTTGCCTTTATACCTGGCTGTGCTTATAAATGTTTACTTAACCCTCTCTGAACATTGACATCTTCACCTGTAAAATAAAGACAGATACTGCCTACTTCTCAGGTGACCATGAATATTAAATAAGCTCATCAGCATGGCACCTAGGAATAGTAAAGCCTTACACGTACTTGTCGTCTGTCTGCCTCTCAGATGCTCATGGATGTGAAATGAAGCAGTGCTGACCACTGCCCACTGTGCCCCTCCCACCCCTTCCCTCACCCCTCGGTCCTTACTCCTTTAACACCCTCAGTGCGGCTTTTGCTGGGGACCCTGGGGTACCTAGATTGAGCTTCCTTGTCCTTTCCCAGGTGAGTGGAGGAGCAGAGAGAAAAGGGGCAGTGGGGCGAAGTTCACCACGGCTCCAGCCTGAGCACCAAGAAGGCCAATTTGTGAGAGAGGCCTTGTGGGTGGGAGACCCCCTCTCCACTGATTGAAGATCCCACCTCACTCATATATAAAGCAGGAAGGAGAAGGTATTATCTTAACGGCAGGGTCAACTTAGCCAATAGGAATGGTGCCCAGGGCCAATGGAACTTTTAAGGACCTGTGCGTGCGTTGATCACTCAGTTGCGTCCGACTCTTTGCAACCCCGTGGACTGTAGCCCGCCAGGCTCCTCTGTCCATGGAATTCTCCAGGCAAGAATACTGGAGTGGGTTGCCATCCCCTTCTCTAGGGGATCTTTCCAACCTAGTGATCAAACACAGGTCTCCTGCATTGCAGGAAGACTCTTTACTGTCTGAGCCACAAGGGAAGTTCTCCTCAGCAAGTTTTAATTTCTCTTAAAGTAAAAAAAAAAAAAAAAAAACAACAATACAACTAAAATTACATTTTTATTATACCAATGTAGTCATAAATCTCTGTGCTCAGTCGTGTCGTGCTCCTTGCAACCCTTTGGACTGTAGCCTGCGAGGCCCCTCTGTCCACAGAATTCGCCAGGCAAGAATACTGGAGTGAGCTGCTGTTTCTTTCTCCAGGGGATCTTTCTGACCCAGGGAGTGAACTTGCATCTCCTGTGTCTCTTGCACTGCAGGCAGATTCTTTACCTCTGGACCATCAGGAAAATCCCAGTCATAAAAATAATTACATATATATAAATACAAATATATATAACGATGGATAAATGGATGAGGTGGCCCATGAAAGTAAAAGTGCTGAGGGCACATTGAAGTCATCTGTTCCTGCCTCACAGCTCAGCATTCAGTTGGTCTCAGGAAGACCTTACGATTGGCTTGAGGGCTTGATGTTTATTTGGGAGTTATTTGTGGGGCCCCAAAATCACTTTCCTTATTTCTCTCTCAATTTATCCTAAAGTTGATTCTACTAGTAAATTTTGTGCAAGTGGAGTTTAAGTGAAAAAGAAGCTGAACAAGAGCCAAGTTTCAGCTTGACACAAGTGATGCCAAGTCAGAAACACAGTCTAAAAGGAGGATCCAACACCAGGGTGGGAGTCTGGAGACCCTGCACCATCAGTGACTCAAGGTAATGGTTGGAAAGGCTCTAAATTTGGGGATTCAGTGACTATCTTATTCAAACAACAAGGGGTGGCGTGGTCCTACCCAGCATCAGAGTCACATGTCGCGAACACCTTATCCCCCTTCTTCTCTGCTTGTCACTTTCACAGTGGAGTCTCTACTTCCTAATGTATTTATGTATAACAGAGAAGGCATCCCTGGTGCGCATTATCCCCAGTAGACATCCTCAATGATCCTCATGAAGACCAATGCTCTCCTTGGGCTGGGATGGAAGCCAGAGAGAGGAAGCCCTGAAGCCCAAGTGAGCATTGGTTCTAACCTGCAAACTGCATGAGGACTGGAGAACTAACTCATGACTGCAAAAGGCTGCTGGAAGGGCGGGTGGGCAGTGACCGCTAATGAGTTTCTTCTGGGACTGATGAAACTTTTGGAGTTAGATGGTGATGATAGTTGCACAATCTTGCTAATATTAAAAACAAAACAAAACAAAACAAAACAAAAAAACCCTCTGAACTAAAAAAAAAAGTGAAGGTGGGACAGGCCCAGTGCAGACTTTAGAAATGGCAGGATGCATGGAGTCTCCAAGTATCCATAAGCCCCATCACTTTCCTTCTGTAGCTCTGCTCTGCTTTGGGTGGGTGGTTCCACACTTAGAAAGACCGCCTCTCACTGGGTGGGGGGGGGGGGCGGTCAGGGTGGGGAGGGGTGCAGTGCGATTCCTGCAGCCCCAGGCTTACACATCCTCCCTGCTCTGTGCTCTGCCTCAAGCCCAAAGACGGGTTCTCTTAACATTGCAGAGAAGTTTTCAGGGCTTGACTGTTCCCGTGGCCCTTTTCCCTGAATCAGACATTGTGGCCGGAAGTAGAATTTGCTGATTGCCTCAAGCCTGAGTCACATACCCACCCATCCTACTCACTGGGGGGTGGGGAGGGGAGGGGGAGACTGGGAGCCGGCAGAGGGAGTTGACAACCTCAAGCAAACCACAGGCAGTGAGAGTAGGGGATGGGTGGGAGGCTCCCCAAGGGTCAATGGAGTATTCTTACCAAAAGCAGCAATGGAGATTAACTAGGCCAAAACAAGAGACTGAATAAGAAGCTGAGTGACCTTGAATTAGTCTCTATGCCTTAGTTTCCCCATACCTGTCCCCACAGGAAGTGATAAGGATCACACAAGTTAAATGATAGAGCATAGCACAGGGACAGAGGAGCCTGGTGGGCTGCCATCTATGGGGTCGCACAGAGTCGGACATGACTGAAGCGACTTAACAGCAGCAGCAGCAGCAGCAGCAGCAGCAGCAGCAGCAGCAAGCACAGTGTTATTATCATCTGCACATATCATCTGTTCTTAAATTTCTATAATGAGTGCCAGCTACTTACTTCCTCACCAGAGTGGATCTTTCCTTAGTTGTCAGCAACTTTTGAATGTTTTTTAGCAAGAGCCCGTCAGCTCTTGATTTTTGGCATAAAATGACTACAAAGCATGTTGCCAATTCTACATGAGACTGAAGTGACCACGACAGCCTCAATAATTGCTGTAAGAGTACTCGAATGGAGCTATATTCTGGGCCAGCCTTTCTCCTAGGTCTAAATTCCAGGCATTCTTGGGACTTTACCACCTGGTGGTTCAGGGGTTAAGAAGCCTTGCAAGATGCAGGGTTTGATTCCTGATGGGGGAAATAAGACCCCACTTTTCTAAGCTATTCTTGGAGGCCACTGGAGGTTCACTGTTTCTCCAAGGAAAAAGCAGCCTTTTGTGATTCTCACTGATACTAGGGTCTTTCTTTCCCCCACTGGCGGCTCAAGCCAGAGGAAAAAAAAATAAACAGGCAGAACTCTGGGTCTATACATGTCACATTGCATTAGTGCTTATTTCTAGAGACAAATGGCTCCATTAAACACTGGGAAAGCCTTCTCATACCTGGACAGCCAGCTGAAAATATTTAAATTGAATTTCACTCTCATAGCAGAAATCCATCTCTATAATACAGTCCCCAAAACTACTTCAAAGGGTTTTGTGTGCACAGTTTCTGAGATTCGATGATAAGAAATGATTGCTTTGTGGGAGGGGGGCACTGGAGAAGATTATTTCATTAGCTTTGTCAGCCTTGGCATGAGGTGACATTATGAAAGGAATTAGCAGCTCCGTGGACTATTCAGGGTATAAATAAATATTTTAATATAATTTGGAAGACACTGCAATAAGGTCCAGCCTAGATAATCCGCTCCTTTCATTATGATGTGCTTACGGTTGAAATTCAAATCTCTGAAAAATCAATGAAATAGTCCTACTCATTTTAAGGGAGAAAATATACATGACAATTTCCAAACAAGGATTTATACAGATGCAGCTGACTTCAAAGCCCAGGCAGTGTGCGGGGCTGGGTCAGAGCCCTCTCAGGCAGATTCTGGGGCCTGGTGTTGGAGGTGGCTTCTAGTTACCCGGACAACAAAGTGGGAAGCAGGGGTATTTATGCTCCATCCAGACCTGACCCAGTGGGCCAGGGAAGATAGGGGGCAAGTAATCCGTAAGCTCTAAAAATCCCCCAGAAATTCATTGAGAATCCTTTGCAGGGCTTCCTTGGGAGCTCAGTGGTAAAGAGTCCACCTGCCAGTGCACAAGACACAGGTTCAATCCCTGGTCCAGGAAGATCCCACATACTGTGGAGGAGCTAAGTCCATGTACCACAAATACTGAGCCTGAGCTCTCAAACCCGGGAGCTACAACCACTGAAGCCCCCCCATGCTCTGCAACGAAGAGTACTTACTCCCTGCTCAACTGCAACTAAACAAAAGCTCGAGCAGCAATGAAGACCCAGCACAGTCAAAATAAAAAAAATCCTAATAACTACCTAACTAAATAAAAAATTTTATAGAATGTATACAAGTTATTAAAAAAATTTTTTTAATGTTTTAATTTTTTTTAACACCAAAAACATTTTGTATTGGGGTATAGCCAATCAACAAGGTTGTGATAGTCTCAGCCACAGCAGACAAACTATTATTAAAAGAAAGAAGAAGAAGAATCCTTTGTGAGGATGGATGAAAGAAGTATATTTTCACCATATCAGGGCTGAGCAGATTCTAAGCCAGCTACCACCATCCTCACCCCTTCTCCCCAGGGTGATCCATGGAGAGGGTCTCTAACCTGCTTCCTGCTAGCAAATTCCATCCCTTTCTTACTAGGAGATCTTAGGCAAGTTCTCTTGTTCCACTGAGCCTCAGTTTTCTCGTCTGTAAAATGCGGATGCTTCCGCAGGATGTGCTCCGAGGATTGAACGAAATGAGGAACCTGGAGCACTGAACACAGCAACGCAGCCTCTGGCTTCCGCAGGTTGTTCCCACCCCTTTCCTCCTTTCTAATACAGAGGAAGGAAAGTATTCTTAATTCCTCTTTAAATAGCAATAACAGACTGTCACGGGTTACACATTCCTGTTTCTTGTCGGGTTCTAAGAAGCTGAGAAGTATGATCTTCCCAGGAGAATTAGACTCAATTTTTTTTTCTTACTTCTTATTTTCTGTGTAATCCTTGATAAGCCCCCCTGGGCAATCTGGTTCCTGGTTATTCAGACCAGCTGGTCCCCACACTGCCTCCCAGCTCTGTCATTTGCCGCCTTCATAGCCGAGGCTCTGTAGCGTGAAACTTCCAGGGATCGTTTGCATGAAACTTCTCCTTTTTTCCAGAAACATCTCCCCCATGCACACAACTATATGGAGTCCCTTACATTATTACACAGCCTGGCTTACCCTGGCCAGTGGGGATTCTTCCTAGTACCTGACCCAAACAGGTGAATCAAAGTCCAGCTCCAATCAAAACAAAAGAAAAAGCAAAACAAAGTTCATTTCCATCAGTTATTTTGGAATTGAAAAAGAGCCTCAGGGAGCAATGAAACTTAGCTCAAACCTGCTGACAGCCATCTTGCCAGCAATCTGGTAGGAAAAGGGCTACAACGAGAGAAAGAAAAAAGCCAGCAGAGAGAGAAACAGAGAGCAAAGATGCAGGAAGGGTGCTGAGTCTAGCCAGTACTTGACTTTCTAATTCAGTTCCACCAGATGCCTGCCTGCATCACTTTCCTCCTTATAGTTTGAGTATTTCCTTCCTTTGGGTTTTATGAGCCAAAGAATTTTCTTTTGGCCAAAGTTAGTTTGAGTTGAATTTCTGTCCCTTGCAACCAAAATTCCTGATTTGGAGCTCCATTTTTATTTGATCTAAACATCCCTCGTGTTTATTTGGGATGACATGGGGTTGTTTCTTTGTATAGGTTTTTGTGTTTACATTTTATTTTATTATGAAGGACATTTAAAATAATATCTAACTCTTAACAAATGTCTAAGTATACAACATGGGTTTCCCTGGTGGCTAAGTGGTAAAAAAAAAAAAAAACAAACTCGCCTATCAATGTAGGAGATGAGAGTTTGATCCCTGGGTCGGGAAGATGCCCTGGAGGAGGAAATGGCAACCTGCTCCAGTATTCTTCTCTGGAGAATTCCATGGACAGAGGAGCCTGTACCTGGGGTGGCAAAGAGTTAGCAATCAATGCAAAGAAATAGAGGAAAATGACACAATGAGAAAGACTAGAGATCTCTTCAAGAAAATTAGAGATACCAAGGGAATATTTCATGCAAAGATGGGCTCGATAAAGGACAGAAATAGTAGGGACCTAACAGAAGCAGATATTAAGAAGAGGTGGCAAGAATACACAGAAGAACTGTAGAAAAAACAGCTTCACTACCCAGATAATCAAGATGGTGTGATCACTCACCTAGAGACAGACATTCTGGAATGTGAAGTCAAGTGGGCCTTAGAAAGTATCACTACGAACAAAGCTAGTGGAGGTGATGGAATTCCAGTGGAGCTATTTTAAATCCTGAAAGATGATGCCGTGAAAGTGCTGCACTCAATATGCCAGCAAATTTGGAAAACTCAGCAGTGGCCACAGGACTAGAAAAGGTCCATTTTTATTCCAATCCCAAAGAAAGGCAATGCCAAAGAATGCTCAAACTACCGCACAATTGCACTCATCTCACACGCTAGTAATGCTCAAAATTCTCCAAGCCGGGCTTCAGCAATACGTGAACCATGAACTTCCAGATGTTTAAGCTGGTTTTAGAAAAGGCAGAGGAACCAGAGTTCAAATTGCCAACATCCTCTGGATCATGGAAAAAGCAAGAGAGTTTCAGAAAAACATCTATTTCTGCTTTATTGACTATGCCAAAGCCTTTGACTGTGTGGATCACAAGAAACTGGAAAATTCTTCAAGAGATGGAAATACCAGACCACCTGACCTGCCTCTTGAGAAACCTATATGAAGGTCAGGAAGCAACAGTTAGAACTGAACATGGAACAACAGGTTGGCTCCAAATAGGAAAAGGAGTACATCAAGGCTGTATATTGTCACCCTGCTTATTTAACTTATATGCAGAGTACATCATGAGAAATGCTGGGTTGGAAGAAGCACAAGCTGGAATCAAGATTGCCGGGAGAAATATCAATAACCTCAGATATGCAGATGACACCACCCTTATGGCAGAAAATGAAGAGGAACTAAAAAGCCTTTTGATGAAAGTGAAAGAGGAGAGTGAAAAAGTTGGCTTAAAACTCAACATTCAGAAAACTAAGGTCATGGAATCTGGTCCCATCACTTCATGGAAAATAGATGGGGAAACAGTGGAAACAGTGTCCGACTTTATTTTTTAGGGCTCCAAAATCACTGCAGATGGTGATTGCAGCCATGAAATTAAAAGAAGCTTACTCCTTGGAAGGAAAGTTATGACCAACTTAGATAGCATATTCTAAAGCAGAGATATTACTTTGCCGACTAAGGTCTATCTAGTCAAGGCTATGGTTTTTCCAGTAGTCATGTATGGATGTGAGAGTTGGACTGTGAAGAAAGCTGAGCACCGAAGAATTGATGCTTTTGAACTGTGGTGTTGGAGAAGACTCTTGCTAATCCCTTGGACAGCAAGGAGATCCAACCAGCCCATCCTAAAGGAGATCAGTCCTGGGTGTTCACTGGAAGGACTGATGCTGAAACTGAAACTCTAATACTTTGGCCACCTCATGTGAAGAGTTGATTCATTAGAAAAGATCTTGATGCTTGGAGGGATTTGGGGCAGGAGGAGAAGGGGACGACAGAGGAAGAGATAGCTGGATGGCATCACCAACTTGATGGACATGGGTTTGAGTAAACTCCAGGAGTTGGTGATGGACAGGGAGGCCTGGCATGCTGTGATTCATGGGTTGCGGAGAGTCAGACACGACTGAGTGACTGAACTGAACTGAACTGAAGAAACTAACAATTTCACTTTCACAATGTATTATCAACTGATCTTCGAAAGGGGTGTCAAGAATACATAATGGAGAAAGGATAGTCTCTTCAATAAATAATTTTGGGAAAACTGTATATCCCTTTGCAAAACAATGAAATTGAGCCTTATATCTTATTCCATCAAAAAAATAGAATTCAAAATGAATAAAGACTTAAAGATAAGACCTGAAATTGTAAAACTCTTAGAAGAAAACAGGGGAAAACCTTCTTGACATTGATTTAGACACTGATTTCTTGGATACGACATCAAAAACACAGATAATAAAAGCAAAAATATAGTGTAACTATATCAAACTAGAAAGATTCTACACAGCAAAGGGAACAGTCAATAGAGTGGAAAAGGTCACCTTTGGAATGGAATAAAATAGTTGCAAACCATATATCTGACAAGGACTTCATCTCTAAATATATAAGGAACTCCTATAACTCAAGAAAAAACCAACAAAAAACCCTAATAAATCGATTTAAAAAATGGACAAAAGACTTGAATAGATATTTCTCCAAAAAAAGACATACAAATAGCCAAGTATATGGGGAATTCCCTGGTGGTCCAGGGGTTGACTCTGCCTTGCAATGCAGGGGATGGGTGTTTGATCCCTGGTTTTGAAACTGAGACCTCACTTGCCGTGAAGCAATTAAGTCCATGAGCCACACTGGGAGGCTGGCGCTGAAACGAATGATCTGCATGACATAATGAAGATCCTGCGGCAACTAAGACCTGATGCAGGTCTTTGTTTATAAATAAATACGTAAAATTTTAAGATGGCCAAGTACATGAAAAGATGCTTAAGGTAACTGATATTCATCTTCAGGGAGCTGCACATCAAAACCACAGTGAGATATCATCTCACACTTACTAGGATCAGTTCAGTTCAGTTCAGTCACTCAATCATGTCTGACTCTTTGTGTCCCCATGGATTGCAGCACGCCAGGCTTCCCTGTCCATTACCAACTCCTGGAACTTGCTCAAACTCATGTCCATCGAGTCAGTAATGCCATCCAACCATCTCATTCTCTGTTATCCCCTTCTCCTCCTGCCTTCAGTCTTTCCCAGCAACAGGGTCTTTTCCAATAAATCAGTTCTTTGCAAGGGCTGCCAAAGTATTGGAGTTTCAGTTTCAGCATCAGTCTTTCCAATGAATATCCAGGACTGATTTGCTTTAGGATTCACTGGTTTGATCTCCTTACAGTCCAAGGGACTCTCAAGAATCTTCTCCAACACCACAGTTCAAAACCATCAATTTTTCAGCACTCAGCTTTCTTTATGGTCCAACTCTCATATCTCACAGCTCTTACTAGGATGGCTATTGTTTAAAAAAAAAAAAAAAAGACAGCAAATGTTGGCAAGAATGTGGAGAAATTGGAACCCTAGTACACCTTGGTGGGATGGCATGGTTTTTAATATTTTATTAAATCTGCTAGCATGCTACTCTTGAATTTCAGCTTCTGTTGCAACATGCTATTACTTCCAGGGAAAACTTGGAGGTGTATAATACTCCATCTCCAGGGCCAAAAGCTATCTTCACCATGAGTGTCTGACAAAGAACTCATCGCCACCAGCCTGGCAGGTAGAATACAGATCAGTCCGGAGTGGCTCTGAATGTGTTATCTTCAGTTATGCCTATAGGATGTAGAGTTTATTACAGAGTAGATTTAACTTTCTGAGTAGGAAGTACAAAGTGCTCCTCCAGGAGATTTGGACCTATTTTTTTGTTCTTGTTTTCAGTTGCTAAGTCATGTGTGACTCTTTGAAACCACATGAACTGCAGCATGCCAGGCTTTCCTGTCCTTCACTATCTCCCTGGGTTTGCTCAGACTCATGTTCATTGAGTCAGTGATGCCACATTTAGGCAGAGTAAAAAGTCAACCATGACTTCAGGCTCTGGAGTTCTGCATTCTAAACTGGATCGGCAGGGTTACCTTGGTGGCTCAGCTCTTAGAGGAAGTTGAGTGTTTCATGAAGCATCAAGGACCGCACGTTTCTCAAAAAATTCCAAGAAGAATCTTGTTTCCCAGGCAACAGCATTTCTATTGCTGACTCTTGGCTGGCTCCCCACAAATTAATCATGAATATAAATGAAAATGCTTCTCAGGGTAAGTGATTGCTGCCCTCCTGGGCCTGCTAGGTTAGTAGTGGAGAAATGGAGAGCTGAAAGCAGTCTTAAGAAAATCAATGGCACAACTCAAGGGTGAGTGTCCAGATGATAGCTGAGTGGTTGAAATGTTGGTCAAGACAGGGTCTTCCAGACTCAGATGCCACAGAGCAGGAATTGCTTTCATAGGAGCTTGATGTTTCCTGATAGGAGGCAGTGTTTGCCTTCTGCATTTAATGACATCCCTGACGGGGAGTGTGGACTGCTCATCGGCTCTTATCAAAGAATGCTTTCAGACACCACTTGCACCAATATTCTATTGCTATGATTTAACTTTTGAGTATGTATTATTTCCATTGTCAAAATATGTCAGCCTTTAGGTGTTTTAGGCTTCAGTAACAGAAAACCAACTAACTCTGGATTAAACTGAAAATCCACTTGCACAAGAGAAAGTCTGAAGATAGGGTGAGCCTTAGGGTAGCTGACATCAGGTTCAGGATATAACTGGACCCCAGACTCTTTCCATGACTCTCCTCTGATGTCCAGAGTCAATTGCATCCTAAATTGGGGTTTCCTCCTGCTCATAGGGTGGCTTTAGAAGTAACTAGGACTAATTCTTCCTTGTTCATATCCAAAAGGAGAAACGGAGAGTTGTTCTCAAAGTCTCTCAGAGGACCAAGGAAAAATGTTCTCAGAAATCTCCAGCAAAACACTTCTCATATTTTACTTTCCAGAAGTGTACGTGTGTGTGTGTGTGTGTGTTCAGTTGTTCAGTTATATTCGACTCTTTGTGATCACATAGACTGTAGCCTGCCAGGCTCCTCTGTCTACAGAATTTTCCAGGCAAGAATACTAGAGTGGCTTACCATTTCCTCCTCTAGGGGATCTTCCTGACCCAGGGATCAAACCTGCATATCTTGTGTCTCCTGCATTGACAAGTGCGTTCTTTACCACTGAGTCACCTGGGAAGCCCAGGCAGAAGCATAGTTCATGTCAATTCCTGAAACAACCACTGATAAAGAGGAAGAGGACTCACTTGAACCGATCAGGCCCAAGCTTACAGCCAAGGGTAGTGAAGTCAGTGTCTCCTGAGGTTTATGGATCATTTGGGAAGGGGTACACAGGCTTCCCTTGTAGGTCAGTCAGTGAAGAATATGCCTGCAGTGCAGGAATCCTGGGTTCAATCCCTGGGTTGGGAAGATCCTCTGGAGAAGGAAATGGCAACCCAGTCCTGTACTCTTGCTTGGGAAATCTCATGGACAGAAGAGTCTGGTGGGCTGCAGTCCATGGGGTCGCAAAGAGTTGGGCACGACTGGGCGACTAACACTTACTTACACTTACACAGCTGAATCAGGTCTGAGTCCTATTAGATGAGACTCAAGGGAATTACATGACAGGCAGCTGTATATCTAGCTAGTGCTAACTAGCTAAAAGTTTGAACAGCCCCCTTTCCTTTCCAGGCTGCACTGTCAACACAAATACTCTTTCTAGTTTAATTCTTACTTCCGCTTCTCTGTTTTGGATGGAATGCTTGTATCCACTTGAAGTTCATATGTAGGAATCCTCACTCCCAATGTGATGGGGCCTGTGGAAGGAACCCCTAGTCATATTGGCTGCCCAGGTTGGGCCTCATATAGGAGCAGGAGGGGAAGGGCAGCAGTTAGGGGAGAGCATGATTTCCCAGGAGGATAGATCTGATTCATGGGGGCCACCGGGAAGGCTTGTGCAGTTTTCAGAACATAAAGGAAATTTTTACTGCACTTGACACACTCCATTTTAGAGGAATAGGTACTGTTCAGGGATGGACAATTTCCCCTTAATTTAAAAACTGATGTGTTATTATCACTTCCTTGAATCACTTAAGTTTATATTAAGGTACTTCCTACCTCCTGTTATAGATTAATGAGCCCTAATGCAAATCCTGCAATACCAATAAAGCCCTGATGTGAATATATTACCATAGAAAGACTCTTCTTATGAGCTGAATAAAGCAGAGAGTTAATAGATTCCTCAATCACAGACACCACAAATGTCTTCAATAATGGCTGCTCTATTGGCCCTTCCTGTTTTGGCTTCAGCAGTAACTCACGTCTTCTGCTTCCCAAGCCCACAGAGAGAGCTCAGCCAGGACAGGCAAGACTCAGTAGGAGAACATTTTAATATCACTGCCATTTTACTACATTCTTTCCTGGTAGCTCAGATGGTACAGAACCTGCCTGCAATGTGGGAGACCTGGGTTCGATCTTTGGATCAGGAAGATCCCCTGGAGAAAGGAATGGCAACCCACTCCAGTATTCTTGCCTGGAGAATTCCATGGACAGAGAAGCCCGGTGGGCTACTGTCCATGGGGTCACGGAGTCAGACACGACTGAGCAACTAACGCTTACCCTCTGGTGGCTCAAACTGTAAAAAAAGCTGTCTGCAATGCCAGAGACCAGGGCTCAATCCTGGGTCAGGAAAGTTCCTCAGAGAAGGGAATGACAACCCACTCCAATATTCTTGCCAGGAGAACTCTATGGGTAGACAAGCCAGGTGACCTATAGCCCATGGGGTCACAAAGAGTTGGACATTACTGAGTAACTTTGAGAGAATATTTGTATTTGTAACTATGTACACGTACATAGTCAGAAATATAATTTTTAGTGTACTGCTTCTCAATAAACAGCATTGTTACTCAGTTCATCAAGATTTATAAAATGTCGCTTTGTACAATTATGCAAGAATCCTAGTGGTTTTCCCTTTAAAATACCTTCAGTGAAGTTTAAACCTCTGTCCTACAGAGAATTAACTTTCATGACCACCTCATACTGTACGAAGATTTCTGACTTTCCCTTCTCTTTATTGAAACCCTTTGTGCAAATGAGACAGATATGAGAGACATGGCCCACAAAATAGTCAGGTGTCACTTTCCTAATGAATTTGGCTGGAACCCTAGGCATTAACTTTACCCTCAAAACAGCATCCTTCAAAGGCAGGAGCTGAATTCTCAATAATCAGCTTGTTTGGTGACCACCTGCTAGGTCTGTCTTGAGGCAGACTCATGGGTCTGACAGCTGCCTCCTGCCATCTGGACCAGACTCCCAGGTGTTGAGCTCAGTGACACCCAAGGGACCAGGAAAGACCAGGAAAGACAGGGAATCCCAGGCTCCCCATGGGGACCATGTAGATAGTGAGTACAGGTTCTGGGAGACAGCTCCTGCTGCACCAGCGTCCCCCGGGGAAAAAGAGCAGGCCAGTGAGGGGAGCAGGATAAGCGGGAAGGAGGAACGACACTCCCAGTCCTGGCGCCTGGCTCAGCTCCAGACTGGGAAGCACCTGGGGACTTCAGAAAGGGCTCCTTTTCTTCAGCTTCCTTGACTGACACCAGGCCTAGAGTTGGGTGTGTCATGACAAACACAGAACACTGCACTGTCAAATGGTAGTCTCCTAGTTAAGAAACGAAAGACCTGCTTTTGTTGTATGAATAGGGCATACAATGGGCGATGCACTTGATTCCCATAGAAGATGTTAAATTTCTGTATTTCCCCAAATTCACCAAATAAAGGGCATATTAAATTAGGGAAATATTTGCAAATGATTACATCTCATTACTGAGTGGAAAAGAGAGTAAAATTAGTTCTTAGACGATGACCTCAATTTTATAAAAAAAATATGCATTTTTTAAAGGGAGAAATATTTAGTCACTTAAAAGAAGCCAATATTACCAGTAATCATATAATAATATTTTTTTGTATTTATGCTCTTCTGGAAGTCGCATATTTTCTATAATAAGCACTTATTTATTTTGTAATTTAGAAAAAATTTAATACTAAAATAAAAGACAATTATACTCACTCCTGTGGATTATTTTAGGGAAATAACAGAATTAAAACCAACTCTAAGCATGAAGATCTTTACTGTAGCTGTATTGTTTTTACTAAAATGGAAATAAATATCAGCAGATAGTGAAATAGCTAAATAAATAATTGTTTATCTATTCTATGAAATACTGTGAATTAATTTGAATGATAATTATGATGACTATATAAGTATTATTAGTATACTAATGATGTGAAAGTGTTAGTCGCTCAGTCACATCTGATTCTTTGCGACCCAACGGGTTGTAGCGCAACAGGCTCCTCTGTCCATTGAATTCTCCAGGCAACTGTACTGGAGTGGGTTGCCATTTCCTTCTCTAGGAGATATTTCTGAACCCAGGTCTTCCACATTGCAGGCACATTCTTTACAGTCTGAGCCACTAGGGAACCCCATACTTAATACAGAAGGGTCAAAAAAAGATTAATAAAACGTTTGTGCATTATGAAAGTATGAAATATATCTTTATTTGAATGGGATTGCAAGAAAAATGTAAAATAAATGCAAAAAGGCAAAATGGTTGTCTGAAGAGTCCTTTCAAATAGATGAGAAAAGGAGAGAAGCTAAGGGCAAAGGAGAAAAGGAAAGATATACCCATTTGAATGCAGAGTTCCAAAGAATAGCAAGGAGAGATAAGAAAGCCTTCCTCAGTGATCAATGCAAAGAAATAGAGGAAAACAATAGAATGGGAAAGACTAGAGATCTCTTCAAGAAAATTAGAGATACCAAGGGAACATTTCATGCAGAGACGGGTGCAATAAAGGACAGAAAAGGTATGGACCTAATAGAAGCTGAAGAGATTAAGAAGAAGTGGCAAGAATACACAGAAGAACTATACAAAAAAGATCTTCATGACCCAGATAACCACGATGGTGTGATCACTAACCTAGAGCCAGACATCCTGGAATGCAAAGTCAAATGGGCCTTAGGAAGCATCACTATGAACAAAGCTAGAGGAGGTGATGGAATTCCAGCTGAGTCATTTCAAGTCCTAAAATATGATGCTGTGAAAGTGCCTCACCCAATATACCAGCAAATTTGGAAAACTCAGCAGTGGCCATAGGACTGGAAAAGGTCAGTTTTCATTCCAATCTCAAGGAAAGGCAATGCCAAATAATGTTCAAACTACTGTACAATTGCACTCATCTCACACGCTAGCAAAGTAAAGCTCGAAATTCTCCAAGTGAGGCTTCAACAGTATGTGAACCAAGAACTTCCAGATGTTCGAGCTGGTTTTAGAAAAGGCAGAGGAACTAGAGATCAAATTGCCCACATCCATTGGATCACAGAAAAAGCAAGAGAATTCCAGAAAAACATCTACTTCTGCTTCATTGACTATTTCAATATCTTTGACTGTGTGGATCACAACAAACTGTGGAAAATTCTGAAAGAGATAGGAATACCAGACCACCTGACCTCCCTCCTGAGAAATCTGTATGCAGGCCAAGAAGAAACAATTAGAACCAGACATGAAACAGCAGACTGGTTCCAAATCGGGAAAGGAGTATGTCAAGGCTGTATATTGTCACCCTGCTTATTTAACTTATATGCAGAGTACATCATGAGAAATGCTGGGCTGGAGGAAGCACAAGCTGGAATCAAGATTGCAGGGAGAAATATCAATAACCTCAGATACGCAGATGACACCACCCTTATGGCAGAAAGTGAAGAGGAACTGAAGGGCATCTTGCTGAAAGTGAAAGAGGAGAGTGAAAAAGTTGGCTTGAAACAACATTCAAAAAATGAAGATCATGGCATCTGGTCCCATCACTTGATGGCAAATAGATAGGAAAACTATGGAAATGGTGACAGACTTTATTTTCTTGGACTCCAAAATCACTGCAGATGGTGACTGCAGCCATGAAATTAAAAGTCTCTTGCTCCTTGGAAGAAAAGCTATGACCAACCTAGACATCATATTAAAAAGCAGAGATAATACTTTGCCAACAAAGGTCTGTCTTGTCAAAGCTATGGTTTTTCCAGTAGTCATGTATGGATGTGAGAGTTGGACCATAAAGAAAGCTGAGTGCCGAAGAATTGATGTTTTTGAACTGTGGTGTTGGAGAAGACTCTTGAGAGTCCCTTGGACTGCAAGGAGATCCAGCAAGTCCATCATAAAGGAAATCAGTCCTGAATATTCATGGAAGGACTGATGCTGAAGCTGAAACTTCAATACTTTGGTCACCTGATACAAAGAACTGACTCACTGGAAAAGACCCTGATGCTGGGAAAGATTGAAGGCAGGAGGAGAAGGGGATGACAGAGGATGAGATGGTTGGATGGCATCACTGACTCAATGGACTTTAGTTTGAGTAAACTCCAGAGTTGGTGATGGACAGGGAGGCCTGGCGTGCTGCAGTCCATGGGGTTGCAAAGAGTTGGACACGCCTGAATGACTGAACTTAACTAAATATAAAATTCACATTAGCAAGTAAAGATTATGGACACATTTTTCTCTTTTTAAAAACTGATATTGTTCTTAATATTTCAAGAGAGTAAAATGAGATGCTCTTAGATAAACACTTTCAGGATACACCAGGGGGCTTACAAGTTCACTTTTTTATCTTATGCTGGCTTCTAGGACTCTGGATTTAGTCTGTCTACACTCAAGACTTATTCTAGGGCAGACTTTGAATTACAAGCCAGCCATATACCCTGAGTAAGGAACACAAACATGACACAAATATGACACTTGGAAGTGTCAAATTGGCATTTGTTTTTAACTGCAACAACTGGAAGATTCTGTGAAAGACCAGAAACCCTTAAGCCTGTTAGAGCTGCTCACAGTCTATGTCTACCAAAATCCAAGCTCGTTAAGAATATGTAATCAATAGAATTACTTCTTCTCAAGAAAGCATGCTTGTGCACCAGCCACAAGTTTGTAAAGCTAATCTAATTTATGAAATGCTATTCCATGAGCTCAGTATTAAGACATTATTTATTTGGACTAATAAAATTCTGATGAATGAATCAAATAAGGATGTCCTCTAGCTTATTCTTCCATTAAAAACAGCCAATAACTGGACAAACACACACTGACAGAGCCCCAGTGACCCCAGGAATTAGTTTTGCCTGCAGGTTAGTTATGTGGATCAGCTGGAAAGAGAGAAGGGGCCCGAATGGGTACACACCTGGCTCCTTGTCCTTAATACCCAAGACAACCATCACATTGGAGAATCTTACATACAATATTTAAAACCCTAAATTTGCCCAAAGTCACAGAGCTAGGAGGTGGCTGGACCAGAGCAGGACTCCTACCTGTCTGTCTGTCTGTCTGTCTGACCAAAGCTCTTGCCATTTCCAGCAACACCTGACTGCCTCTCCTTGTGCTCAGGATGTAAGAAAAACACATTCCTCACACGGCTTCCTCCAGAGAAATCCATTTCACCATGACCGCTTTTCTCAGAAACCTCCTTCAGTCTAATAAACCCCAAGTCATAGAGTGCAGTGACTGATCCATTGTACTGTAATAATTACCCATAATATGTGCAGACACAAAAAAGAGATCAATAACAAGAGTAGTCAGACAATAAATCGGACTGATGATCATCCACAAGGAAGTAAAGGGTGGGTGGAAGGTATTTAAGGAAAAACCCAGGAAAGATAAATAGATGCCAAGTCTAGACTGTCAGTCCAGCACTCCCTTCTGTTCATCCAGTCCCCCACTCAGCTGCCGACTGTGCCTGGATGCCTGTTACTGGTTACTGGGTGTTACTGGGTGCCTGGGTGTTACTGTTACTGTTACTGGGTTCCTTTCTTTAAAATGCATTGACTGCACAAAGTGTGCACACATGGTCCCAATTTCATCCCCGGCGACAATGCATAACCATACCTAAACCTCACATGAGAGCAGTTCTGTATCCTGGACTGAGCCCTGAGTGGGTGGAAGCTCACCTCTTTCACTGGCCAGAAGTGATCTTGGGTAAGTCACTTCCCCTTTCTGAGGCTGAGTTTCTTCATCTAGAACTTGGAGTTGGCAATACTTACCACTGATGAAACAGGGTTGGTTTGCAGTTCAAATGCTTTCATTTAAAATAAGACAGGATCGACCAATTTAAAATAGCAGTGTTATAAGAAAAATAATCTAACTAATGTAGTCAACGTCATGGCCCATACTGATGCTAGAAGTAGTGGGAGGCTGAGTGACCAAATGTCAGGAGAAGGGTTTGAGTAAAGACACAGCCTGAGAAGGGAAGCTCAGGAGACCCAAGTCTGGAAAAGAAGGCGACATCGTTATTCTGAAAGATACGCAAGTCGCAGTCTTTTAAAGCTAACTCCTGAGGCTACAGACTTGAGCTCCAGACGGCATTGTAAGCATAATATGACTGCAGGATGGTCAGAAGATCACTGGTTAGGGCTTGCCTGGCAGCTCAAACAGCCTATGTCTTTGGCTATGAATACAGACAGACTGGCTTTTTAGAAAGAGCTGAGTTAGCCCCCTCAGGGCCAAGGTCATCATGGTCCATCCAGAACTGCAATTCCCCAAACCCTGTCTGATATGTTCACTGTTGGGATCCCTTAAAGCCCTGGTCTTAAAGCAAATCACTGTGGTTTTGGTATCCCCGTGAGTGACTCAGTAAATCCAACTCCACTTTTAACCAAATTCTCATTACTTCTTCTCTTGCAGGATACAACTTAGAGAGGGAAGATCTTTCTTCAAATTTAAGGTAGCTCAGAGGGACTTCGTGGAGAAGGTAATGGCAACTACGCCAGTACTCTTGCCTGGAAAATCCCATGGACGGAGGAGCCTGGTAGGCTGCAGTCCATGAGGTCGCTAAGAGTCGGACACAACTGAGCAACTTCACTTTCACTTTTCGCTTTCATGCATTGGAGAAGGAAATGGCAACCCACTCCAGTGTTCTTTCCTGGAGAATCCCAGGGACAGGGGAGCCTGGTGGGCTGCCGTCTATGGGGTCTCAGGGTCAGACACAACTGAAGCGACTTGGCAGCAGCAGCAGAGGGACTTGGGCACCCCATGAGTGGTGCCAAGGAATGGGTCTCCAAGACTCTTAAGAGTCTTGGAGAAGACTCTTGAGGGCCCCTGGGACTGCAAGGAGATCAAACCAGTCTATCCTAAAGGAAATCAGTCCTGAATATTCATTGGAAGGACTGAAGCTGAAACTAAAACTCCACTACTTTGGCCACCTGATGTGAAACAGCAAACTCATTGGAAAAGACCCTGATGCTGGGAAAGATTGAAGGCAGGAGGAGAAGAGGACAACAGATGATGAGATGGTTGGATGGCATCATGGACTCCATGGACATGAGTTTGAGAAAGCTTCAGGAGTTGGTGATGGACAGGGAAGCCTGGCATGCTGCAGTCCATGGGGTCAAAAAGGGTTGGACACGACTGAGTGACTGAATTGACTGAGCTTAGCTGGGGGTGGGGGGTAGGTAAGCTTCCTTGGTAGCTTAGCTGGTAAAGAATCCACCTGCAATGCAGGAGACTCCTGTTCGATTCTTGGGTTGGATCCCCTGGAGAGGGGCATGGCAACCCCCTCCAGTATTCTTGCCTGGAGAATCCCCATGGACAGAGGAACCAGGAGCCCAGCAGGCTATACAGTCCTCAGGGTGGAAAAGCGTTGGACGCGACTGAGTGACTAAGCCCAGCACAGCTTAGAGGGCCAGTGCTATCCCACCCCCTACTCCCCCAAAAGACCTATATTTATATTCCAGCTCTGTCAGTAAATTATAAGGCACTTAGGAATCTAAGTGCTGTGTTAGGTTCTTTAATATATTACCTAATGTAATGCTTTTAATGATCTAAGGATAATTAACCCCTCCCTCTATATAATAGAAGAAAAGGAGGCTTAATGAACTCAAGTGATCTGCCCAAAGTCACAATAAACGCCCTTCTATTACTGATACTAACCTTTCAAGACACCTAGGACCAAAAGAAGGAAATCCTGTGTGTGGATCAAAGAAAAGGCTTAGCTAACAAGGAAAGTCCTTAGTTTACTGCCTGCTGCTGCTACTGCTAAGTCGCCTCAGTCGTGTCGGACTCTGTGCGACCCCATAGACGGCAGCCCACCAGGTTCCCCCATCCCTGGGATTCTCCAGGCAAGAACACTGGAGTGGGTTGCCATTTCCTTCTCCAATGCATGAAAGTGAAAAGTGAAAGTGAAGTTGCTCAGTCGTGTCCGACTCTTTGCGACCCGTGGACTGTAGCCCACCAGGCTCCTCCGTCCATGGGATTCTCCAGGCAAGAATACTGGAGTGGGTTGCCATTTCCTTCTCCAGGGGATCTTCCTGACCCAGGGATCGAACCCAGTCTCCTGCATTGCAGGCAGACACTTTAACCTCTGAGCCACCAGGGAAACCCTATGAAAGTGAAAGGTGAAAGTGAAAAGTGAAAGTGAAAGCGCTCAGTCGTGTCCGACTCTGTGCGACCCCATAGATGGCAGCCCACCAGGCTCCCCCGTCCATGGGATTTTCCAGGCAAGAGTACTGGAGTGGGGTACCATTGCCTTCTCCGTAGCATGTGGTAATTCCCAACAAATGATATCTGGTATTAGTAATAGCAGTTCATTACAGGAACCATTAACGGATCACATACATTGCATGGTTGCCATTGAAAATTTTTCAAATTCTGGCCATTCATCTCATTCATTCTCTCCATTCATCCAGTGAATCCTATACATTCACTTACTCTTTTTTTCCAGATCATGGAAACTTATTCTTAAATCCACAATCTCATTTATTCTATAAACTCCATAATGTAAGAAACGCCGCGGGAAGAAAGAGCCACCTCTATGGACCGTTGGTGAAGGCCTTTATTGGGCGGTCGCTCTCGGGCAGAACTCCCGGGGGCGGGTGAGCAAGGAGACAAAGGGAGTCTGCGAGGTAGGAAGGGTGAGGACAGGTTTTATAGCTACGGCCGGCTTCCCATATAAGGAAGAAAGCGTGGGTTTCAGCGGTGTCTAAGGGCTCCGTGTCGGCTTCCTGATTGGATGGCTTGGTTGTCGGCCCGCCTCCTGGGCTTGTCTGTGGCTCTCTGCCGGGACATGTCCCGACAAGTTCGACCTTGCCCTTACCTTTCATCCCGGCCTTTTTGATATAGGACAAGGGGCGCCGACTCTCTCTGGCTACTTCCTGCTGAACGGGGGCTACGAGGGGTAGGGTATGGCCAGGATGACAGGGGGCGTCTGCCGTTAATCTTGCGACGGAGTGCTTGTTGGGAGCCCTTGGTACTGCTGTCGCAGCACCGTCAGCTGGACCATGTTGAGCAGTTGTTTGATGAAGGCCAAAAGCTTGTTTAGGATACAGGGCCCGAAAGTCAGGAGCAGCAGGAGAATGATGATCGGTCCCACTAGGGAAGATAGCAAAGTTGTCAGCCAAGGGGAGCTCTGGGAGCTCTGGAACCAGGATTCGAACCAGCCCTGCTGGGCCTCTCTCTCTCGCCTTTTGCCTTCCTTCCTGGCAGTTTCTGCCTTCGTCTCTCTCTCTTTTCCTTCAATTCTGTCTCTCTTTTCTGCTTCTCTGCCTTGCTTTCCTTTCTCTTCTGTCACACTCTCTAATTCCTTTCTGTCTCTCGTCTCTCACTCTTTCAGTTTCAGTCTTTCTCTTCCTTCCTTTTCTGCGTCTCCTCCTCTCTGTCCTGCTCCTTCTGTCCTCTCTCTCTGTTGCTCTCCCTAAGGTGTTCCTCCCTCTCCTCTTAATAAAAGATTTGGACGGTGGTTTCTCAGTCACTCAGGAATCGGCGACAGAGGAGTTCGGGTAATGGTCAGTTTGGTCTGCCCCATGAGGGTGGAGCGGTAGGAGTGACCGGGAGGAGGGGTCAGGGCCGGGGCCACCCCTGTCTCTGGGAGACCCGGGGGAGCTCGTTTGAGTCGGGTCAGGTGGTACCAGGGCTCGTGTCCCAGGAGTTTGCCTGCTGTAGGAGTGGTGAGGATTACAGTATGGGGTCCCATCCAGCGAGGCTGTAGTGGGCGGGGACTCAGGGTTTATAGAGGCCGGGTGGGCCCCTCGTCGTCTGTCGGTTGTGGCAGGACCCGGTCTGCGTGTTCCCTCAGCAAGGATCGTAGGAGGGAGAAGAGGGGGAGGTACCCCGCGAGTGGGGGAGCCTCTCCCTCGGGGAGGTGAGTCAGGAGATAGGGCCTGCCGTAGAGCAGTTCAAAAGGGGTCAAACCTTGCCTGACGATTGGGGCCGATAGGGGATGTGAAGATGCCAGCCGATACCTAGGGCCGCAGCTACCTGCTGAGAGATCTGCAAGATAAATGCCGGCCCATTGTCAGACTGGAGAGAGTTTGGCAACCCAAATCTGGGAACGAGATGGGCCGTCAAGACCTCCGCCACTGCCGCTGCCGTCTCCCGGGCAGTGGAGAAGGCCTCGACCCATCCTGAAAAGGTGTCCACCAAGACCAGCAGATAGCGGTAGGTTCGATGTCTGGGCATGTGGGTAAAGTCTATCTGCCAATCCTGCCCGGGCATATGTTCCCTCAACTGGTGAGTCCCCTGTCGGGGTCAGAGTCCTCCCTGGGGAGAGGTGGAGGCACATGTCAGGCAGGAGCAGTGGACAGCATGTATGGTCTGTCTGAGATGTAGGGGGGAAAAGACAGGGCTGAGAAAGGAAAAGAGAGCCCTTGGTCCGATGTGGAGGGTATTGTGGATTTGGGATATTATGGCCTTAGCCTGGCGCTCAGGGAGCACCGGTTTATTATGGAGTAATATCCATCCCGACAGGTGCCTCTGAGCCCCTTCTTGCGCCAGCAAGGCTCTGGCTTCCTCGCTGGAATAATCTGGGTTGAGGGTGGATCTCAAAGTCAGCAGAGGCTCAGGGGCTTATTGTAAGGTAATTTGTCGAGCCACTTGATCTGCCATATTATTACCCAGAGCGACAGTGTCATGGGTATTTTGGTGTCCCTTGCAGTGTATGATAGCGACCTCTTTGGGCAGGGATAGGGCATCCAACAGTCGAGTAATGTGGGGGGCATTACAGATGAGGGAGAAATCTAGAGGCTAAAAGGTCTCCGAGACGGTGAGGTGAGAAGATGGTCAGGGGTTGGCCATGAATCAGCTTTTTAGCATCGGCGTACAACGTGGTCGCTGCCACCAGCGCCCGCAGGCAGGGGAACCATCCCCTGGCTGTGGGGTCAAGTTGTTTGGATATGTAAGCAATAGGCAGCAATTCGGGGCCAATCGGTTGCACCAAGGCTCCAAAGGCTATCCCTCCCTTTTCATCAGTGTATAGATGGTGCGGATAGTTGGGATATGGGAGAAAGAGAGGGGGTGCAGCCAATAGGGTTGAGCGTAAGGCGTGGAAGGCCTGAGTCACTTCAGTGGGGGAAGACAGCGGCCCTGTGGGAGTCTCTTTAGCTGCCGCATATAGAGGTTTAGCCAGGGTAGCATAATTTGGGACCCAGTGTCGGAAGAATCCCGTCAGGCCTAAGAAGGACAATATCTGGTCTCCGTCGGTTGGGGGGCAGATGGACCTGAGGAGGCTACACCAGTCTGCTGTCAAGGCTTTAGTGGTTGGAGTGATTTGGAGGCCCAGATAGACGACAGAAGTCTGAGTCAGTTGGGCTTTGGATTGTGAGGCTCTGTAACCCTGGGAACCAAGGAAATTGAGGAGGGTTGTAGTATGTTGTTGGGAGGTCTCTTCTGAGGGGCTGCAAAGGAGCAAGTCATCTACGTATTGGAGGAGGGTGCTAGGGCGAAGCAGGCATCTGGCCAGGTCCCGGGACAGAGCTTGCCTGAAGTAGTGGGGACTGTCTCTGAACCCCTGAGGGAGTACGGTCCATGTGAGTTGTGTGGTCAGCTGGGTGTCGGGGTCAGTCCAGGTGAAAGCAAAGAGGAATTGGCAGTCGGGGTGGAGTGGGATGGTAAAAAAGGCGTCCTTGAGGTCAATAACGGTGAAATGAGAAGTCTGAGGAGGTTGATCAGGCGGAGATCCTGCACTAGCCGGTAGCCTCCTGAAGCCTTCCGAACAGGGAGGATAGGCGTGTTACAGGGGGAGGTCGTGGGGATCAGGAGACCCTGTCCCATGAGACGGTCGATGGTGGGCTTTAGCCCTCTGAGGTTGCAAGTGGATAAAGGAAACTGGGACCGGGCTGGGAAACAGGTGTGGTCCCTTAGCCGGATGAGGACTGGAGGGTGGTGTCGAGCCACCACCGGGACTTGGGTGTCCCAGACCTCAGGATTAACAGAAGGGGTTGGAGGGTCAACAAGTAGCATTAGGAAGGCCCCTGACGTGGGAGCCGATCCTGGAGCTAGCTGAAGAGTGGCCTTCAGTTTAGCCAGTATATCTCTTCCCAAGAGAGGAGTAGGGTAGGAGGGGATAACCAGAAAGGAGTGGGTAAATAGACAGGAATCTAACCGACAGGATAGTGGCTGAGTCTGGAGCAGACATGAGGGTTGGCCGTCAATGCCCATAACCGAAACCTGGGAAGGACGTAAAGTGCCTCCGAAAGAGGAAAGGACCAAATAGGTAGGAAATTGATGGACTTACCCGCTACCTGGAGTGTTACCCTGGGCTCGGCTTGGGTTATTGGGGTCCCCGAGTCTGGGTGGCGTCAGTCACCTTTGAAGTTCAGCAGCTCCAAAGCCGAAGGAGGGCAGGAGGTTTCCCTAGGGCGCTCTGGTCCCCGGCCCCTAGAGGTCAAGGCCCGAGAGGCCTGGGGACAGTCACTAGCCCAGTGTCCTCATCGTTTGCACAACGGGCACGGCTTGGAAGGAGGCCGCGGATGGGGCACATCCTGGCCCAGTGCCCTTCTTGGCCGCACTTGAAGCAGGCCCCCGGAGGGGGGTTTTGGGGCCCCGAGCCCGCTGCCGGCCGCAGGGCCGCTACCAAGGCCTGGGTTTGCTGGTTTAGGAGGCTTGCCTGAAATTCGGCCTTTTGCTTGAGCCTTGCCTTCCGGCTGGCCTCAGCAGTTTCCTCACGGGCATTGTACACCTTAAAAGCCATTTTTACCAGGTCTAGAATAGGGGTCATATAGCGTACTCGCAGCTGGCCGCCACCCCTCTCCTGGTAGTTCCAATCAGGGTCAGTGTCGGGAACCGCCTGAGCCCCCGGGGGGCGCTCGGGGGAGGGGTTGGCATAGTGCCGCTGGTCGGCCTGAGCCTTGGCTGCCGTCCAGATAGCCTGCCTCTCTTCGGGGGTGGTGGTAGACCCCAGGATGACATATATGTCCTGCCATGTCAAGGTGTAGGCACGGGTCAGACCAGTAAACTGCTTAATGTACTGAGCGGGGTTGGAGGAGAAGGAACCCAGTTTGGCCTCAATCTGTGCTAAGTCTTGGAGGGAGAAGGGGACATGGACTTGGGCTAGACCCTCAGCTCCGGCTACTTGTCGGAGAGGGAGTAGCAGGGCTGGGGGAGGGGGAAGGGAGGCTCCCGGAGGGTTGCTGTGGGAGCGAGTGTGGGAGCTAACCGGGGAAGGGGAGGGAGTGATGAGGGGAAGAGGAGGATACAAGATAGGGCTAAGGGCCGGAGGATCCGGGACCGGCCGTGGAGTCTCGGGGGCGGGAGCAGAGGTTGGAGAGTCCGGAGTGGAGGGGGTGGTAGCAGAAACCGGAGTGGAAGGGGTAAGGGCCGTGGGAGAGGTATAGGGAGGAAGGGCCACCAGGTCCTCCGGGGGAACAGAGAAAGCAGAGGACTCAGAGATGGGAGGAGCTGGTTTGGCCCGGAAGGGTGGAATAGGGGGAGCCAGGATAAGCAGGATTTGGCGGGGAGTGCACGTGGTGCACAGGGTGGGGCGAGAGCGCAACGCCCAAAAGGCCTGAACATAGGGGGCCTCAGACCATTTTCCCGTTCTCCGGCAGTAATTATCCAAATCACGGAGGACGTCAAAGTCAAATGTCCCTGTGGCTGGCCATTGTGAGCCAATATGGCAGATGTATCCCTTTAGTTTTAGGGTCTGCAGGTTAGCCAGCAGACACTCTAAGGGGGTGGAATATTGGGGATCGGGTTTGGAGGCCGTCGATCCCATGGCGATCACCAAACGGAGACTAACCCTCGCTGCCCGAACGTCTTCGGGTGCCAAGGGAAGCCGGGGATCTGCACAGCCGTTCGGAACGTCTTCCTCCCGTACTGAGGGACCGAGGAAGGCCGAAGCGGGAGGGTCCGTACAGCCGTTCAGGACGTCTCCCTCCTGAGCTGGGGACCGAGGAAGGCCGAAGCCGGAGGCCGAAGCCGGAGGTCTACACAGCCGTTCGGGACGTCTCCCTTACAAGCTGGTGACCGGGAGGACCCAGTAAGTGGCCACTGGTTACCGGGTCCTAGGAAGTGGTCGCCAGGGAGGGTGGGCCCCAAAGCCGAAGGGACTTACCCCGTATCCTGCCATCCGGGGGGTTGGTCAGCCGCCCGGGTCCAGGGGGGCTACCGCGGCGGTGGAGCTCGAGGGGGCCTCAACAGCGAGTGCTGGAAGCCCTCACCTCGAGCCCCACGTTGGGCGCCAGATGTAAGAAACGCCGCGGGAAGAAAGAGCCACCTCTATGGACCGTTGGTGAAGGCCTTTATTGGGCGGTCGCTCTCGGGCAGAACTCCCGGGGGCGGGTGAGCAAGGAGACAAAGGGAGTCTGCGAGGTAGGAAGGGTGAGGACAGGTTTTATAGCTACGGCCGGCTTCCCATATAAGGAAGAAAGCGTGGGTTTCAGCGGTGTCTAAGGGCTCCGTGTCGGCTTCCTGATTGGATGGCTTGGTTGTCGGCCCGCCTCCTGGGCTTGTCTGCGGCTCTCTGCCGGGACATGTCCCGACATGTCCGACCTTGCCCTTACCTTTCACATAAGGGCGGAGACTTTGTGTCCTCTTCCTCACTATATCCCCAACACCTACAACAGTGCCTGACATTGGTTCAGTCCAGTTCAGTTCAGTTCAGTCATTCAGTCGTGTCCGACACTTTGCGTTCAATCGTGTCTGACTCTTTGCGACCCCATGGACTGCAGCACGCCAGTCCTCCCTGTCCATCACGAACTTCCAGAGCTTACTCAAACTCATGTCCGTTGTGTCCGTGATACCATCCAACCATCTCATCCTCTGTCTTCCCCTTTTCCTCCTGCCTTCAGTCTTTCCCAGCATCGGGGTCTTTTCAGATTAGTCAGCTCTTCGCATCAGGTGGCCAAAGTATTGAAGTTTCAGCTTCAATATCAGTCCTTCCAATGAACATTCAGGATTGATTTCCTTTAGGATGGACTGGTTGGATCTCCTTGCAGTCCAAAGGACTCTCAAGAGCTTTCTCCAACACCACAGTTCAAAAGGATCAATGTTTCGGCGCTCAGCTTTCTTTACAGTCCAACTCTCTCATCCGTACATGACCACTGGAAAAACCATAGCCTTGACTAGACATTGGTAGTTTTCCTAAGTTAACTGATAGAAGGCAGAAGGCTAATCCGGATTTTTAGCTCTTGCTTTTCACCATTTTCATCAGGACACATAGGCTTACGCAGTCTCAGTCTTAAGAAAACAGATGTGACCCCAGGCAACACCTTTTCCTTCAAGGCACAACCAGATCCTATACAGAGCCTCGGAACCCCGAGGTGGCGGAACCCTAAAGCAGGCGGAAAACAGGAGTGACGGAACCTGAAGGCAACGGAATAGGGAAAGGTGGAACCTCGGATTTAGCGGAACCAAAGTGCGGCGCCCAAGGAGCTACCCGGACTCTGTTTGGAACGGAAGCCCAGTGGCCGCCGGCTTCCTGGTTGCGCGGCGGCTCTAAGGGCCCAGTTTATCCGTGGCGATGTTGCCCTACACCGTGAATTTTAAGGTGTCGGCGCGCACCCTCACCGGGGCCCTCAATGCCCACAACAAGGCGGCGGTGGACTGGTGAGGGCGCCGGGCTCCGAGGCCGCCAGGCTCGGCCAGGAGTCTGTGAGGGGAAGGGGGAAAGAACAAGAGGTTTCATCCCCCCGCTTAATTTTTTCTCTTCAAGACTGGACGCTGCCTTCACACTTTAGAGATTTTCATTTTTAAATGCTGGCTTTCTGTTGTTACTATAAAAGCTGTAAAAACCCCCCATGTGGGAACTTGCCCTGGGTGGATATATTTGCCTTCGTTCTCTCATCTCTTGTTTGTCTTCGCTGTTTCCCCTCACCTTCCTCACCGTCCCCATTCCCCACTCTTACCCTCTCCTCCCAAGTCTCCGGGCTTCTCGCCCCCATGTCAGTTCCGTTCTTCCCCAGTTCTGTCTTCTTTTTCTCTCATCCCCGTTTCTTAACCTGTATCCATTCAACAATGTGCTGGACGCTGTGCCAGGACCCTGGGCTCTCGCCAGCTCTTCATTTCACCTTTATCTTTTTACTATAAAATGACACCGATAATTAACAACCCAGGCAAATATAAAGCAGACTACTTGGTAGCTGTGGCTCCTGGGAAGGTTGGCAAGAGTACAGAAACTTCCTGTTGAGTGTTCATCTTTTTATCTGGTTGGCGGGACCAGTGCTTATCACAGAGCGTGGAGTGTGATCCCACGCACTCTGTGGATGCTCGGGATTCAGGGTTGAGTAAGACGAGGGATAAGCTCTCGAAGACAAGCAGACGACCGGAGTCGCTTTGTATGTCTTTACACCTCTACAGGCATATCTGTCAGAACTTAATTTTTTTAATCCGAAAAAAAAAGAAAAAAGAATTTCAACAAGTTTTGTTTTTTAAAGCTTAGCTAGACCTTTTCTATTTAAATGGTAAAATGTAAAGTGCTGGCCTTTGGGCTTACATAATAATTTTATTAATGGTGGTGCCAAGTGGTTAGATTTATCTGTTCTTTTGGCAAGAAAGAAGTTGTTTTGCTTTGCTTTTAAATGTTAACACTTTTTGTTAGGGGCTGGCAAGGTTTAATTGCTTATGGATGTCATTCGCTTGTGGTAGTGATTGATTCCAATACTGCTCAAACGCTTCAAGTTTTAGAAAAGCATAAAGCGGATGTTGTCAAGGTAAGTCAGATCCTACTTCCACCCTATCATAAATTGTCTGTTCTAAATATCGCTGGAATCTCATTAAAGTCATATGTAGAAATGTTGAGTAGATTTTACATGCGATTCTCTTAATTGGGCTAGCCTAATATTTCCATATCGGGTTTTCCAAATGGCTCAGTGGTAAACCCACCTGCCAATGCAGGAGTCTCTGGTTTGATCCCTGGGTCAGGAAGATGCCCTGGAAGAGGAAATGGAACCCACTCCAGTCTTCTTGCCTGAAGAAATCCATGGACAGAGGAGCCTGGCCCGCCGCAGGCTATGGGGTCACAAAGAGTTGGACAAGACTAAGCACACATGCATATGCACTGTCTCCATATATGCTTAATGTCGCATCAGTATTGAACTATTAACTGCTAGTTCTTAGGTCATTTTAATGCTAGTGGAAAACACCAATTTTGTCCTGTACTGCACCACTCATTTCACTCATTAGTTTTGAGCATCTAGTATGTGCTAAGAGTATAGAGATGAAAGCCCTCAAGCAATTCATTGTCTAGTGAGGAAGAGTGAGAAAAGAAAACTCACAAATACAGTGTGGTAAGTGAGACCGCTTTCATATGCTATGGGAAGACAAAGGAACTACAGGTCACCTGGTTGTAGGGATCAGAGGAGGGTTCAGAATTCTCTTCATTTTAGGGACTTGTAGACAGTAGCTGGCTGAGTGAAAAATTAGGAAGTGCGCTGCAGGAGAAAAGGAGAATAGACTCGAAAGGAAGCGGTGTGTGTAAAAGATGGAATACACATGTAATCAGAAGTGATGAAAGAAGGCAGCCAGAGAAAGTCACCTACCCTGAAAGGTTTATAAGATTAAGATGGATTTTGGATTTTTAAGTAGGAGATTGATTTGATCATATTTGCATTTTAGAAAAACTCACTCTGGCAGTAGTGGAGGATCTGTTGGAAAAGGGCAAGACAATGCAATGGGATCACGTAGGACAGTTGTAGTAATTTGGGCAGGAAATCCTTAGGGCCTAAAATAAAGAGACATAAAGGAGTCAGATTTAGGAGCTCTCTAAGAGGTGAACTTGATAGCATTTATAGTAAACAGTCTTAATCGGCGGAATGACTCCAATGCAGGAGCCCCCGGTTTGATGCCTGGGTCAGGAAGATCCACTGGAGAAGGGATAGGCTACCCACTCCAGTATTTTTGGGCTTCCCTGGTGCCTCAGAAGGTAAAGAATCCTCCTGTAGTATGGGAGACCTGGGTTCATCCCTGGGTTGGGAAGATCCCCTGGAGAAGGGGAACAGCTACCTATTCCAGTATTCTGGTCTGGTGAATTCCATGGACAGAGAACCCTGGCAGACAATAGTTCATAGGTTTGCAGAGTTGGACGTGACTGAGCAACTTTCACTTTAGAGGTGAACTTTACAGTGAACAGTCTTAAGGGAGAATCAGAATGACTCGAGGTTTCTGTATGAGTAACTGAATGGTAGTATTGTTGTGATGACATAAGTGTGTGAAGTCAGTGTTTAAGGTGCAAAGTCTGAGACACCTGGGGCAATTGAATTATACTGATCTGAAATTTTAGGAAAGACATTACTATTGGAGATGGAGATCTGGGGTCTTTTATTGGTTGTGAACTGTTTTACTGAGATACTCATACCATAAAATTCACCCATCTAAAGCATCGTACAGTTCCATGGCTTTCATTATATCCAGAGTTGTGTAGCCATCACCACGATCAATTTCATAACCCCCCCAAAGAAACCTTGTACGCCTTAGCAGTTGCCACCTACCCCCTTTCACTTCATCCCTGGGCAGTCACTAATCTGCTTTCTGTTCTGTAGATTTGTCTGTTCTAGACATTTGAGATGAGTGAGATGGTGCAGCGTGTGCCTGGCGTCTTTCGCCCAGCATATTGTTTTTCAAGATTCATCCGTGTCACACAGCTTGTGTCCGTACTCTTCCTTTTTATCACTGAATAATAGTCCACTGATACAACGTTTATTTATTGATGAATATTTGGCATATCTTACTTTTTAGATATTACGAACAATGCTGCCATGAACGTGTGTGTACAGTTTGTCTGTGTGAACCTGTGTTTTCATTTCTCTTGAGTATATGCCTCAAAGTAGAATAGCTGACTCACATGGTAACTATATTTAACTTTTGAGAAACTACCAGACTGTTTTTTCTCAAAGAGGCTTCAATATTTTACATGCCCATAGCAGTGTATGAGGGCTCTAATTTCTCCTCAAACTCAACATCTGTTGTTACTTGTCCTTTTGATTAGAGCCCTCCTAGGAGAAGGCAATGGCACCCCACTCCAGTACTCTTGTCTGGAAAATCCCATGGATGGAGGAGCCTGGTGGGCTGTAGTCCATGGGGTCGCAAAGAGTCTGAGCGACTGAGCGACTTCACTTTCACTTTTCACTTTCATGCATTGGAGAAAGAAATGGCAACCCACTCCAGTGTTCTTGCCTGGAGAATCCTATGGGCGGGGGAGCCTGGTGGGCTGCTGTCTCTGGGGTCGCACAGATTCGGACACGACTGAAGCGACTTAGCAGCAGCAGCAGCAGCAGGGGGAATGAAGTGGTTCTCATTGTGGTTTTGGTTTGTGTTTCCTTAATGGGTAATAGTGTGTAGCATCTTTTCATGTGCTTAGTGGCCATTTGTAGATATTCTTTGAAAAATGTCTACTCATTCCTTTGCCCATTTTAAAATTGTATTTTTAAAAATTTTGGAGTTGAAAGAATTCTTTATGGTTCTAGATACAAGTCCCTTATCAGCTATATGCTTGGCAGATATTTTCTCTCATTCTGTGATAGTGCCCTCTGAAGCACAAAAGTTTTAAATTTTGATGTAGGCTGTAACCAGGAACCATTGCTTTTCCCAGTGTCAAGAAGATTTATACCTTTGTTTTTGTCTAAGGATATTATGATTTTAGCTCTTATATTTGGGTTTCAGATCTATTTTGAGTTAATTTTTGTATGTAATGTGCAATAGGGAAAAATACAGGGGATTGTTTTTTTAATATCTACATGTATCCTATGATCTTGCTAAACTCATTAGATTTAGTAACTTGAGTGTTATTGTTTTGTTTTTCTTACATAGACAATAATGTTATCTGAAGATAACAGCTTGGATTTTTCACTAGTAATCTGATATCTTTTCTTTCTTTTCCTTATCCTCCTGTGTTGATTGGGACCTCTACTACAATGCTTAGGGCTGAGGGAGAATGCCTTTGTCTTACCCTGAGCCTAGGAAAAAAGCATTCAGTCTTTCACCATCAAGTCTAATGTTAAGTATAGGTTTTGTTTTTTAATTTTTTTGTTTTTTGGGAAGAAATATTATCTCTCCTCCCATTTCTGTCTTTTTTGCATTTCTGGAGTTTTCATTTCTTAGTATAGATCTGTGTTTCAGTCTGGTGTCATATTCCTTTTGGCTAAAGAATTTCCTTCAAGTCCTTGAGGCATGTATCTGGTATTGGTTGATCCTTTCTGATTTTATTTTCTGAGAAACTGTTTCACCAGTACTTTTTTTTTTCCTTGTAGTGCTTTAAAGATCACTCCATTATCTCCCAGAGTAATTTTTGTTGGGAAAATTATGCATAATATGTATGCATTGTATCTTTTCTCATCTCCTTATCTTGATTTTCAGCAGTTTGATTATGATGTGTTTAGGTGATTTTTATATATTCAGAGATGGAATTCAAGTACTACACATACATACACACACACACACACACCCTACAATAATTCTTATCTGTGGTAGTTTTATTCTGTAAAGTTGTTGGAAACACTGATTTAGCAAATACTGAAACACTGATTGCTCCTAGGGGAAATAATGCAGTTGGTTCCTAGTGAGCCTCTAGTTGCAATATTTTCATCAACTGATTGATATATAACCTTGTTTTATATGTGTTTCTGTTAAAAGACATCTTGTTTATTTTATACTGTTGATTTATTATCATTGAACTCACGGCCGACAGCACCATAACTCATGCCTGGACAAAGCTTATTTCATGTGTTTTTTCTGTAATGCATGGCACAGCTTCTTGTGCTTAGGAGCACTAGACAGCACTTGAGCACTGTGCTGGGGACCGTTTTAAACAGTGAAGTCACAACTGGAAGCCCAGAAATGCAAAAACACAGTAGTAAGTAGGCCTCAGAAAAGACATTTGTTTACATTATGAGAACTGACACAAGAGCACCTTGTTCAGCCGCAGCTGGGATGCTCTGGTATGTTGAGTGACTCAGATTTTTCACTGCTCTGCATGTGTCCATTAATGGCTATAAAAGTACTGCAAATACTGATTCTACAAATAAAATTACAAATACGTTTTAGCAAGTAGGCAAATTCACAAATACAGATTCTGTAAATAACGAGGAGGGAGAGTATACATACCTTCACTCATGTATAAAGTAAACATACACATATATACACATTCAAACATATATACATGCATATGTGCAGACACACATTTTCATTTTAAAAAAACTCTTGCCTGAGGAAACGATGTGTCTCGTTAACACTGAAGTTCGGAACACTTTTTTGCCATCTTTTTCATGAATGCTGTTAGAATTGATTAGCGTGCTTCCCTACCTTAGCATTTTCTCTGAATGTGTTTACTTTTATGTGTACATACATGTGTGTGTCTGTGTACATAGGTATATGCCTATATATTCAAATATAGGTATATGTTTGAAGAGTCTGTGGTGTAAAGTTTGTTAACTAAACACATACTTGAATATCAGCTGCAGGCACTGTGTTAGGGTCTGGGAATAGAAATGTGAGCAAGGCCCCCATGATCCTGCCATATGGAGCAGGACTGGTGATAGGTCAAAACGAAGTAAATAAAATAATTACAGAGTATTATGTGGGAAATGATCCAAAGTAATCAAGTAGGAGCTGAAAAAGGGATGTTGTGGCCAGGGAAGACCTTGGCTCAGAGGAAGGACTCTGTTTCATTCCTTATTTTGTCAGTGCTCAGGAGTTAACCTGATTTGTGCTGGGATTCTCGTATTTTTTATTTTAAAAACTATTAATGTTATTATAAAAGTATGATGCATAAATTTAGTTTTTTTAGAGAAAAAACTGCTGCAATTTTTTTCCGATTTTATGAGAGGGATACCCAGATTTTTTGTTTGCTTTTGTGTTTTCCTTTTGCAAGATTTTGGTAGCTCAAAGTTGTCTCCTTTTAATTAGAAGAATAGAGTGCAAGAGAAGATTCTTCTTAACAATTTAGGATTTTATGTGTTATGTCAGAATTAGATTTTATGGTCTTTACTGTGATTAGATGATATACCAGTGATCATACCATTTTAAGAGATGGTATTCTGGAATTTTTACCTGAATTCTCCAGATTATTAAGGCTGTGTCTCATTTCTGATATTTTAAAGGCAAGAAAGTTGTGATGTTTTCAAAACTATTTTAGTTGCGACTTAAAAAAAATCATAAAAATGTCTGACTTTTGAGGAAGCTAATTTCCTATTTTTGTAATATAAATGTAGAATGTAGCTTGAGTTCTGGTCAGTGTTTTATGAAAATTATGTATGTTTACATCCATTGTAAATATTTACTTGATTTGGTTTCTTCTTGATACTAGGTTAAATGGGCCAGGGAAAATTATCATCATAACATTGGCTCGCCATATTCCTTGCGCTTAGCTTCTGCTGATGTCAATGGAAAGATCATCGTTTGGGATGTAGCTGCAGGAGTAGCGCAGTGTGAGATCCAAGAGCATGCCAAGCCTATTCAGGGTGAGGAAAGTCCACGCTCCACTGAGCGTCTGTGTAAATACACTTACTGTGTAGAGCAGTTGGTTTTTGTCCCTTTCATTTACTTTCATCACTTCTCAGTTAACTCTTGATTGTGTGTAGCCAGTTCTGTGGATCTGAATCTAGCTTTCTTTTCCCTATCAATATGCTCCTGGGCTTATTTCCTCAGATCTCAATTGATTTGTGCTTTGGTAAAATGCATTCATTTCAGTTGAGCATGATGAGAAAAATTAAGCTCCTTATAAAGGGTCTTGTAGATCTAAGCTACCAGTAAACTCCCCTGAACTGCTCCTTTGAATTAGCCCACAATGCTTACTTTCTGCTAATAGAGATAAAATGTTATTATCATTTTCATGTATCAGTAGATCATTTGTTTGCTTGCTTATGTTACTGACCTAATCAATACAGTATTCCTGGCTTTGACCGAGTGGCTCTCTTGACTGGGTGAATCTTTTAAGTGACTGTTAAAAAAATATTTATTGAGTACTTACTGTACCTATTGAACTAGATCTTTATCTTCTCTTTTGTTGTGAAAAAACATGCAATTCTGTAAAGTCCCATTAAGTAACTCCACAAAAACATTAGGAGAATCTAACATTGATCATGGCTAGGACAAGTCTTTGACATAAAGTTTTAACTAATGAATAGTGTAAATTGCCTTGTATTTTCTTTGAGGTAATATTTCAGAGTACTTGGAAATGTTGACCTCTAGATTCTAATGTTCAGGCAGCTCATTTTTATGTAAAGTTAGTTTTCCCTGTCAATCTTGACACATAAACTTGGATGCAACATTGAAGACAAGGGGGGAAGTTAAGATTTTAAGGATTATGAAAACACATACACAACTAGATATAAAGGATACATTAACCAAGTGTTTTAAAGTGGGTGATTTCTGAATTTTGTCTTTATTTATCTGGTCTTTGCAGATGTTCAGTGGTTATGGAATCAAGATGCTTCCCGGGATTTATTGCTTGCTATCCATCCGCCAAATTACATTGTGCTCTGGAATGCAGATACTGGCACCAAACTCTGGAAGAAGAGCTATGCTGATAACATTCTTTCTTTTTCTTTTGATCCTTTTGATCCCTCACATTTAACCTGTGAGTACTAGTTTCTTGTGGAAAATGGATTGAGGTATTTGTAATATATATGGTTAATGCTATATGCATAAGATACACATACACACACACCCATCATACATCTTAAAATGAGATGCACATCTAGTTCATATCTTTTCAGCTCCTAGGACAGTTACTAAATCATAACCCATATATTTTGCAAGTATTCTGATGATTAGAAATTTAAATCAGCAAGCTAGACCTTCAGTGTATGGAATTTGTGATCAGAATTAGATTAGTCAGAGAATGAGAGAGTTGCTGTGTTATTCTAAGTCAGACTTAATTAAATTTTTTTCTAGGAACATCAAAAGAATCTGAGTCAAGGGTTTCATTTAGTCTGTGGCCAAATTCATTTCTTCCTTTTCAAAATATTGTTCTAATTCATTCCAAGCCTTTTGAGTGCCATAAACAGATGCATGTCAGGAATAGACTAAGCCCAAGGGAGGTTTTTCTTGCAGAGACTGTTTTTGCCAATATACTTTAATGTTTTACTGAGCCACTGATCTAAAAATTAGATTCTAGCCAGATATTTTTGTGACCAAATTATTTAGAAAATATTTTTTATTCAGTTATCCAACAAATATTTCTTGAGCTTTTACTTACTATATGCCAGGAGTGTTCTGGGAGCCTGGAATATATCAGTAAACCAAAAGGATTCTTGCCTTCATAAAGTTTGCATTCTAGTGAGCAAGAATTAGGTGATAACCTATAAGCTTAATGAATTAGTACACTGCAATGTATTATGAATGGTATAAAAAATAAAACAAGATAAAGGGAGTGGGAGTGGGCTTGTTGTATTAGATAAAGTGGTCAAGGTAGGCTTCATTTTGATATTTGATAAACAACTTCAAAGAGATGAGGGAATCTACTATGGTAAAGAATGTTTTCCCTGGATTTGAATGACTCAGAATTCCAACTTGTATCCTCCAATATTTATTGAGGGGTATGTGAGTTGATGGAGGGACAGAAGGTCAGACAAGTAGAAATTAAAATGGGAAACACAGCTGTATAAATAACTGCAATAGGGTGTGTTTAGGCTTTGTATGTGTAAATGTGTATATGTGAACATATGTATGCACTCACTAGGTTGCTATGGAAGGCAGTGCTATGAAGGCATTATGTGCTTTGAGGAGAGCAGGCTTAGCTGACAGAGTCAGGGAGTGAGGACATCACAAAAGGAGGGGACAGACTTCGACCTTGAAGGATGCCTTCTATAATCTGAAATGGAGACACAGCTTCAGGTTAATTTACTGCATCTCTGTAATTTAGTTGATGAAAGCACGAAATTTCAAAGCATCAGTTGACCTAACATCTTTGACTTGCTCATCGAATGTGCTGGGGTTGTCATAATTCTTGAATGGTTTGTCCCCTGTCTTTAAAGCAGCCTCACTCATTGCCAAGAGCCAGGGTAGATAAGATTTTTATGATCAGATAGAAGTCGATGGCACCCACTCCAGTACTCTTGCCTGGAAAATCCCATGGATGGAGGAGCCTGGTGGGCTGCAGTCCATGGGGTTGTGAGGAGTCAGACACGACTGAGCACTTCACTTTCACTTTTATTTTTCACTTTCATGCATTGGAGAAGGAAATGGCAACCCACTCCAGTGTTTATGCCTGGAGAATCCCAGGGACGGGGGAGCCTGGTGGGCTGCCATCTATGGGATTGCACAGAGTCGGACACGACTGAAGCGACTTAGCAGCAGCAGCAGCAGATGTTAGTCGGCCCCAGTTGTGAGGGGGATTATTTTTTCAGTCATAAAAAAGCATAAAATATTTCTGTTTCCTGTACACTTAGTAAGCCACTGTTGGCACTTTTACTCTAGATATTAAGTGAAAACACTCTTCGTACATCCCAAGCTTCAGTTTGACACTCGAGAAGAAAAAGGAAGTAAATTTAGACAGAGCAACTCATGATAATGATAAAAAATTAGTATCAACAAGTTAAATATTTGAATTTGCCAAGTGTGATATGAAGAACCTCGTATATGGGTTTTTTTCCCTCTTCTGTGAATTTTATATTCTGAAAGTCTTTGGATTTTGAAATTATGAGATATAATGAGGAAAGGTTTCTAATGAAAGTCTGTACACTGAATTTATTTGGAAGAACAAACATTTGTTCTTTCTGCCAGTAACCTTCTGATATCTTTTTAATATAAAACATTAATTTTGAGTGCTGAGCTTGGAGGCCTCTGATGAATTGTAATGGACCACCTGTTTCCGTTTAACTTGGAGAACATTCCCGTTATGTTATGTCTGCATAACACTGCCAGTTCCTTATTATTAAAATTATCATTACCTCGCTCTCAAAAATGTATTGGAATAAAACTCTATGCTAAACTTGATTAAACTTTAATCAGAGTTTCACTTCTCTCAGTACAGTACTCACCAGCGAGGGCATTGTATTCATCTCAGATTTCTCTCCATCCAAGCCTCCCTCAGGCCCTGGGAAAAAAGTTTACATATCCAGTCCACACTCCAGCCCAGCTCACAACAAGCTGGCTGCAGCCACAGGGGCCAAGAAGGCTCTTAATAAAGTGAAAATCTTAATCACTCAAGAGAAACCTAGGTAAGTTGCAAGTATAAAACTAGCAGCAACATTCGTGTAATTCAGTGTTCATCTGTTCATTGAAAATATCATTTTTGGAGATGTATTAAGATTGATTTTCTTCTTCATGTTACCCTTTCTTGTTTCTAATTTTGAATTTGTAAAAAGGAAAAATATTTTTTGTTTCCTCCTCTAAGAAGAGATTTAGCACTTAGCATGGTTCCTTTGTTGCCAGTAATGCAGTAAACAACCCCCACTAATTTTCAGTGAACATCTTTGACTCCTGAAAGTGAGAGAGAACGATTCTAAGGTGGGGGCCACTGAACACATTAAAAACTGGGGGGCAAAAGCTGGATTATGATTTTAAATACATTTTCCTGACTTAAATGCTGTGTAATGTCATTAGCCAGTAAAATATAAATGTTTTTATTCTGCATGTAAAGATGGTTTCCCATAGTGGTTAAGGGCCAAGATTCTAGGGGAACTGTAGCTCTGTGACTTGGAGTATATTTTAATCTTTCTCAGATTTCACTCTTCCAACAGCCAAGATAGTGTGTTAAAGCGTTTCATAGGGCTGTTATAAAGATTAATAGATTCAGAAACTTAAGTCCTTATCATAGTATCTGATACTTAATAAGCATTCTTTTGGTAAATGCTATATTTTTGTTTATTTCAGAAATTTCAACTGAATAAAATTTTACTTTGAAGGACTAATTTTATGCATTAAAAATAGATTTCTATTTTTTTCCCAGTGCTGTGGTTCTTATATTTTTATTGCTTTGGTAGTTTTTTGGAATTCATTTTAAAAATGCTTTTATTTTTAATATACTAAGATTATTCTATCTAGACTTTGTGGGTAATTACCTGACAAATGTGGTAAAATACAAATTGCTCTATAAATTCTGAATTGATATGTAAATATCAGTTTTATATATTAAACCATAGGCTGGTTAAATTTATCCCTAATTTATCCCCCACCCTATGCTGAAACGATTGAAGATTACTCCTTAAGTACTTGAGAACTTATTTCTTTTTCAGTAACTCTGTATCATAAATAATTATTTTTAAGCTGCATAGTTTTATAACTTAGACCTACATACTGTATTTTCTCTCATGAATCATATGTTCATCTGTGTGAGGAAATTGAGTCTTACATTGTTTTAAATTTGTTACTTAAGCTTGCCCAACTGGGAAGTGCAGAGCCAGAATTTTAATGCAGTCCACATCCCTCTCCATGGTCCTCTGATCTAACTTTACTTTAAATTTCAAAACCTTAATAAAATTGTTATGTAAAAAGAAGATGGTACATAATTATATGCCCATTCCTATTGAAATAAATATGTAAATTTATTATAAATACAAAGTTGTGATTAAGTATATACAACAATCACGAATTACTGAAATGATTTTTGAGACTCTTCAACAGTCTTTACAATCCTCATATTGTTTCATCTCTTTTATTTACACAGAAGAAAATTCTGTGGTAAGTGAATAAAATACCCAACTTCGTTCCAAAAAATCTTTAAGACAGCTGAAGAGTGAAGGAAGGCAGAGTAGAGGGAGTGACTTGCTCAAGGCCAAACAGATAGTCCATTGACTCCTGATCCAGTTCTCTAGCCCTAATTACTCTAAATGCTTTTGTTTTAATCCCAAGGCTGCTTTTTAGCAGTCCATCTAGTACTTCTGATTACAAAATAAGAATGACAGTACTACCTTATGAGTGCTGTATAGTATTGTCACTTACCATCTCATATCGTAGACTTACTAGTTTACTTTAAACTTTCAATGATTTAGAAACATCTCTCCAGCCTATCTAGTGTTATTGTCATAATTTGGATTTTGGCACAAAGGAGAGATCTAATATTTAGATGCTAGCTCATGTTGGTTATTTCAGGAGACAGTTGTACATTCTCGTTGATGGTTATTATATGAAAAGTACAAAATTCAATCCTTTTTTAGCTTTTTCTGATATGAATAAAATCTGATTCATCTTTAAAAATTGAAGTGTAGTTGATTTACAATGCTGTGTTAGTTCCTGATATACAGCAAAGTGATTCACTTATACATATTATATTATATGGAGCCTCCCTAGTGACTCAGACAGTAAAGAATCTGCCTGCAATGCAAGAGACGTGGGTTCTATCCCTGGATTAGGAAGATCCCCTGAGACGGGAATGGCAACCCACTCTAGTATTCTTGCCTGGAGAACCCCAGGAACTGTAGCCTGCCAGGCTCCTCTGTTCATGGGATTGCAAAGAGTGAGACATGACTGAGTGAGTGACGCAGCGCGTGCGTGCACACCTGCACACACACTCAGCAAAGTGATTCAGTTATACATATTACTATTCTTTTTCATATTCTTTTCCATTGTGGTTTATTATAGGATATTGAATCTAGTTCCTTGAGCCATATAGTAGGACCTTGTTTATTTTATATACAGTAGTTTGTATCTGCTAATCCCAAACTCTTAATTTATCCCTCCCTCACGGCCACCCCACCTTTGGTAACCATAAGTTTGTTTTTGTGTCTGTGGGTCTATATCTGTTTTGTACATATGTTCATATGTGAGTCTGACTCATTTCTTGATGCCTGAAGTAAATGTTTACTTTTTCCAGTGCAGAATTCATAACTCTCAATGATTGCCTTCAGTTGGCATACCTGCCTTCCAAAAGGAATCACATGTTGCTGCTCTATCCTCGTGAGATTTTAATCCTTGATCTTGAGGTGAATCAGACAGTGGGTGTGATTGCAATAGAGCGAACAGGAGTTCCTTTTCTGCAGGTATCTACAGCTTACAAATTACATCACCAAAAGTTGATTATGAATTATATAGAGAAAATAATCTATACTTTTGCATTAGTTTCACTTCTTTTCTTTTTATTTAAAGATTGACAATGTTATTTTACATTCCTTATTTTTCTGGACTTCTGATTGGTTTGATTTAACCCTAGAAATTCTACTGACAGATCTGGAGATAGATACTGAACTATTTAAGTTACACGAATAAAGACAAATTTTTTAGGATTGATGAATTAGGGGATTATATGTGTGCTTTTGTGTTTTTGTTTTTTTGCCCGTATTCTGTAAATATGAGTTTATGAGTCTCACTGTATATATAATTTTAAAATCTATGGTTTTAAAAAATAAATACATCATCTATTTAAAGGTAATTCCCTGCTTTCAACGTGATGGTTTATTTTGCCTACATGAAAATGGTTGTATAACCTTACGTGTTCGAAGATCTTACAGTAGTATTTTCACCACTTCAAATGAGGAACCAGGTAAGTTTATATCTCACAATAATGTTCACTTATTTTTTTTCAGAATTATTTTTTAAAGCTTTATGTGGCAAATACTAGCCAAAGCATGGAGTTAATGATAATCCCAGTTATAGTATGAGACATAAGAAAGCACAAACCCAAGATAATCTCTGGGTATTATAACAGTGCACCTCCTGTATGCAGCAAAAATAGTAGTATTTTGTAATCCCTTTTTGACTGTATCCATGAGCCAAGCACATGTTATCTTTTGTGACTATTTCTTTTACACGAGTCCAACCTTGTATATACCTTTATTATTACACCCCTTTGACTTTTCTTCTGCTTTAGCAAGGAATGTCTTAAACCTGTGTCACTTCCATGGTAAGGTGACAGAGGGTAATAAGTCTTCAGGGCATTCGGCTGTCTTTTCCAATCTTATCCTGGAGAATAAAACTGATGTCTTTATGGAATGATGTGCTGTGTAAAGGTGAAAGTGACTTTCACATCTTTTGTAAAATACAATCATTTTCAGGCTTACTCTTCAGTTTGGTCGCTCAGTCATGTTCGACTCTTTGCAGCCCCATGGACTGCAGCATGCTAGGCTTCCCTGTCCATCACCAACTCCCGGAGCTTGCTCAAACTCACGTCCATAGAGTCGGTGATGCCATCCAGCCATCTCATCCTCTGTTCTCCCCTTCTCCTCCCACTTTCAATCATCCCCAGCATCAGGGTCTTTTCTAGTGAGTCAGTTCTTTGCATCAGGTGGCCAGAGTATTGGAGCTTTGGTGTCAGCATCAGTCCTTCCAATGAATATTCAGTACTGATTTCCCTTATCATTGACTGATTTGATCTCCCTTCTGTCCAAGGGACTCTCAAGAGTCTTCTCCAACACTATAGTTCAAAAACATCAATTCTTCAGTGCTAAGCCTTCTTTATGGTCCAACTCTCACATCCATAACGTGACTACTGGAAAAACCATAGCTTTGACTAGATGGACCTTTTCAGTAAAGTAATGTCTCTGCTTTTTAATACGCTGTCTAGGTTGGTCATAACTTTCCTTCCAAGGAGTAAGCTTCTTTTAATTTCATGGCTGCAGTCACCATCTGCAGTGATTGTGGAGCCCAAGAAAATAAAGTCTGACACTGTTTCCATTGTTTCCCCATCTATTTCCCATGAAGCGATGGGACTGGGTGCCATGATCTTCATTTTTTAGATGTTGAGTTTTAAGCCATCTTTTTCACTCTCTTCTTTCACTTTCATCAAGAGGCTCTTTAATTCCTCTTCACTTTCTGCCATAAGGATGGTGTCATTTGCATATCTGAGGTTATTGATTCTTCTCCCGCCAGTCTTGATTCCAGCTTATGCTTCATCCAGCCCAACATTTCACATGATGTACTCTGCATATAAGTTAAATAAGCAGGGTGACAATGTACAGCCTTGATGTACTCCTTTCCCAATTTGGGACCAGTTTCTTGTTTCATGTCTGGTTCTAACTGTTGCTTCTTGGCCTGCATACAGATTTCTCAGGAGACACGTATGGTGGTCTGGTATTCCCATCTCTAAGAATTTTCCACAGTTTGTTGTGATCCACACAGTCAAAGGCTTTCACATAGTCAATGAAGCAGAAGTAGATGTTTTTCTGGAATTCTCTTGCTTTTTCTATGATTCAGTGGATGTCGGCAATTTGATCTCTGGTTCCTCTGCCTTTTCTAAATCCAGCTTAAATATCTGGAAGTTCTCAGTTCATGTACTATTGAAGCCTGGCCTGGGAATTTTGAGCATTACTTTGCTAGTGTGTGAGATGAGTACAATTGTGTGGTAGTTTGAACATTCTTTGATGTTGCCTTTCTTTGGGATTGGAATGAAAACTGATCTTTTCCAGTCCTGTGGCCACTGCTTTTTCCAAATTTGCTGGCATATTAAGTGCAGCACTTTCACAGCATCATCTTTTAGAATTTGAAATAGCTCAGCTGGAATTCTGTCACCTCCACTAGATTTGTTCATAGTGATCCTTCTAAGGCCCACTCGACTTTGCATTCTAGGATGTCTGGCTCTAGGTGAGTGATCACACCATTGTGATGTAGAGCACAGGAAATTATGATAGGCTACAGGTGGGCTGTTCATTATTTAATCATATATCTGTTGGTCTTTTTTTGAAAGATTTTCTTCATTTAAAAAATATTAAATAATCTATTTTGATAATTGCTGTTTTGGACACTAAACTTGGTGTGGACAGTCACTAAGTTAATTGTCTTATATCCTGAAGAAATTAGTAATTGTAAACACAGGGAAGCCATTTTTGACAAACTTTGCTTTAGTTGAAGGGATGATGTTCTTTTTGATTGTGGTATTATTTACATTGAAACAAGTAGCAGTGACATGAATATGGTTGCTTTCTAATATTTAAAGAAAACAATACTCTTGTTAAGATCCAGATCCTGTCCAGGAGCTTACCTATGACCTACGAAGCCAGTGTGATGCAATCAGGGTGACAAAAACTGTCCGTCCCTTCAGTATGGTGTGTTGTCCGGTTAATGAGAATGCAGCTGCCCTCATAGTGAGCGATGGGAGGGTCATGATATGGGAACTGAAGTCGGCTGTTTGTAATCGGAATTCACGGAGCAGGTAAATGAACCAATAGGATCTCTTTTTTGTTTTGCTTTGCTTCCTCCCTGCCTTTTTAAGATTGCCAGAATCATATAAAAATAGCAAGGCCTTTTTCTGTAAAAAATATTTAGACATTAGATTATAAGTGGATTATGTAAACCTGCTAGAGATATTTCACTTGTGGTTTAGATTAATGATTAGTGTAACAAATGGATAGAATACTATGATAGAAAGTTAGTAGTCTGAGTTACTAACATATGATGCAGACTGTAAACATGTAAGAACTGTCTAATTATTATATCTTTGCAGCAGTTCTGGCCTGTCACCTCTGTATTCACCAGTGTCTTTCTGTGGAATTCCTGGAGGAATCCTACAGAATAAACTCCCAGACCTTTCCTTAGATAACATGATTGGTAAGCCACTTTTTTTTCCCCTTCTGACTTCCATGTTAGGTATACTTTTTGAAGGACAAAATTAATAGTCAGTAATTGTTGTTACTATTAAATCAAAGTTAGTACTTCAGAAAACTAAAATGTAACTTTGTTCTTTTCTGAATAAACCAGAGGGGTATAAAATAAAATTTATGTGGTCCCTAATAGTTATCTGCCGATTGTCATCGTGATTTTACTTGTCTGTTTCTTCCCGTAGGTTATACGCACCACAAGGGTGGGACAGAGCTTAACTCAGCCTTGCATCCCCAGCACTCAGCACAGGGTGTTGCCCATTCTAGGTGTACAATAAATAGTTATTGAAGAAATAATTAACTGAGCAATACTAGAAAAAAGTCATCTTCTTGACTTACATTTTCTTATATTTATGTTGGGAATTCTTACTTTCACCAAATATTTATTTGCAAATAAAATATTATTTCAAACTTATCTAGTTATTATAGAGCCAGATTATAGTCAAGGAAGAATGAGGGTTGGTGATTTCAAATATTATACAACTAGGAATTATAAATATGCCAAACGGAGTTGACATGTAATTCACTTAAAATTGTGGCCAGTGGTTTATAAAGGATTTTCTTTACCATTATTTGTTATTCCATAATGTAATTAAACATGGACATTATTTACTAGGTTTCTTTTTGTTTGTTTAAATGCTATGAAGATAAATGATATACTAGAAAGAAGAGCGTTAGCTTATTGATCTTAATCAGAGATGACATTTATTGGGGGCTTAGTACTATATTAAATGCTGTGCCAAATTCTCTACTTAATACCTCGACAAGCCTGCGGACTAGGTACTATTATTATTATTTCCATTTTATATATGTGGGAACTAAGACCAGGAGAGATTAAAAAACTTGCCCCAAAGTACACAGCCAGTCAGTGGAAATGTGCTCATAATCATCCCAGTCTGGAGTCTGCTTCTTGGCCGTGGCCTCTAGTCCTGGCTGCTTCACTGTGACCAAAGCAAGGTTTGACCTCTCCATACCCTGGTATTCTCATAATTCCTGCCAGTTTTGGACTCTTTGTGCTCACTAATGCTAACTTACATACTTAAAATTTTTTCTTTTCACCTTTCAAACATAAATCCCTATGAAGAAGTTCAGACACATAATTGTTTTGCAAAATTTATTTTCAGTAACATAATTTTCTGAGTTAATTGACCCTGTCTTCACTTAACATAAACTATTAAAGTGAAAAGAATTATGAACTCACATGCACAGAACTAATCAGTAATATGAAGCCCATAGGAGTTTGAAATTTTATGCTGTTTAGGTATCTAAGTGATATAAATTACATTTTTGGGGGGACAGAATGGTACAGATTATATAGCAGTTCTTGACAATGTTGTTGATTTGAAAGTATTAAATAATTAAATCTTTGTTACTTGAAAACATTTTAATTAAAACTTTAAACTTTTAATTTGAAATTCACTATGTACTTAGTGATAATTGAAAGCAATTCAGTTAAGTACAGAGGTCTGATTTATATTCATTGAATAAAGGCTGTTGCTTATTAAGGCCTAATCTGCCCTACTTTGTGAATCACTTCACATAGAAAATGCTGGATGAGAAATATGCAGTTTCCTGGAATCAGCTCTAAGCTGCCAAAAGTTGGTAAACATGGCACCTACTTGTTGCCATTGCTTTAGACCCCATCTTTGTTACTAAAAATGAGTATCAGTTGTATGGCTTATCCTAAGGGATCATTTATTCAGATTGATCCTTTTTTTGTGTATATCTTACTGATTTTATAATAGCATTTTACTAAAACAACTTGACGGGTTTAAGAGGTTTATTTAGAATCCCATCACCCACTCTAAATAATTATTTACATTTTTCCTTTTCACAATATGTGTATATGTGTGTGTACATATATATATATGTATATGTATATGTACACACATATGCACTAATATGTGCTTGTGCTCAGTCTTGTCCAACTCTTTGTCACCCTGTGGACTGTAGCCAGCCAGGCTCTTCTGCCCATGGAATTTTCCAGGCAAGAATAGTGGAGTGGGATCCCATTTGCTACTCCAGGGAATCTTTCTGACCCAGGGGATTGAACCTGCATCTCTTGTGTCTTCTGCATGGACAGGTGGATTGTTTACCAGTAGCACCACCTGTGATAAACACACATGCACATACACTCACACATATTCTTGTATGATAACTTTATCCCAGTCTTTTGGTGGTGCTAGTGGTAAAGAGCCTGTCTGCCAGTGCAGGAGACATAAGGGACACAGGTTCGATCCCTGGGTAGGAAGATTCCCTGGAGAAGGACATGGCAACCCACTGTAGTGTTCTTGCCTGGAGAATGCCATGGACAGAGGAGCCTGGTGGGCTGTAGTCCATAGCGTCAGAGAGAGTTGGACAGGACTGAAGCAACTTAACACATACAAAGGAAGAAATATTTTAAACCCTTATCAGTGAGTTAAAGTTTCAATTTTGCTGCACTCTTTGTTGTCACATTTTGTTGTCATTCAGTTGCAAAGTCGTGTCTGACTGTGACCCCATGGACTGCAAAAAGCCAGGCTTTCCTGTCCTTCACTATCTCCCTGAGTTTACTCAAACTCATGTCCATTGAGTTGGTGATTCCACCTAGGCTTCTCATCCTCTGTCATCCCCTTCTCCTCCTGCCCTCAATCTTTCCCAGCATCAGGGTCTTTTCCAGTGAGTCAACTCGTCGCATCGGGTCACCAAATTATTGGAGCTTCAGCTTCAGCATCAGTCTTTGCAGTGAATATTCAGAGTTGATTTCCTTTAGGTTTGACTGGTTTGAGCTCTTTGAACCTATTTGTGATTACCAATTTTATGTGCACTTTAAAGAGCATCAAATCAAAACATAACCCTTAAGGAAGGCAGTGAGACGGGAATATGCTATAATCTGTCATGTACAGAAACTTCTCTAACCCTAGTCCTTCTCGATTTGCCTTTGATGCCCTGAAGCCAGCAACTTTGGCTAAAACAGTGTTTCTTAGAAGACCAAGGCCCCTTCATTATGGATAGCAATACTCTGGAGTAATTTAACCTTTGAGATATTAGATGATGCAAATTAAGTCCCGTAGCTAAATAAGACCCAGTGTATAGCTGCGCCCTCAGAGTGCTATGTGACATCTGAAGAGTACTTCCACTGTGAAGTTCCTTTAGATTTTAAGATTAGCATATGTTGCAGTTAATGTATTTTTTTGTTGTTTGTTTTATCACAAACCAGGGCAGAGTGCAATTGCTGGGGAAGAACATCCCAAAGGCTCCGTTCTGCAGGAAGTGCAGCTCAAGTTCCTGCTAACAGGTCTGCTCTCAGGACTGCCCTCCCCACAGTTCGCTATCCGGATGTGCCCCCCATTGACCACAAAAAACATCAAGATGTATCAGCCATTGCTTGCTGTTGGTGAGTTCTTGTTTTAACTCTTAATGTCTATTTTACATTTTTAAGACATTAAAGTTTCCTGATTATTAGAAAAGCCTGTATTCTCCTTTAGAATGCTTTAAATGGAGGAAGAAGCTCCATGAAATTGTGTAAATACTCATCTTGAAATGCTTTTTTCCCCTCTCCTGTTAATCTTTTTAAATCACAACAGTAACTCATTCACTGGTGGCAGATGACAGAGATTCTGACACCATGGATGTGTTTCTGAAAGGTCAGGAGGGTAGTTCCTGTGTGATGCTGAAACCAGACTGCTTGTCTTTTCTTGGACCGTCTCAAGCTCTCCTGTACGTGTCATTTTGTTTTGAGTTTTTGTTAACTAATAATGTGGTCAGAGTTAATATTTAGTAACAGCAAGAATCTATATTTGCTAAGAATTGTATGTTAAATCTGGTTTTATTTTGTTCAAAGTGGCTCTTGTCTTTGTAAACTAAAAATTTGCCTTCTGGGTTGAAATTGCAATTTTTATGTTTTAGATTTTTTAACATCTGGGTTTCAGCTTACTGTCACAGTAATTTCATGGTAATATGATTAACCTGGTTTCTTTTACAGAGAAAACCCAATTTTAATTTGCTTTTAAGTATATAAGGTTAAAAATTCATTTCTCTAAAATTTTGAAAAATAGAATATTTGTTTGAAATTGTCATTACTTTTCTTAAGATGCTATTGGTTTGACTTCTGTTTTTTCCCAGTTCTCTAAACAAGTGATTTGTGATTCTTTTGTTTTTTTTTTCCTAAAATGAAAATCTGATCACATGTATCTTGCAGCCCTTGTGTCTTAGCTCAGTGGCTGGCTTGTGAGACCTAATGGCTCATTTGAGTATTACTGTTTGGTGGTACTGTTATTTCCCCATTTTTTTCCATTATCATCTTTTGAAAGTGATTTGAATTTAAGATTCGGTGATCTGTGCTTATAGGTATCCAGATTTATATAAATACAGATAGATGTTTAATTTTTGCTCTAGAAACTATTGATTCATATTAAACCTCTTATTGAAATTTCAGTTGGAATTTGTCAATGTATATAGAATGTATGTCTCTGAATGTCAGTATACCTTATTTGTCAATTAGGATTTTATTAATTTCTTGGTGAAAATTATGTCTTGAGATAGTTAGGTAATAAGAGTTGATCAGAATCTGAGATTTCTATTGTAGAATAAGCTATATTATAGTGGTATATAGTGAATAGCAAGTCATTTATTGAATTTAGTATAATAGCAAAGTAAAAGCGAAAAATATATGTGCCTGAAGTCTTCCAGAGTCATTAGGAAACACAAACAGAGCTCAGCTGGATTTACTTCTCCTTCTAGGGCCTGTAAATCATAGTTTTGACATCAAAATGTACAGAATATAGAAATCATATAATTATTTTGAACATTTGCTAATTGAAAAGTTTGAGTAATTTAGATATTTTCTCAGGACTAGAACTAGAAGATATTGTGGCATAGGTAATAAATATAAAGTTATAATACCATATTTCTCTTGAATAGTTTTGCAAGAAGTTTCTGAAGCTTTATTCAGCAAGTTAGCCAAGATTGGAATTTGCCTAGCATTTTTTAAAATGCTGGGTTGGGAAGATCCCCTGGAGAAGGGAAAGGCGACCCACTCCAGTATTCTGGCCTGGAGAATTCCATGGACTATGTAGTCCATGGGGTCGCAAAGAGTCAGACACAACTGAGTGACTTTCTCTTTCACTTTCACATTATCTACAATCTGTTGCTTTGTATGAATCCATTAATTCTTTCAGTCATATGTAATGAGAGAGCGATTGTACAACCACTAACATTGTTCACTTTTCTTGCTTCACTTATAAAAACATATTAAGGGCTGAAACTTTAATTTCTGAAGAAAATATTACTTTCTCAAGTGGCCATGTCCCTTCTAGTTAAATTTTAGACTGATTACGTGAGACTGTGAAAAGCTTTAGGTATAATAATCACTACAAATCATAATACAGTGATTACAGTAATAATAATAATCACATCCTTACATGGTGGTGAGTGTTGTACTAAGTGTTTTACACATACGTTTCTCACTTAATCCCCAATGAATAAATAAATAGATTTGCAGTGCAGGCAAGAAAACTGCAAGAGTGTAGGGCAGAGCCAGGGCTTAAACTTTGGCTTCTTTAACTGTAAAATCCACAGTTAGCCACTGTACTTTATCATCTCTTTATGATGTATTTAATGTTAAAGACAGAGCAAAAAATCTTTGTAAAGAAAATTAGAAAAATCTGGTTAATGAGTTCTGCACGGTTGTGTTTTTGAGGACCAGTTATAATAATAAACATTCAAAAAGTTTAAGAAAGTGCATCATCAAATTTTGTGTGTATTGAATTAGATTTTGCTGTTTCTGGGTTTAGGTAAGATTACAGAGTCCATGGAACTTCCCTAGTAGCTCAGCTGGTAAAGAATCTGCCTGCAATGCAGGAGGCCCTGGTTCGATTCCTGGGTTCAGAAGATACCCTGGAGAAGAGATAGGCTACTTATTTCAGTATTCTTGGGCTTCCCTGGTGGCTCAGATGGTAAAGAATCTGCCTACAATGTGGGAGGCCTGGGTTTGATCCGTAGGATGAGAAGACTGTCTGGAGGAGGGCATGGCAACTCACTCCAGTATTCTTGCCTGGAAAATCCTATGGACAGGAGAGCCTAGAGAGCTCCAGTCCATGGAGTCGCAAAGAGGTGGACACGACTGAGTGACTGATTACAACACAGCACAGAGTCCGTGAGATTAGACCCATTTTTGAAAAGAGGGAAGACAGAGAAATATACTCTTCCTTCACACCTACCTTAGGTTCCTTTTATAAAAGATAGATGTTTTAAAATGATTGAAATCTTGAGAGAAGACTTTTGTTAGATATGAAACTTCCACTAGATTAAATCTCCTCTATCATGTCATTTTGATAGGTACAAGCAATGGTTCCATCCTGGTGTACCATCTCACCAGTGGGCTGCTGCACAAGGAGTTAAGCATCCATTCATGTGAAGTCAAGTGAGTCTGTCATTGGGATATTGAGCTCATAAACATATGTAATATCAAAAAAGTTCTTATGGACTTTTCTACATGGAATACTCTGCAGTGATTATTTGACTGAAAGCTTTGAATAATAGATATTCTTGTCCAACTAATGGCTATGTTCATCAAGGATGAGTACTAATTGTTTAGTCATAGAGGACCTTAATTCAGTGAAGAATTTTTCCTTACTTTATTTCTACATCTTATTTATTTCTCCTAAGTTCTAGGCTATTTTCTTACTGGATATAATTCTCTTCCCTTGTTCCAGTTTATATAGTTTTTTTCCATTTCTGTAAAGATCTTATAGTAGGACTTCTGATGAAAAATTTGAGTAAAGTCACTTTAATTTTTAATTAATCTCATTTATTCTTTCATTTGATATATGATCTGTTTCATGAGCTCTTTGAATGCAGAAGTATCTGAGGGAAAGCTAACAGGACAGAAGGAAGCCTCTTGCTTTATGTTTTAAAGTATTATATATCACTCCAATAAAAATAAAAAAGTACATACCTACCTGCTCCATAGCATTATTTTTCTGATCACATGACTATATTATTTTCTTTGCCCTGGTAATGATGGATTATAAAGTTACACATGTAAAATATAAATTTATTAATTTTTGGTTATTTATGGATGATTCTGGAACAGATTTATCAGGCTATTTTCTTACTTCTGTGCATTATATAAATTATAGGCCTCATGTATATATTAAAATTCTTAGTGAACCCTTAGTGTATACATTATTCTGAATAAATGCATTTTCTAAATGGGAAGGGTCAGTGCTTGAAGTATCACAACTTCTGATTGTGATGGAAGTTTGAGTTCAGTTCAGTTCAGTCGCTCAGTCGTGTCTGACACTTTGCGACCCCATGAATCGCAGCACGCCAGGCCTCCCTGTCCATCACCAACTCCCAGAGTTCACCCAAACTCATATTCATCGAGTCGGTGATGCCATCCAGCCATCTCATCCTCTGTCGTCCCCTTCTCCTCCTGCTCCCAATCCCTCCCAGCATCAGAGGCTTTTCCAGTGAGTCAACTCTTCACGTGAGGTGGCCAAAGTACTGAAGTTTCAGTCTCAATGACAGTCCTTCCAGTGAACACCCAGGACTGGTCTCCTTTAGGATGAACTGGTTGGATCTCCTTGCAGTCCAAGGGACTCTCAAGACTCTTCCCCAGGACCACAGTTCAAAAGCATCAATTCTTTGGTGCTCAGCTTTCTCCACAGTCCAACTCTCACATCCATACATGACCACTAGAAAAACCATAGCCTTGACTAGATGGACCTTTGCTGGCAAAGTAATATCTCTCCTTTTATATGCTATCTAGTTTGGTCATAACTTTCCTTCCGAGGAGTAAACATCTTTTAATTTCATGGCTGCAGTCACCATCTGCAGTGATTTTGGAGCCCCCCAAAATTAAGTCTGACACTGTTTCCTGTATTTCCCCATCTATTTCCCATGAAGTGATGGGACCAGATGCCATGATCTTCGTTTTCTGAATGTTGAGCTTTAAGCCAACTTTTTCACTCTCCTCTTTCACTTTCATCAAGAGGCTTTTTAGTTCCTCTTCACTTTCTGAGAGTTAATGTTGATTTAATCTTTCAAATGCATGATCTTTCGGTACAGCCTAAGTGACTGTTTATTGCCACTTTATGCTATTCCCCCCGCCCCCCAGTATCTCCCTAAATACACCTACATGGGGGATAATGTCTTCAGAAGCATCAGGTATCTGTTGGGATCCTTTCAGACTGTTGGTCATCTTCTCTCCTTTCAGTAGTCTCTGCTGCCACTGATTCCTTTTCTCTCCCTTTCTTTCCCACGTGTATTGACATTTCCTCTCACTCTTGGATTTTGTGTGCATCGTTCCCTTTTATGGCAAACAGCAATGAGTCAAAACTCATCATTTAATCAATACTTGTTCTGAGGATTATGTTAAATGTTAATACTTTGCTTTCATTGTTTTATTGATTGCTCACTACAGCTCTATGCAGTAGGCTCTATTATTATTCCCAATTTACAGAAGAAGAAACAGTATTATAGAGTCATCTGTGAAAAAGATATATGCAATTCAGTCTAGGCCTTTTAGGCTTCAGAACTGAGCTCGTAGCATCCTTGTGCTGGGTCTTCAGATAAAAAAATTCACGTAGATTAGTTGGAAACAGTTTGGCAGTAAGATAAAAATGTTGACTGAGCCAAGATTAATACCAAGAATTTGGTACATGCTTCTGGGAAATCAAGCACATTTTCATCTTTTTCTGAACACTGAAATCTTATTTATTTACATTGAGGTGCAGTAAGATATATTAGTTTCAGATGTACAGTGTAATAATACTTATATGTGTGGTGAAATGATCACCACAATATGAAGTCTTTAATAAAGACATAATAGCTAGTTAATCAGTGAGCTGTTTGCTATAAGTAAGATGGTTATTCTGGATTGCTCAGGTTGTAGATGTCACTAAGAACATGATTTACACATTATGGTAGTATTTGTTATTGACACAAAAACTATTTATAAAGTGTTGCTTGGGGTACCAAATAACTCTCGAGGGTATGCTACTCAGTCAGGCTAGTGTTGTGAATGATCTCGTAAGTATGCTCATTTTTTAAATATAAATTTTCCTCTTAATTGCTATTTTAAAGATAATTCACATTTTACATTCAGAGATGGTGCTCAAGAGGATGCTAAAATACTGCTGTCTTTGTGTTTCAATTAATGCAATTATAGTATTATAATTAAAAACCATTATGAAAATTTCACAGATGTGTTATAAAAATTGCTCAACTTACTAGCAGTAAACCCAATACATTCTAGATACTCATATGCAAATTAAAGGCCAACTTTTAAAAGGCGGTTTTTCTACCCTGTACTAAATGTGTTTTTTAAAACCACCTAATCTTAAGTACTTCAGTCTTACGCATACACATGGCCTGGGACTACCTAACTATAGATAGTTTATATCTGTGTGTTTGTCAAAACCATGATGCTTTAACCAGTTACACTTTATAAATATGAAATCTATATTGAATCTCTTCTCTATGCCTGTAAACAGACAAAATCTTGGAGGCTTATAATCCAGTGGAAGATACCTAGAAGTAAACAATGTGGAGTGGTACATATAGGTTTTCTTAGATTATTAGAGTTTTTATATTATTAGTTGGTATCTTTGTCCTGTAGACTAAAATTACAATAATATAGCCCAATACTATGTTCATTGTCAAAAACTGTTAAAATGTATATGGGTATCAGAACACTGATGGACTCAGTATTGCTTTGAGTACATTGAGTTATTTGTGGAAAGTAAAATGATCTCCATTTTGTTCATCTGTAAATTTGCAGACTTTAGTTTCATATCATTATAGAACTTCAAAGCTTTTCAGAAAGTGTGTGCTCCCCTCAGACTACCTGGTGTTGGGAGGTAGCCAGTGTAGCATCCCCAGTGCAGGTAGAACTTGGGACTCTGTAAGAGCCAGAGCCTGAACATCTGTTGGTAGATTTTAAGGCTATAGTTGTTCAATAGTGAGGAATGCTACAAAACCAACTTAGATTATCTGAGTCAGAACATGAGCTACAGTTCTTACAAGTTGTTTTTAATAGAGCTCAGTGTATGATTAAACCTAGATGGACAGTGATTTTCTAATCCTGGGAGCAGTGTTGTGCTCAGCAGTTTAACAAGAGTTTTCATTCTTTTCTTTTGAGAAATAATCTCCTCCTTATCTCATACACTTTGAAGTCCAACGCGATTTTTTTTTTTTTTAGTCGATCAGTAGGAGTCAGATATACAAGCTGCTGCTGGAATCTGTTCACAAGCAATATACTTGTGGTGCTCAATTATAAATAAGCAGCCGCCCATGTTCTGTTATCTCCTCAGCACTGGGGCAGCCTGTAAACAGTGGGGAAAGCCCTTCTCTGGGTATGAACGGCACTTAGAAACATAAGGAGGCGTGGTAGGCTTTTTTGGACATCATTCTTTTAATCTGACAGAATTCGCTGAGTAGCTGTCATGTGCTTGGATTGCCAGGGCAGGCACCTCCCTCCTGAGAGAGCGCAGTCTAGGGCAGTGCTTCTCCATCAGTTGCACTGCTTCCTCAGCTTTTCAGGCTCTCGGGCAAAATCCTATTTGCCCTTTGAGTCTCAGCTTTAATGTTTCTCCAGGAAGCCCTGTGTGGCCCGTGAGACCAGATTTCTGTGTGACTCGTGCAAGCTCCCGTTAAACTTGGCAGTGCTCCCTTTTGTGATAGATAACTCCAGATGCACTTGTATAATCTCTCTTTCCTGCTAGATCGCAGGGCTCTTGAAGGACAGCAGTTAAGTCTGCCTCATTTGCAGCTGTATTCCCTAGCCTGGCAAGTTGGTCACATGTCCTGGGTACTTAATAGCACTGGCAACAGCATTTATGGGGTACTTAACAGATGTATCCTTAACATAATAATTGAAAAGTGAGAGGACTGAAATTTTTCCTATCTAGAGATAGCGGCATCACTATACCGGAGTATCAGATTTCCATCAACAAGACTTGAAAAGTATATCTTAAGGTTTCTGTGGGTAAACAGATCTGATTGTACCTACCAGACTTATGTAGAGAGCAGAAGTCCAAAATGCTGCTTCTCTCATTGTGCTCACTCTAAATAGAAAAATTAATGAGTACTCCATGTTAGGGGAAAGAAAGAGAAACAAGAGACAAAGGGACTGTTCCAGTGAATAATTAGCCAACTTAGATTGTAGGCACTATGGCTGTGGCTTGAGTGTAGTTCATGGAGAGGCTTAATGAAAAAAAAAAACACGGCTTGAGTTAGAGATCTCGAAATAAAGAGTAATTGATGGTGATGATGAGTCCGTACAGCGCGGACTCTGTGTCGGCCTTCTTAATGCACCCAGTGTTGGCACCCCTGCACAGCAGAGGAGGGAGCTGAGGTGTAGAGGAGCAGAGAGCCAGTAAGTGCTGGAGCTGGGACTTGAACTCGGTAGTGGTCGAGGAGAGGAGGAGAAGGGGCCACTCCAGGCATGAAAATCCCGATGAGTACTCAGTTTTCAGCACTCTAATTTGATTGTTTCAATATAAGTTTACATCTAAAGAGGTATAAATTGATAACAACAGGAATTCCCAGCTCTTGCAAATGTCATTTTCAGTTCTCTTGGGATTATCTTTGCTCCTCTGAGAAAAGACAAGTAGACAGATAAGATACACAGGGATCAGTGAGAAAAAGTTACTCTTATTGAACTAACAGACAGGTTCAGATGACTGGGAGGTACCTGTGTTGCTGGGTAGCTTTGAAGATCACAGAGCAGCGTGGATGTGACGCAGGAGCCATCACACCTCTTCTTGGGCAGGTGAGAGGCTGCCAGAGCAGTCATGCTCACTCGAGCAGTAGCCTCCAAATTAGAGTAGACATGGAAAAATTAGATCAGTCAGCAGGCATTTCCCATAAAGGACAGAAGCAAATATTTTAAGCTTTGTAGGCCATAAAGTTTCTGGCCCAGTTCCTCAGCCCTGCCGTTGTACTGTGAAAGCAGCCATTGATATTATATTGTCTTATAAGTGCTGATGAGCAATTGCATATAGAACAGAGGTTTAGACTTGTCTCCCAGCCAGCTCTGTTACCTTGTGTAGTAGAGACTCTTTGTGACCCCATGAACTGTAGCCCACCAGGCCCCTCTGTCCATGGAATTTCCCAGGTAAGAGTATTAGAATGAGTTGTCATTTCCTTCTCCGGGGGGTCTTCCCAAGGCAGGGATCAAACCTGCGTCTCCTGTATTAGCAGGCGGGTTCTTTACTGCTGAGCCACCAGGGAAACCCCATTACCTTGTAAGTAGTGTAGAGTAATAATAGTGTTTCTCCCTTCTTTTTGTGACTACTGTGATGAATTCACATGTCCTGAGTCCCCTCATTTTCCATTGATGGTTAAGCCAGTTATGTCAGTGAAAAAAAACATGGACTCACACTGCCAGTCCCAAGGAAATGGAACTCACAGGGCATTAGGTTGATAGGTTAGTGCCTTGTAATACATGTTTATTTTTTTTATTTTGTGCTTTTCTTTAATTGATAAACTGTTCGAGCATTCACCCTCTTCCAATCTAACAGTTCAGTCTGTATTTCTTCAGGAATTTTGGCTTCCTAACCAGCTAGGAATTTTGATAAAATTTGATAAAGTTCCTTCATGTACTTAACTTTAAGCAGTCTGCTCAGAATATTTCTATACCACTTGTTTTAAACAATGGAGTTCTTGGCAATGATCTGGTGCTCTTCTTTGCCAGATTTTAATAGTCATTTTAATGCCATGACTTCTGATAACTGAGCTATTTTTGGAGATAAAGTTTTAATTAGAAATAATTTTTTACATGTTGGAAATATATAATTCTCAGATATTGTATTAATATTGTTCTTTAATTAACTTGTATAATAAAATTTAGGACATAGAAAAAACTTAATTTTCAAATAAATTTTTCAAACAAAGAATTTTAATCTTTGTTTAATTTCTCTATATAGGGGTATTGAATGGACGAGTTTAACTGGTTTTCTTTCTTTTGCTACCTCAACACCAAACAACATGGGATTAGTGAGAAATGAACTTCAACTGGTTGATCTTCCAACAGGTTTGTATATTTAGACTATTAAAATATTTAAAATGGTACCATCATGTTGATCAGAGAGGCTACTGTTTAGAAGACGTGTTCTAAGTTCTTTCACCTTGGAATTTTTTTCTTATGTATTCATTTTTATATATTTTATGTTTATGTATTCATTTTTTGGTTGCTCTATAATAATTGACTTAGAAAAGACTCATCATTGTTTGTTTGCAAATTGTGCTAACACAAGTCCATGGAGTACCATTAGCCCAAATGGACAGATTCATAAATGGGATATCAGTTCTACTTCCAAGTACATTGTTCCAGATAACCAGAAGTACAGTTTTAAAATAAATCTTTGTAGTTACACTTCTTTCGAATCTTTTTAAAAAATTTTGGCCTTTTTAGGAAACCCTTAAAAATCTTACAAGGATCGTTGTAAAATGCTCAGCTTTGAAACTTTTGATATTCTCTGGCAGACTAGTAGGAAAACTTAATTTAGAAGTTTAAAGGCATTACAATAGGGAATATTCCAGTAAAGTAACTTGTTCACAATTGTTAAAAACCTGCAACCCAGTGAGTTTCAAAATAAGAACTTAAAAGCAGAGTAAGGTGAAGGTTTTATATTATTTTTTATACAGCACATGGAATGATTTCAAGTTTTGTTTTGTTTTGTTTTTTTTCACAAAATTATGGGGAGTTTTTTTAATGGCTTAGCAATATGAATGTATGTAGCTTCAACCAGAAGTTATATGTGTGTGTAGTAAATCATGTTTATGGTTGCTTCCTTGTATTGTCAATACATGTTTCCAATTTATAGTTCTTACGTATCAGAGTATGTTACTAAGCCTCAGAGACCTAGCTCCTGTTAGTCCAGTGTTGCTCCAGTCTAACTGGAAATGACCTGCCTGGTGACCCGCACCCCTGCATTCCTGATTTGTCGGTAAACTGACACTGGTCACTGCAGTCACATGGTAGCCCAGGGATAAATGCTGTCCTGTAGTATCATCCACTAAAAACATGCCTGTGCATTTTTCCCATCAGCTCAGGTTCAGAACTCTTAGATAACTCAGAATCTGTCTTTCACAGATTTCTTTTTGACGAACAAACAGATTTCTAAGTAAAAGATACGGACTTTTTTTAGGTAGGACATTTAAGTTTATAAATTACAGATTTTTACAGGCTTGTCTTCTAAGGAGACCAGCAGACTAGCAGAGCCAGGAAAGGGTGTAGTGTGTTTGGCGAATAATATTAGTGAGATTCAGTGTGATGGCCTTGAAGAGCAGGGAGACATGTAGGCATCCATTTGTCTTTGAATTGAGTCTCTTCTCTCTTTTGTTTAATGTAAATAGAAATCTAGGAGATGCTATTAAAATATTTTTTCAAACATAAGGTAGAACTTGTTAATTTTTTTTTTTAGTTGTAGAAAACTGTTTAACTTCTTTGGCTGTTAACTCATTCTTAATATTCCCCAATTTCAGTTTATAGAGACCTTTGGAGGAACATGTCAAAATATTGTAGTTGAGTATTTTGCACGTGGGACAAGAAATCTTAAATATCTATTCAAAGAGTGTTTTCCCCATTAGTTAATATTTGTAAACATGGAAAATGTTTATAATACTTTGAATGTACAAGTAGTTTTTATAGTAGATAATTGCTTTACCATAGATGCCTTAGAACTTTGGAAATTGATGTTTCTAAATTTCTAAAATTAAATTATTTGAAAGGTACCACAGAAGGGCGTTAAGAAATTCTATAAAAAATGAAAATATCCTTTTATAAAGTAGATATTTGAATGCAAGTAATACAGTGTTGGTCTTATAATACTTTTGATTTAGTTTTGGATTTAGATCATTAGAAACAGCTTAAAGCAAATGGAGGAGTGAGGAGGAGTCGAGAAGGTACCACTGATCAAATTACATTGGTATAGCTTTTAGTTTCTTACGCGTTTCATGTGTTGTTTTTACATTTTGTTTAATTTTACAATTAAAGGCAGGAGCATTGCTTTCCGTGGTGAACGAGGTAATGATGAGTCGCCCATCGAAATGATTAAAGTATCTCATTTGAAGTAAGTGTCAGCTTAAAAAAAATCTGGTGTTATCACAAAGGAATCTCAAGCATTTTCTTTTTTTTTTATCTTTAAGGAAATGAGAACATGCATGCGTGTGCATAGAATTTCTTAGTGGCAGCAAATTGTGCAGCTGTATCACAGAAAATATTTTAATTGTAAAATTAAGTTGCTGTTGCTTTTAATTCTCCATTCAGATAAGTCACCATAAGACAAGATGACTTATCTGAATCTTAACATTTCATCAGATTGGTAAAACGAGTAACCCCATTTTGTTGAACTATAGCTATATTGATAGAAGTACCTGTTACTCACTAAGAAATGTTAGTTATTTGGTGAAGTTCTTTGTTCAGCCTCTACCTCAGTATGTGCTTATTGAGTGAAAGAACTCATTTTCCTTATTTATAACTTAGCTCTAATTCTAGAAGTTTTTTGTTCCAAGGAAAAATATATGTAAAGCAGAATCATTGACAACAGAGATTGACTGAAAACTAATCAGAAGAACAAAGAAAGAATTAGTAAGCACAATGAAATTGTTTTTAACATTGCTTTAGCTTTTTGAGGATCTCTGCATTTCCATATAAATTTTAGAATCAACTTAACCAGTTTTATCATAGAAGCTTACTGGGATTTTGATTGTGATTGCATTGAGTCCGTGGATCAACATGGGGAAGAACTGACATCTTAGCAAGTTTTGTGATTCATGAGTATGGTGTATTTCTCCAGTTATTTAGTTCTTCTTTAATTTCTTTCAATAATAATGTGTAGTTTCCAGTATACAGGTCCTGTGCATCATTTGTGAATTATATTTTGCTTTTTCTTTGATGCTATTATAAATTATATATTTTCTTCTGTTAATTTCAGTTTTCAATTATTCATACACTAAAATAGTTTGACATGTTTATTTATAACATTATATAAGCTTCATGTGTACAACACTATATTTCTACTTCTATTATCTATACTTCACAACATGCTCACCATCCAAATTTTATTTTCTGTCGCCATACAGTTGATCTCCTTTACCCATTTTACCCTCTCCCCTGTGTCTTTCCCTATTGTAATCACTACTTTGTTCTCTGTATATCAGTAAATTATGTCAATCAATTTTGTTAACTGTTTCAAAGAAAATCCTTTGGGCTTCTTTCATTTTTCTTTGTGGTTTTCTGTTTTCTGTTCCACTGACTGCCATGCTTATATCTTGTTGTTACTGGCTGCTTTATTACTGAAATAACCTGTTTGTCTTTTCTCAGAAGCTTAAATCTGATTTGTCTGATTAGTATAGACACTCTAGCTTTCTTTTGATTAGTATTTGCCTGGTATATCTTTTTCCTTCCTCCTATTTGTAACTTATCTCTGTCTTTGTATATAAAGTTGATTTCTGAAAGAGAGCATATAATGGGACTTATTTTACTATTTGATCTGATAATCTCTGCTTCTAATTGCAGTGTTTAAGTTATTCATATTTAATGCAGTTATCAACATGGCTTATGTTTTCATCTGCCATTTTGGTAGTTGTTTTCTCTTTACTCATTTTAAGCAAATAAATATAGTTTATAATTATGTCAGGTTTAATTTTTCACAGGCAAAATATCAGTAAAACCCACATAAACAAAAGTTCTTTGGGGGAGATAATCAATAATTTTTTCAAATGTAAGGGAGTCCTGCCATGAAAAAGTCTGATAATTGCTCAAAATATTTGGATGCCAGATTTGTCTATTTCTCGTCAGTCTTGACTGTACACAAACCTGCTAAATTAATACGTCTTAAACATCTGGTCCCATTATCACCACTGCCTCAAAACTCAAGGATCCCCTGTTCTCTACAGAATGAATCTGTATTCACGATAGCACTGCATTTAGGATGTCTTAGGGCTTTTAATGTGAATCCAAAATTCGCATGTTAATCTTCTTTCTCACGATGATTGTTCTCATCTCACACACTCGGCATTTCAAGTAGCACATTTCCCCCACACACCCTGTCTCCTTTTCTGTCTTTTGCCATTTATCACACTTGTAACTCTGCCTAGAATGCCATTTCCCTATTGTCAAAGTTAATATCAGCTTTCATAGTGAATCTTTATAGCATTTACCAGGTTCTCTTTTGTTTATATTAGTTATTTACATGCATGTCTCTACTTGTTTTTATATTAGATATAATAAAAGTGTGACATATTTCATTTACATAATCCCTTGTGATTTATAAAATCCTTTCATGTGTGCTGTCCCTTTTTCTTTATCCTTGTAGTATTTAGCGAGGTTGATGAGGCAGGTATTATTAACACCATTTTAAAGGTAAGTAGACTAAAACTCAAAAGGTCACATGGTTTGTCTGAGGTCATATAACTCTCACGTGGGAGAATCTTAAGTCCTGAGATACACTGAGCTACAAGTCACATTTCCCACTCTGTCACAGTTCCTCACAGGTGGCATGATAGAAACTTTACTTACTTTTTCACTTAGTTTTTGCCATAACCTGCATACCAATCAGCCCATTGATGGAAATAGTGGTATTTTCATGTCTCAATGAGAAAATTGAGCCTCAGGAGGGTTATTTTAAAATTTGGATGTGAATTCATGCCTTTTCTCATTCTTCATTCTGAGCTAGGCTCCTTGCCCTGATGGTGTGTGTGATTCTCGCAAGTCATCTTAGAGCTTTACCTTCTTAGAACTACTAATCAACAGGGCTAAAAGTTAGTTTAAATTCTCTTCATTTACAATGTGTCATCTGAGCTTTATGAACTTTTTATTTGTACTACTTATGGTGAAAACACTGCAAAAAGAGCTTCATTTAGTAATTTTGTTTATTTTAGGCAGTATTTGGCAGTAGTATTTAAAGATAAACCCCTGGAGTTATGGGATGTTAGGACTTGCACCATTCTTAGAGAAATGTCCAAAAACTTCCCTGCAATAACTGCTTTGGTAAGTTACAGTTTGAAAGAAGTAAACAGTTTATTTGGGTATGTATATACATGGTGAATATTTTTCTTTAGCTCAAATTAAAATCATTACTACTGTATGTTTTATTGCAAAAAATGTATATTCAGAGAAGATGATCTAAACAAATGGAGATAATTCTTATTTTCTTGGCTGGGTTAAGCTAATATTATGTTAAAGTCCAATTAAAATTTAATTTAGATATTTTGAGGAGCATGATAAACATTATAAAATATTTATGGAAAAATAAAAGTCCTAGTAGCTAAGTTAACCTTGGAAAAAAGAGAGTAATATAGGCGGTATAGGGGAGGTAGGCCCCTTCCCACTCCATACAGTAGATATAAAACCATAGAAATAAAGTAATGTCATACTGGCCCAAGTAAGAGAAATGGATCGGTATAATAAAGAGCTCATTAATAGGCCCATAAGTATTTGATAATTTAATGTACAGCAAAATAACTTACAGTACAGCAAAGTAACTTACAAACCTAAGGGGAAGAACAGCCTGTTTAGTAGAAAGTATTGGGGAACCTCTCACTTAATAGAGAGAAATACTGGATTTATGCATAATACCATATTCAGAGGTGGGCTCCACAGGATTAATGACCTAAATGTGAAAATAACTACAGCTATAAAATTAATATAATCAAATACAGAAGAATATTTTCCTGTTCTGGGGGCAAAAGAGAATATCGGAAGCTCAAACCAAAAGGCAGAAAGGTAATTAATGAATTTGATTACATCAAGATTGGTGCTTTCTAGTCAATGAATTATACCACTGTCAAAGTTAAATATGGAAGACAACTTTAAAAAAAGAATTTTTCCAGTGTCTTTAAGACGGACAGAGGGCTAACTAATTCTCTAAGGGGTTAGTATTATGGGAACTCCTGCTATGGGAACTCCTGCAATGAAGGAGTAGTAGCCCCAGTGGAAGATGGACAAGATGAAAGATGTGACCAGTTAATGAATGTCAGAGAGACCTAAAAGGCCAACAAGCATGTGAAAAATATTCAGAATCCTGGGTCTGAGATGTGCAAAGTAAAATGGCCATGATAAACCTTTTAGACAAACAGAAATTGGAATGCCAGTAGCATCCCATGTGGGTGAGATATCGGCTGTAAGAATTCTTAGGTACTGCTGGTAAGGATGTAGACCAGTGAAGCCATTCTGCAGAGCAAGCTGGCTTAATCAAACACAGACATCCTCTTTGCCCCAGTTGGTCAGCTTCTGGTCATTCAGGAACTTCTGTGTGGACATTGAAATTTCAGTGCAGTGTAATTTCCCATGATGAGAGTATAGAGACAATCTGAGTGTCCTTTCCTAGGAAAGCTAAACTAAAAACTAGACTAAAAATTGGCAGATGTGCCCACGAAGTACTTTGTAACGTACAGAAACAACAGAGGTGGGACTTGAATACATTGTGCCCAGTAAAAGGAGCAATGGGATGAGATACATTATCCACTGCTGTTCATGCAGACCACAAATACCTTCATGTAAAATAACTACATGTTTAAGAATTTATACATATGAGAGGGTATTAGATTAAATGCTTTAGAATAAACAGGAGTAAATAAATAAAAGAGTTTTGGGGTGGGCCTATAGGTGATAATGGGCGATGACTGGAGGAGTGTGTGATCAGCTCATCTAAGGGGGAGGTGGGGAGGTAAGGAGTGGGAGGTACCATAACTAAATGTATTATTTTGATTTTGAAAAATGGAAAGCATCCAAAAGTTTAAGTCTTTAGGAGTTTGCCATCAAGCTCTTTTCCCTTAAGCTCTAATTGAAGATTCGAGGAGGAAGGAAATAGAGATGGATTATTGAAACCTTCTATCATAAGCTTTAATAAAAATGCATGCCTTCAGCCTTTCTAAAAATTAAAGTAAAACCTAAGAACAAATTGTGAGTTCATGTGTAGTAACAAGAAGTGATGCTGGGCAGTGGTGAGTATGATCCACTCTTCTGGAAGAAAGAGGGACTGAGCACCTGTGGGTGTGTCTGCCTTTAATTCACAGGAATGGTCACCTTCTCACAACTTGAAGAGCTTGCGGAAGAAACAGCTGGCCACCCGAGAGGCCATGGCCCGCCAGACCGTGGTCTCAGATACAGAGCTGAGTGTTGTTGAGTCATCTGTGATCAGGTGCCCTGCTTCCACCACTGTCATTTGTAATAACCTGGTTATTACAGATAACCAGGAATTTCCTGGTTGGGAAATTTGCTAAGTCCTGGTTGGGAATTTGATGGGTGGCATCCTTAGGCATCTCTAGTCCGCTTTGGAGCAGACTTTGATGGTTCTGTACACGCTCAGATGACTGAAGAGTTAGTTAGTAATTGCATGGGGAGCAGCGTGCAGTTTACATGTCAGAGCCTGTTAGTGAGCATGATCGATTCTCAGTGCCCTTTGGCTGCATAGACTTCAGCTTCTGAAGTTCAAATGAACGTAGCGTGAACACCCAGGTAGACCCTATTGTCATCTATGTTCACCGCAGAAAATATATTAGGAATTCTAACTTTTGTACTGCCCCGTCCCCACCAGATTTACAAATGAAAAACTTCAGAGAATGATGGGCCAAGGTAAGGCCTCTGTTTTGCAGCAGAAACAGCAAAGAGGCTTCTTTCCCATGTGAAGTCTAGATCACTACATTCTTCTGTACAGGGTAAACATTCAGTTGTGGTATAAAGAATAATTTGTGTTTTCCTATTATTGCCAGGCAAAGATTAGTTTCAGCCTTTTTTTTTTTTAAATGATTTGACCTCCTGTTAATCCATCTGTATTTTGAGTGAGTTAATTCATTATGTCACTCTAGGGAAAAAAATCTTCATCTTCTTTTCCTTTATCCCAAAGCTTGTTGCAGGAGGCTGAAAGTAAATCTGAACTCAGTCAGAACATCTCTGCCCGGGAGCATTTTGTGTTCACTGATAATGACGGCCAAGTCTATCATCTCACTGTTGAAGGAAACTCAGTGAAAGACAGTGCTCGGATCCCACCAGACGTGAGTCCAAACTGTGGTTAAACCTGCATGAAGATTTCTTACCATAGACCTCATTAGTTCTATATCCACTGAAGCCACAGTTAAGGTGGAAAACTATTTCAGAAAAGTTTAAATAAACTTTATTAAGGAGATATTACCATTGATTAAATTTGTCCCATATTTTTGGAGAATAGCATTATAACTATTTTGATGACATATCATGTGCCACTCATTTTTGTCATTATAATAATTCATGAGGAACTATTTCCATTTTATCTGTGATAGGATTGAGTGAGAATGAGTAACTTTCCCCAGGTTGCCCAGCCTCGTGACATGTCAGAGCAGTGTTTAAACCCAGGTCTATGTGTTGGACTCATAGTCTCTCCTCTTTCCATTTCAAGTATTACCCTGAAAGATTTTATTTAAAATCTAGTATTATTTTTAGGTAACAGTAATCAGGTTATAGGTGTAAAGGTATTTATTAATCTTTACTAACATATATATCCCTCATGGCCTTGTGGAATTCTCTAAGGATTTATAGTTAATTATTTGTGTCAGCATATACCTCATGGGGTTTTTTTACTGAGTGGATGAAGAAAATGTTTTTGCTAATATTACTATAACTGTTAAGTAGAGGATGAGATTATATATATATGTGTATATATATACAACTTATTATATATAACTAGCATGTGAAAGTGCTTTTCAAGCTGTAATTCCAGTTTTACTGTTATATAGAATGAGTCATATCTGAGATTTAGTAATGTCTATTTTAAACTCTTAATAGTGCCAAAAGTTTTCACTAGTTTGAAAGGATAAAAATAATGCAAATGTGAAAGATTGATATTTGGCATTATAATAGGAGCAGTAGCCTAATTTTAAGTGCGTAGAAAGAAACACTGCAGTTTAAGAACGTGGCCATAAGAGTTGCAGTGTAAAGAGCTCTACTCCGGAAAATCAGTTTGCTTGCAGAGCTCCTCCTCTAGACCTCAGAGAAGGCCCCACCTTAGCTCCTCTAGTGCCACTTGCAAATAGCTCATTTTCTTTGTTTTCTGATTACATCACCTTTCCCATGTGAAGTCTAGATCACTACATTCTTCTGTACAGGGTAAACATTCAGTTGTGGTATAAAGAATAATTTGTGTTTGAGATTAGAATAGAAATAATCCAATAATTTCTGAGATTCTAGATTCCTCCACTCTAAAAAAAGTTTAAAACTTTTGAACACTAGACACATGAATTTTCCTTCTTGTAAGGAAGAAAGGGAGAAGGAAAAGTCCTGCTGCTTTCAGGATTTTTGCACAACACAGCTTTTAAGATTCTGCCTCTTCTTATGGAGGTCTGGTCAGGATATAGCAAGTCTTAATTCTGCCTGCCAGATCCTTTTATTCCACAACTGGAAGCAGTTTCTTCAAAGAATGACCAGCCTAATAAGGATCCAGCCTCCAGTGAAATTAGTGCATATTTTAGAGCAGATTATTTTAGGAAGAGAGTTATGTATCTACTGTATAAAACATGAACGATTGATGTGGGTTCATTATGTTTATTTTTAGCAATCAAAATATTTTTCAATGACCAGTGTGTAGAATTGAGGCAGAGGTTTTGTTTATTTTAATCTTAATATTTTTCTTTACCTTCCTTCCAAATATAAAGTACTAAGCCACTAAGCCATTTATTTTGAGTTGGAACTTTACCTTTAAATTTTGGCCCCAAACAATAGAGCATATAAAAATGGTAAAAAGAAGAAGCCTGATATATTTTAAATTAATTCCCATGGAGAGTTTATAGTTGACTGACTGCCTTTATTCAGAAAACTGTGGGAAAGAATGATTATCTGTTTGCTGCCAGCTTTACTTCGATCCTTTGAACATCGTGTTTTACATGTAAGCAACGTATCAGTGCCAACTAATAATACTCTACTGAGTTTTAAATCTTTCATTTGTTCTCGGGATTATTTGGAGTCAGAAAGCGAGTTTGTCCCACATTTCTCCGAAAGCACCTTAGAATCTTCATATGGCTTGTATCCCATCAACAAACTCTTAGGTAGAAAGTTCTAATACATCACTTGTAATTCTAAGCTGGTGACAGATTTCTGGACTGAACTTTTAATATTCTAATTTTTAGAAGTTAGAAAGTGATGTAAAAATGTTAAAAAAAAAAAAAGCTCTCAGGACTAAAAAAGTTAAAGGCAAACTCTTAAACATTCTATTCTGTTAATATGATCAGAAGAATAAAAATAAGATCTTGGACTATTGCTTTATACTGTACTGAATTCTATTTATTTAACATAGCTTTCTAAGTTTTTTTACCAATTGAATCATTAAAATAATTATTTTAAATCCAATTTTATCTTTTGTTTCTTGACTACCACTAGGATTTATGCAGTATTTGGTGTATGTGCAAGTCTTTCAACAGCCAATTTAGCAAAACTCTGGAGTATTCCTACTCCTTACTAGCAATATTGTGAGAACCAAACGTGAATTTTTAATATTGTTCTATAAATGAGGAAATAAGATTTCTTTGAATATAAGAATATAAGTAGAAAAGTAATTGAGAAATATTATTGAATAGCTAGCATTGTATTGACTCTGTGGCAAACATTGTCATACGGCCTTTACCTGTAAAAATTTATTAACCCTAATAGGAACTCCTCAAATTTTATGAGCTTGCCTTACTCTATCGACTATAAATCCAGACATATAAAGATTAAGTAAGCATGCCACACATCACACAGCAGATTCAGTGATGCAGCTAGGATTCAGGCCCGCACAGCTTTTCTGAGAGCCCCAACTCCACGTCTCTCCATCACAATACCTCTGTGCGTGTGTTAGAGCTGCATGCTCCTTCCAACCCACTGTGATTTATTACAGACGTGTCTTATTCTTATATTTGTGTTTCCCTGTGTAACTTCTCTGCAGAACCTTCTGTGAATTCAGATTTTACAGATGCCTTCAGTGCATAGTATCTCTTCTCCTTCATTATTCATGAAGGTATCAGCGAAGCTATGAATCTTTTTTCTTTTTTAATTGAAATATAGTCGATATACACTATTATGTTAGTTTCAGGTGTACTGCGTAGTGATGGATCCTCAGTAGAGGAATTGCTGAACAGTTAGTTGTGAGACAGCTCTGAGTTCCCCCAGAATAAGTGTGTTCATCCTTTAGCAGTGCGGGATAACTCGGAGACAGGAGCTCCTGAAAGGACGTCCTTTCCTTCTCTTTTTTCTTCTTTTAATTTTCTTTTCTCTGAAGTAGTTCTTCCTCAAAAGACATCCCTTCTCTATTAATCTAGTTCTGATAATAATGTCTATTGAATTGAAATCTTCTGTTTCTTCTTAGTTGAAATTGAAATGCTAGGTAGCCCTCTTAGTGACTACTCTCTGTTAGTGTTTGATGATGTTCATACTTTAATTAGGTTTTATTAAGATATCTTTGGGGCTTCCCTGGTGGCTCAGTCTATAGAGAATCCGCCTGCAATGCAGGAGACCCAAGTTCCATCCCTGGGTTGGGAAGATCCCCTGGAGAAGGAGATAACACCCACTGCAATATTCTAGCTTGGGAGATCCAATGGACAGAGGAGCCTGGTGGGCTACAGTCTATGGGGTCGTAGAGTCAGACACAACTTAGTGACTAAACCACCAGCCAGATATCTTTATTATTTCAGCACAGTTGTTAAATAAAAGTATTCCTCTGTTGTGACTGCTTATAAGTGGTAAAATTGATGTGTGTTTGTTGCTGTTCTTTTCTAGGGGAGTATGGGTAGCATTACTTGCATTGCTTGGAAAGGTGATACGTTAGTTCTTGGAGATATGGATGGAAATTTAAATTTTTGGGATTTGAAAGGCAGAGTATCCAGGTATGTGTCAAGAATTCAAGTGTATTATTTGGCTGAAACAAAAAGTCTTGGTATAGTTCCATTAGAGGCTTGCCACTTGGCAATAGTGTCATTAAATATAGTCATGTGCAGGTTGGATCCTTGGGTCTCTTGTTATAGAACTTGGGAGGAACGGCCTTGAGCTAAACTCTGGAATATTCATAGATGACCCTTACCTGCAGGGGGCTCACACAGAAGTGCTGGGGCACTATTCCATCTGCTGTTAAAGAGCAGACCATGTCTGTCGTATGTGACCCCTGTCCCAGAAAGCAGAGTGGTTGTCCTGTCATGTCACTAGACCTTGTCAAAAGCAAAAATAGAAAGAGACATTGGACGTATCTCTAAATGACAAGATATTACTCTACTTCATATTGGTGTTTTGGTTTCTGTTTGTCCTCAGAGGAATACCTACACACCGAAGTTGGGTGAAGAAGATTCGTTTCGCCCCTGGTAAAGGAAACCAAAAATTAATAGCAATGTACAATGATGGAGCTGAAGTGTGGGATTCTAAAGAGGTAAGCCCAGCTCCACGTGGGTTCACTGCAAATGAAGCTGCTGGTCACAGGAACTATGTACTTGTTTTCCTTCCTTCTGATTTATAAATGGGTTTGTCAAGCTTCTTAGAGCAGTTTTCTTCCTTTAAAAATTTTTCTTTTATAGTATTTCTGTTCTAAAGGTGACAGCTCAACAGATTGTTAATGTTATCACCATCTCTGGGACCTTCAAAATGTAGTCTGCATGTGGAAGATAGATTGCCCACGACTGCTCAGTTTTAAACATGAACTGGACCTTCGCCACAGGCACTGTCTTTCTTGCTCGTTTAGTCTGGAATGATAAACATCTTCCTTTTCTTTCTGAAAGTGACAACCAAATTCACTCTTGAAGGTTCAGATGGTGAGCAGTTTAAGAAGTGGAAGAAATGTAACCTTTCGGATATTGGACGTGGACTGGTGCACGTCAGATAAAGTGATCCTGGCTTCCGATGACGGGTGTATCAGGGTCCTGGAGATGTCCATGAAGTCCACGTGCTTTAGGATGGACGAGCAGGAGTTGACCGGTATGGAGTTCTAAGGGAAGGATGCTTGGAAGTGTCTTTATTTTGCATCAGCTGTTCTTTTCATGGGAGAGAGCTTCTCCTGTTTCATTTCATTCTTCCTAGGAATCTACGTTTAAGAATGTATTTTAACTTAAAGCTTGAATGTTGATACTACTGAGATGCTAGACTCTGTAATTAGATGTCAGTCATTCCCCAAGGCTGATTTACTCAGCGCCCTTTCCTTGACCCCTTTCTGAGTGCTCTGTCAAAAGATCAAAGATGTTTACATGAATAAAAATGACTTCCTCAGACTTCAGGAGAGGTCATCAGAGGACACGGATCTAGTGGTTAAGTGCTGCTGGTTTTTTAATAGTGAGTCTTGTGTCTTTTGCAACCATATATCATGGAAAAATAACTTTGGAAAGTATCATGAATTGTGATGCCTGTCTTATGACTTGTTAAAGGGCCAGTCAAAACAGAGTTAGATGATTGCACTACCCTGCCCTATTTTGTATGGTGGTTTTGAGATTTTTTTTTCTGAGAATGAAAGCTGTTTTAGTAAAAAGTAGCTATGAATGAGAAGTTTGTGAGGGCACTCATCAATCTATTTGAAAATGAGATGTCCCTACATTAAATTTTTTCCAGGCATACCTTTGTCGTATACACTGGGCTATCTGATCTGTAAAAAAAAGTCATAAGAGAATTGTTTAGTCATTTACAGAGTTTCATCATAGAAACTGTCGGCTCTGGGAGTTGTCTGTACCTTCGCAGAGTCAGTCCTTGGCACATTCAGAGACAGTAGGGTTTTAAAAACATGAGCCTTCATTGTTGCGTTTGTGCTTGAGGCACTGCCGAGTCGCTGTGTGTGCTAACTGGGCTGCCTTTAACTTAGGCTGAAGGTGCTTTTGTTTGTGCCGCTGCCCCACCCCTGCCACTGCATTGGGAGCCATCACTTCTTGCTCTGCGGCTGTGAGTGCTGTCTGGTGAGCTGCAGTTGAACATGCATCGCCACATCTGTCCTCAGGATCCCTGCCAGCTCTGCAGAAGTAGCAGAGCCTCCCTCTAGGGAAGGACAAGCATAGATACTAACTTGAAACATGAAGTTATTGAGGAAATTAAGGGAATTTCAAGAATGATTTTTTATTTTAATTTAGTTATTAGTTCTAGGTAAAGAAGTATGCAAATATAATCTAGGTGTTCGAGAAGCTGTTCTTTGACCTTGATGTTAAAATTTGAGTCTAAAAGTCTCCAAAGCCAAGGTATTTGTTTTTAAGTTAAACTATTTATATAATTAATGAGAACCCATTGTTAGCTTAATGGGCTACCATGTTTAGTACCATGACTGTTTAATACCATGAATGAACAGGTGACTCTCAACCAGATTTTAGATTACATTTTTCTTTTAAAATTTTCCTTATAAAAAAAAAATCCTATCGACTCTCTAGTGGTGCAACCTCAGCCAAAAAGGGCAAGTTTTAAGATAATAATGGGGAAAGTCAATGAAATTGTGCATATATTCCCCCAAATTGAACTTTAAACTCAGAACAACACTCAGTAAATATTAAAGAATACAGACTGGTGAGAGTGTAAACATGGAGTTAGACTAAGATTTCTGTGTGTTTGCTGCCAGATATGTGCTGATTTGAGCTTGGAAAAATATGTTTGATGTAATATATTTCTATTCTGAGGAATTAGAAATGTATTTTGGACCTTACTGATATAGGATAATAAAATCATTTGAGGTCATATGCATTGATATAATATTTAGTATATTTGCTTCATTTCTCCTTTATGAAAAGTAGAGAAGATCATAATATGTTGATTCAAATCTGTTTTCTTAGGATAGCTTGGTCTTCTTCCTCCACCCCCGCCCCTTATTTACATTTTTCTGACACTGCCTCTTCTCCCAGTAAAAGGGGAAGTCAGACAAATGTAGAAAATTGGAATCCCTGTTTTTAAGTTGGAGAATCCTTCTTACCTGCTGCCTAGATCAGGGGCATAAAATGGCATAAAATAATATTCTTTTTAGCAGTGTCTAAAAGGAATCCAGAACTATGAGACTTGTTTAATAACATTTCATATGATGCTGTTTCCAAGAACTTTCGGTACTGTCTCTGTGGGGTCAGAAACTCTTCAGTCTAACTTTCTGCCTGACACTTAGCCCCTGTGTCTTAAGCAGTGATTACACTAATACGCTCTCTGAGTTGCCACCACCAGACTTATACATCATTTTCTGCTGACTTCTCTGTGAACTGTCTACAGTGGAAACTTTATAGTTGTATACAATTCTACTTGTTAAAAGCAAAATCTGTGTTTTTGTCTAGAGCCTGTGTGGTGCCCATATCTCCTTGTTCCCAGGGCTGCTCTCACCTTGAAAGCTTTCTTATTACATCAGCCTTGGAATGGACAGTATTCTTTGGACATTTCTCATGTGTAAGTTTTTTTGCATTGTTGTTTTCCTTTCTTAATTGATTTAAGATTGAAGGACACTCCATAAAAATTAGTAGCAGGGCTTACAGGGATTGGAACCTTAACACTGAGTTAAAGCAGTGATGGCAGAGACCCTGAAAGAGCCGCTGATCTGCCTCTTGTCTTTCCCACTCTGGAGACCTGGGCACAGCTGTGAGTACACATGGGTCTCTCAGGTGGCTTTGTGGTCATCTTATGGTCTGAACCCTGGGCATGGCATACTGAGTGTGAAGAGGGCCAACTGAGGCCAAGAGGAATTTGGGGACAAGATTCAGTTCAGTTCAGTCACTCCAGCCATGTCTGACTCTTTGTGACCCCATGAATTGCAGCACACCAGGCCTCCCTGTCCATCACCAACTCCCGGAGCTTAATCAAACTCATGTCCATTGAGTTGGTGATGCCATCCAACCATCTCATCCTCTGTCATCCCCTTCTCCTCCCGCCTTCAAGCTTTCCCAGCATGAGGGTGAGGGGACAAGATTAAATCTTTTTAGAAGCAGCATAAAGGAATCTACTTCAGAAGTGTTTTATGTTTTATAGCCTGCCTCCTTGCAAAAAATAGTCACAGAAACCATTATTGGTGGTTGTTAGTTAAACTCCCACAAGTGTTATGGGACCTTTGCTGTGTGGAATGCACAGATAGGCATGGGTTGTGTGTGTGCTCAGTCACTTAGTCATGTCTGACCCTTTGTGACCCCATGGACTGTAGCCCCCCAGGGTCCTCTGTCTGTGGAATTTTCTAGGCAAGCATACTGAAGTGGGTTGCCATTTCCTTCTCCAGAGGATCTTCCCGACCCAGGGATCAAACCCACATCTCCTGCATTGGCGAGTGGATTCTTTACCACTGAGCTACCAGTGAAGCCCTGGGTTAGGAGAATTAAAAAAATAAATGTGATGAGATGTTCTTTCTCCAAGAAGTATCTACTCAGAGAAATGAACGTTAAGTTTGCAGAGCAGAACTAGCAGAGTCCTGTAGTCGTTGCTAAGTTCCTTAGTAACAGCTCACTAATAAATTTTCTGGTTTCTTGAAAGCCAGAGAAACTTTTGGTGCTCATTTCTCAGTTTTGCTTCAATGAGATAAAAGTAGACATTAAAGATAATTGGTCGGTTCCTGAGTGGTCTGTTGCTTTAACCAAGGACTACAAAGAAGTTATTTCTGTATTAACACAACTTTTTTCCTGGTGAAGAAATAAATGGTGGTAAATAAAGAGAAAATTAACTCATTAAAAATCTTTTCTTGGTACAGTGATTATCCAGAAAATGAAGAAATAAAGAATCTCCTTCAAGAGCAGTTGAACTCATTGTCTAAGTAAGCACTCTGACTGTGTTTTATTAGAGAATAAGACTATGAAAAAGAAAAACATAATTATTTAGACTTTTAAAAATTAAGCTTTGTTTTGGAAAATATTAGTGGCCCACGGAGAGACCCTTCTCTTTACCTCGGTTTGTTTCCCTTTAGAGTCTTTGTTTTGTGGAAATAAGTTTCAGATTGCTGTGGTCTCATGTCAGGGCAGGAGAAGAAGCAGTGGGGTAAGCCGCCTTGTAGCCAGCCTGCCTCCAGCACAAATGCCCTGCAAAGCCTCACGTTAGAGAATGGATGTACACAGGGCAATTCTTGTGTGTCAGCTTCTCTCTGCTAAGATAGGTTCTCTGTGTCAGGTGCTGTGTGTGCACAATTCTAAGAAATTAATATGCTCCCTAGAGTCAAGAACATTTACAGATAGGTACTGTGAATAACACTGGAAAGGAAGAAGGAGAATTTGACTCCACAAGGAGTTCTTGGGAAAACATATCTTGGCAATCTAAAATCCATCACATATATTTTAATACTTAATAAATTAATGCTAAAGGAATATTATATTGATGTCGAATTCAAAATAATTACTTTTTTCTCTTCTCTGTCCCAAGGTTAGCATTTATGTTTAAATGGAAAAGAATAGATTTAAAGACTATCTCCCCTTCTTCCTGATTTATAAGTAGTCTATAATGGGCTATTGTAGAAATATCAATTTATGAAACACTATCCTTTCTTCCTTATATATTTTAATTTTTCAGTACTTTGAAGAATAAATTCTGAGTGTATCTTCTCTGAAGTATAGAGTGTTCCTGATGATCATTTAGTAAAATCATTTTATCAACAATGACCTTCTTATTCCTGTAGTTAGGTAGCTGTTCATATTTTTTAGAATGGGAGTTGAGCTGCTTCAAGAAGGTAAATCAGAATTAGAACCTTAAGCTGTGGTAGTTGATGGGTTCCACTTCTCCAAGCCTAGATACTGTCTAAACCCTGTAAGCTCTTGCAGTTTCAGGGCCGTGGCAAAGTGACTTCTTTTGTAGGTTCTTATCACATCTTTTGGGTAGAATTTTCCATTTTAAGAGTGTATTGATTTATCTCCTTTATTGTTGGATTCAAAAATTTTGTCTTACCTCTGTCTGGATTCCTGCCTGCAGTGACATAAAGAAGCTCTTGCTCGATCCGGAGTTTACTCTCCTGCAGAGATGCCTGCTTGTTTCAAGGTAACACTATTTGAAGTGTTCTGTGTAAGAGACGGGGAATTTCAGGCTAACTCACTCCTTTCATCAAGAGTTGTTAGTTAAAACCAAACTCTTTGGAATTTTAGAAAATATATCAGTTCATCCTTTATAGTTGGCTTACAGATCATTTTGAAAGTAGTATTACAAATAGGAAAAAGAAAAAGACATGGAGATCTAGGCCTTCGCTATTGAAAAGACTCCATTCTACAGATAGCTTTATAAATATCAGCTACAAGGGGCAAATCCTAAGTATACCCATAAGTTATATTTAGATTATATTTAGAAGTAATAACCTATATATTCTTACTTAGAGTAGAGCCATCCCTTATAAGAAAGACATTTCCCTCCACTCCCCAGAGAATAAAGAGCATATTATTTCCACACCTTATCTAGTCAGTGATCCCAGAGGAACTTCTTCCTTAACTGGTACAGATTGAAAGATGTGCTGATGCCAAACCAGGTAAATAATAGCAGGCTACAGCACCACAGTGTGGCTCTTAACATAGAACAAAGGGAGGCTTGGGTCGGAAGGGGCCCCCTGCAGTCAGGGCCCTCTGCTATTTGAGACCCAGCAACAGGTCTGGAGACTCTTCCAGCTTCAGCTCTTCCACCGGCTGGCATGTTGGTCTCTCATGGGCCAGCACCATGCTCCCAGCACTTCAGGCTGCCCTGGGGGAGCCCCCGTCCAGGCCCCACGCTGCTGCGTGAGGTCAGTGGAGACTGTGGTCTCACCCTGGCCAGGCTTTACGGTGATGAATCGGAGCTGCACTTCTGGACTGTTGCCGCCCACTATCTGCACAGCCTGTCCCAGGAAAAGGCCGCAAGCACACCAGTGGTTAAAGAAGCTGTTCCTCGGGACAGAGTGAACAACCCACTAGACATATGTTACGACGTCCTCTGTGAAAACGCCTATTTTCAGGTATTATGTTTCATACATTAAAAACCTTTAAAGCTATATCTTTCTTTGTAAGTATCTTAAAGTTGGGAAACTTTGTACTAAGTAAAGGTCCGCATAACAGAAATGAGTCCCTTGGCACAGTCACATAAAAAAGGCCTGATTCAGGACTTGAAAAGCTCATAAACGCTTACTGAGTTTTTAGTAGACATTAAAATTTTATAATTAACAGCCTTTTAATTTTGGGAGGGGGTCTTAAAAAATTTTAACTTGGTTCGTTTTAATTTTCTCATGTTATTAATTTTCTATAAATAATAAATACTTAATTTACTTGGTTTGAATTTGCTGTTCTATATATATAAAGGTAGTTTCATAATTTGTTTAACCTCCAGTAGAGTACTGAATTACACATAGGGGTTTTTCTTCCAGCTCTACTAAAGTGCCAGTTTCTGTAAGCAGGCAGACTTATGCATAGACTATAGTACATTTCAACATTTTTTCCTTCTCAAATTCTTATTAAATTGTTGGACTTCTTCTTTGACTCAGAAGTCAAAGTAATGTTTACTAATAGTTAAATAATTCAAAAGTTTTAAAATCCAGGCTCAGTTTTCTCTGTTTTGTTTTGTTTGTTTGTTTGTTTGTTTTTCCTGCTCTAGAAATTTCAGTTGGAAAGGGTTAATCTCCAGGAAGTAAAACGGTCAACTTATGATCATACAAGGAAATGTACAGACCAGCTGCTTCTCTTGGGTCAAGTATGTCAGTTTTTATAACTCTTCTCATGTTTCAGGGAGTTGCTAGTTGATTAGTATTTTTCAGCATCATTTATATCACATACAGTCACTGTGCACACACACTATAGCATTTCCCTGAAAGCATAGGTGTAAATATATGCCTTCCCTCAAAATAAGACCAACAGACGTTCTGAGAAAGCAAAAATACATGGTAAACCAACTTGTAATTTTGGCTTCCATAATGTCACATGATGGACCGGGAGGCCTAGCGTGCTACAATTCATGGGGTCACAGAAAGTCGGACATGACTGAGGGACTGACCTGAAATGAACTGAATGTCACATGAGGCCTGCCTAGTTTTGTTTTGGTTTGGTTTGGTTTTGTCTCTGACTAGTACAGAGCTTAAATAAGTACCTGTGTAAACCGGTGTACCTGTGGTTTTACATTTGTCCTAAAGTAGCAGTGTTGCACTTTTGTTCAGCTTGTATACATGTAATCAAGGTGTTTATGGATAATTTTTGACAATGAAAATCTTCTTTAAACTGAAAACTTCAGTGTTCCAAATTATGAATCTTGAAAGGTTATGTTGGAGGAAAATGGCCTCATAACTAGAACTGTTTCCCTTATTAGACAGACAGAGCTGTGCAGTTGCTTTTGGAAACCAGCGCAGACAACCAGCATTATTACTGTGATTCACTGAAAGCCTGTCTGGTCACCACCGTCACCTCGTCAGGCCCCTCCCAGAGCACCATCAAGCTCGTGGCAACTAATATGATCGCCAATGGAAAACTGGCAGGTGAGGCATGCTTTAGGGGTATATTTGTCAGTACTCTGAAAAATCAGACCCATTCCTAGGAAAGTATTTGGTTATTAGGAATATTTCTTTTTTATATACCCTGGAGAAAAATAAATTATTGCTAGCAGTTTATATTATGAAAGTGTTAGTCACTCAGTTGTGTCTGATTCTTCGTGACCCCATGGACTATAGCTTGCCAGGCTCCTCTGTCCATGGAATTGTCCAGGCAAGGATACTGGAGTGGGTTACCATTCCCTGCTCCAGGGGATCTTCCTGATCCAGGGATCGAACCTGGGTCTCCTGCATTGCAGGCAGATTCTTTACCATCTGAGCCACCAGGGAAGCCCTCATATTATAAGATGACCATATAATTTAGTCATCTAGACCAGTGCATTTTTAAAGAATAAAAGGGGTGTTATTAATAATGGCTGAAATAATAGACATAAATTGGACAAATGTGGGCACCCTAAATGTTAAAACCAGGGAATGAGATAGTCTTGACTTGTTTGTTTCCTGGACTGTATTTGTACTGCCAACCCAGGTTACTTGAGTAATAACATTGTAAAACCCTATTTTAATACTTCATTTTAAAATTTAAGTCAGTCATGTCTCCAGTAGGTATAAAATGTCCAAGACCAGGTGAAGTCAAATGGTGGTTTTACCCTTCAGTGACTCGCCAGAGAGACAGCTCCAGCGTCACTCACAGGGCTGCTGTCTTATCTTCCAGAGGGCGTCCAGCTGCTCTGCCTGATAGACAAAGCTGCGGACGCCTGCCGCTACCTGCAGACCTACGGCGAGTGGAACCGGGCAGCGTGGCTTGCCAAAGTAGGTGATTCTAGTAGGCGCCTGGAACTTCGGGCGAGAAAGTTCAGTCTTGAATTTTTGACTCATGATTTGGAGGTATTTTGGGGGGCTGCAAAGCGGCTTTACAAATATTTTCTTAGCAACTTTCATCTTCTTCTTTGCCTATAAATTACATTTCTTCTTACTGTAAAGTGGAGGTTGCATTGGTTAGCAATTAAGTGAAAGCAGCTGCCTCCTGTCCCTGCTGGGGTGTGAGTCCAGACTACATACAGCCCAGAGGTGGTCCCGGGCCCATTGATCCCGAGGTGTGGATCCCTGTCACCTCTGGTCACAGTGTTGCAGCAGCAGGGGCTGTGTTGCAAAGCAGAGATGAGCTCTGTTTCATGGTAATAGATCCCATTTCAACTGAATTCTTTTTTCCTTCTGTGTAGTGCAGGGTGTCCTTTTTAACGTGGGCATCTTCCTCAGGTCCGCTTAAATTCTGAAGAGTGCGCTGATGTTTTGAAACGGTGGGTCGACCACCTTTGCTCCCCTCAAGTGAACCAGAAGTCCAAGGCCCTCCTGGTTCTCCTTTCCCTGGGCTGCTTTTCCAGCGTGGCCGAGACGCTTCACAGGTATGCCCACTGTCAATGGCTGGTCAGAACCACCCAGGATTTACCACTGCTCATGAGGCTCTGCCAGGAGGCTGGTAGTCCTTGATGTTGGGAGTGAAGGGAGAAGCATATACTTCAGGTTTAGTTTTTAGAAAAAAACCTAAAGGGAGTGGAACAGTCCATGCTTATTCATTCTTCTTTTGGTCTAGGAACTTTGCTACTTCTCTGCCAATGTGCTAGTCAAACCTAATAGTTACCTGTTTAAAAAGAATATTTAAAAAGAATTGAGGTCAATTTAGCTCTGAGTAGAACAACTGAGACAAAAGCAGAAAAGCAGTAGCACGGGGGAAGAAAGTGTGGCAAGTTGGAGGTGTCCGTTCTGAGAACCTTGAAGGGTAATTAATGCTAATCACTTACCACAGGACATTTTATTTATTTAAAACTAAGGGAAGTAGGTTGAGGCAGATATGACAGAAAGTTACTTGTGAAATCTGGGCCCTGGGTATGTGGATTTTTGTCCTGTCTCTATTTCAGTGATTTAACAAAATTTTTATAAGAGTTAATAGAAAAGAGCAAAGGGTTGGGGCATGAGAATTCCCCTTCCTCTAAACTGGGGCAGAGAACAGCGCTGGTGTGCCTCACACAGCCCTCGGGCTTCTGTGGAGAGTGTGCACACGTCCTTGTATAGAAACACTCCCTGGGATGGTCCTACCTCCAGATGATGAAAGTCACAGCTCCTGACGTGCTTTGTGTTCTGTTGAGCAGCATGAGGTACTTCGACAGAGCGGCCTTGTTTATGGAAGCTTGTCTCAAGTACGGAGCCATCGAAGTCAGCGAGGACACAGATATCCTTTACTGGGACGTGTTTGCTGAGGGGGAACCAGATGCCATGAGTGGGTTTTAAGCATCCCCATTGGCTGTGCTGCATGGGAGGAAACTATTGTATGGAGAAAGATCCGTGTTCTGACTGCCCAGAGCCAGGAAAAAGGGAGAAACGGGGTGGGGGGTGGGGGTGGGGAGGGGACAAATCAGAAAGAAGGTTGTTGCCCCACTGGCATCAGCTGTGAGAGAAATGGAGAGCCAGGAAGGGCTGTGAAGTGGAGGGAGCCCAGATTTTGTAATGTTTTCTTCGAACTTAAAAAGAAAATAGAGGAACTAGTATAGGAAAGCTATAGGAGGCTCTGCTGGAATAAATGCATACCAGAAGAGATTAAACAGAAAGACTGGCTGTCACCCACAGGGACGGGCTAACGTGGAACAAGACGCAGCGGCGCTTCAGAGAGACGTGTCACGGAGGCAGGTCACGGTGGCCCCGTGTGCCCAGGAGCGTTTCAGCTCCGCCACCCGTCACTTGAGTCACATGTTTTCCTTGGAAAAGAAGGAGCTTGAGAATCCTCCTCTCAGGTCCTTGTGTTTGCAGAGGCTTTGTTGTTCTCATTGCACTTTTTCTTGAATTGTTACATTGTGGCCTCATATCTACATGTCATGTTTTTTAATTTTTCTGTATATATTTTTTAACAGAAAATTGAACTCAGTGTCATGTACCTCGGCACTGGTGAAGCTGGCTCTGATTCAGTGACTCTGTTTTGGATATCAGAACACAGTGGAACAGGGCTGTCTAACATCCCCAAAGTGAAAGTGAAAGTCACTCGGTCGTGTCTGACTCTTTGCAACCCCGTGGACTGTAGCCCGCCAGGCTCCTCTGTCCATGGAATTCTCCAGGCAAGATACTGGAGTGGGTTGCTATGGCCTCATCCAGGGGATCTTCCCAATCCAGGGATCGAACCCAGGTCTTTCTCATGGCAGGCGGATTCTTTACCATCTGAGCCACTCAGTGAGGTTGGATCTGCCCCTTAAACGCCAACCTCTCAGATTTGCAAATAGCCCAAGGGTTTGCACATGTATTTCTCTTCTGTCATCCGTCCCTCTCCACTCCTTAAGTGCATTTAGACCTTGGAGCATCTGAGGGGATGTTAGTTGGGTCTTGTAGGAGGTCAGGCTTTGGGCTCAGCTGGTGCCAGTGCAGGGACATTGCAGATTGAAACCTCACCTCCCTGCTCCCACTCCCCAACCCCAGCAGCTGCCCTCCCTGAGAAGAGTCCCCAGTGCTCCTCCTGCGCTGCCCTCCCCTGGACACTCTCCAGAGCTGGACCTTGTTTCTGGCCTGTGGGAACCTGCTGGAGCCCTCTCTGCCCTTCTCTTCCTTAACTGCAGTTTACAGAAGCTCATCTCTGCTATATATGCAGATTATGCCCGAAGTTTAAAGAACCTCGGTTTTAAACAGGGAGCAGTTCTTTTTGCTTCAAAGGCTGGAGCAGCTGGCAGAGATTTATTGAATGAACTGGAATCCCCCAAGCAAGAACTGACTGACTGAAGAGGGGCCAGTCTCCGCGCCCCAGGGCACCCGGCCTCAAGAGCAGCGGCCGGGGTGTTGGTCTGGCTGTGGACAGTCACAGCCCAGACCCACGAGGGTGCCGTCCTCTCCAGGGCCCTCGTGGGCTGTTTCACCATGTATGCACAACCCTATATGAGCGTTTATGCTGTAAGAAGCCAGGACCTGCATCCATCTCAGAGGAAGACAGGCACACTTCAGATATTTAAAGTATAACATTTTATACTTTGGAGACAGCTTTAAGAGTCCCTAGAAATACTTTTCATTTTTTTAAAACTTAAGATCCAAGCAATTGAATTGCTTTTCTCATGGACTAGATTTAAATCTGTAGTAAAAGCAGTTTGTGAGAGCTGTACCGAAATATGTATTATGCCTGTGTGTATATACAGTCATTCCAGGTATAAACAGAGCAGAAACATTGAAACAGTCAAGGTGACTTACCACAGCACTCCTTGTTTTCTTACCTTGGAAACAGAGCTGTTCATATCTTGGTTTAGGCAGTTGCTGAATTTTGTAATTTCAAGTGCATAGGCTCTTAGAGAAATTCTAAGCTTTAGGTTTTGTCTGTGGAGTCTTGGATATTTGAGATTTTAGCTCCTGCTGTGATGTGTTACAGTAACCTCCTCTTTGAAGGCTCAGTGCTCTAATAATTTTCTGTCTTGGTGTTCTTCCAATGACTGAACTATATGAGATGTGACTTGTAAATTATTGCTAAAACTTTAAATGTGCGTAACTTACAGAAATCATAAATAAAAAGGGAATTAATCCCAGCCAGGCCTTGTGTCCTCTGAGCTGCTGTGCACCACATTGGGTGCTGTGCTGGCGCCTCAGGAGTTGGTTCAGCTGCCCACCCTCCAGCGCTGCTTTGTTGAATCCGAAACCGGGCTGTAGGAACTCAGGGCCGCGGCACAGAACAGGGTGGAACACCTGCCGCCAGGGTTCCTGGGTGGGCAGGGCTCAGCTTGTGGCTCTGAGAGGAGAGGAAATGGCCTTCCTGTCTTTCCCCTGGATGTCCAGGGTGACATCTGTACTAACACCCACTGGGAGGTGTTTTTAGATAGAGTTGGAGTCCCTGCCCTTAGATATCAACCCCCCTCGAACAAGGAACTGAGGTCCATGGAGAGGAAGGGCCTGTCCCAGGAATGCTTGTTCCCAGCCCAGTGCTTTTGCTAAATGTCCTAGAAGAAACCCAGAATCTGTTCATTGGTCCTATAACTGGTCACCTTCTTGCCTGCCCTTTGCCTGGGTAGATTCCACCAAATTTTTAAAGGCCACAGGCAAATCCGTCTATCTTTATATTGTTTAGTAGTAAAATGATTGTCAGGATGGACTTTATTAATTCAACCATCAACTAGCTAAGGGAGGAAAGAATGCTGGCCTTAGTAAGCAAAGAGAAAGAAGTAGAAATTCCAGCAGAGGGCGTTTGAAAGCTCAGTGTGCTCGAGACTGGAGGCCAACAGATAGGCGGTGGTCCTTTGCTGGATTGTGGGAGTGCTGGCAGGACCAGGCAGAGCAGCTCACCAGAGAGTCGCTCACTGTTACCTTTCACTGTTCTGATGCTGATTGTTTCGCAGATGGTGACCAGCCCTGGGCCTCGCCGCACTCTTGCTTTAGGTTTTTCCATCACTTTGAAGGTGGGAGCAGGACATTTTGTTCTCCCAAAACCAATAGTGGAGCAGTGTCAATACCAGCCTCACGTCCCTCCCATGTGCACCGGATCAGAAGTTCTCTACAGAGTAGCCCTCACCTCCATAGAACGGTGCCTCTCTCGGCTCTTGATTGCCTGGAGATTCCATCTTGCATGAGGACAGTCTTAGGTGTCTGTGATTCCTGAGCTTGTGATCACCCAGAGTATTTCATGCTCCTCAGCAGCACTTTGCAATTGAAGTAACGTATTCAGGTACACACTGGCAGTTGTACTAGAATAAAAGAATCCTGCAGGGTGAAAATAAATGACAGACAAGTGAAAATATTCTCTGAGCCAGTAGGGCTTTATTTCTTTGGGATCTTGCTTACAATTGATTTGACTGACTCATTCTCATTTTGTGAATGAAAGAAGTCCCTCAATTAAAATGTAAAGGCATTTTAAATTGGCTCTGCTGCTGCTGCTGCTGCTAAGTCACTTCAGTCGTGTCCAACTCTGTGCAACCCCAGAGATGGCAGCCCACCACACTCCTCCCTCCCCGGGATTCTCCAGGCAAGAACACTGGAGTGGGTTGCCATTTCCTTCTCCAACGCATGAAAGTGAAAAGTGAAAATGAAGTTGCTCAGTCATGTCCGACTCTTTGCGACCCCATAGACTGCAGCCTACCAGGCTCCTCCGTCCATGGGATTTTCCAGGCAAGAGTACTGGAGTGGGTTGTCATTGCCTTCTCCGCTAAATTAGCTCTATCAATACTTGAATGTGCTGGTGTTTTTAAGAAGAAAAGCTAAGGAGCTAGGCTTTAGGAATGCAGTTCTCCTGAGAACTGCTGGAATCCAATTAGATGGGCAGGTCCAGTGGGCACTTGGATGAGCATATTGCCCCACTGTCTTTCCTGTCAAAGGTTGCATGTGTTTGCTCCGTCAGCCACATTAAGACCCACACAAAATAACACCGTGAAAGTCCCACCTCTCTCCCACTGAGATTTTCTGTGACTGTGGCTTTCAGATGAGTCTTTGCAGGCATCTTGCTTCAGTATTTGGCTCTTTTACCTAAAAAGGCCAACTAACACTACTGACCCTCCTTATTTTTTTTCCTGGACACTGAGAATTACGACTTAGTGAAGGTGAAAGTACCTGTTCCAAGTACAAGAGAAGAAATGATATTCTAGGTTCCATAGGTGATTTGGGTTTATTTTTAGCAAAGCCAAGTGTAGTTAGGCAAGAAGGCTGTTAAAAACCCTGTGATGTACAGCTTCAGAAGGACTGAACAAATAGTTAAGAATTTAAGATGAGATAAAAGGATATTCTCCAGTCGCTGCCTTAAAAACGTAGCTTGGACCAGTTTTCCCTTGTGTTTATGGCCTTTTTGAAACTGAAGTAGGGTGGGCCGGTGTGGGCAGACGGTGGGGGGCTGCACAGGAAGAGACCTCTCGTCAAGACCCTCCAGGTGAAGGACTGCAAACTGCAACCTGCAGAGCTGACCCCACTCCTTGCCTGACTCGTAATAACAGTTTTACTGGAACAGCCACGCCCATTTGTTCCTTGCCCGTGGCTGCTTTCCTTGGACAGATTTGAGTGCTTGGGACAGAGACTGTATGTCCTAAAAAGCCTAAAATATTTCACTGTCTGGCCTTTTATAGGAAAAAGTTCACCCACTGCTACTCTAGGTCCATAATGCCAACTTGAGATGAAACTTCAGCGGCACCCAGTTGTCTCTGTGGGTGCAGATCAGTGGTCCTCCTCTGACTAGGTGTGAAAGTGTTAGTCACTCGGTCGTGTCCAGCTCTTTGTGATCTCACTGACTGTACCCTCTGTCCACAGAATTCTCCAGGCAAGAATACTGGAGTGGGTAGCTATGCCCTTCTCCAGGGGATCTTCCCGGCCCAGGGATTGAACCCAGGTCTCCCGCACTGCAGGCAGATTCTTTGTAGACACCAGGGAGGCCCTGACGCACTATAACTTCACTCTTTTCAGAAGGGTGTTACTAGCATCATCCCAGGGCCTCCCTGATAGCTCGGTTGGTTAAGAATCCGCCTACAATGCAGGAGATCCTGGTTTGATTCCTGGGTCGGGAAAATCCCCCGGAGAAAGGATAGGCTACCAAGTAGTAGCCTATCTGGTTACCCCTATTAGCCAGAATACTGGATAGAATACTATCCAGTATTCTTGGGCTTCCCTTGTGGTTCAGCTGGTAAAGAGACCGCCTGCAATGCGGGAGACCTGGGTTCAGTCCCTGGGTTGGGAAAATCCCCTGGAGAAGGGAAAGGATATCCACTCCAGTATTCTGGCCTGGAGAATTCCGTTAACTGTGTAGTCCTTGGAGTTGCAAAGAGCCAGACATGACTGAGTGACTTTCACTTTCATCTGACTCACGGACCCCAATTCCCATGGCAGTGGGTCTGGGAAACTGCCTAGAACATGCATCACTCTGGCTGACCTAGTCTTATTTTTGACAGTTCTGAGCAAACAGATGGTAGGTGATGATAGCTGACATCAACAGGTGATAGAAAATTTTAAATCCAGGAGCGGTTTCATTATCAGCATTTTAAAATAAATCTGTTTTACTCCAGGCACCTCCTAATGTGTTCTGCTATAGTAAGAGCTCACTTTATTCCAATATTTTGACGTTCTACCATCTAGAGCCTTAGTGCTTCAGGCAGGGTGAAAGTGAAAGTGTTTGTTACTCAATCATGTCCAACTCTTTGTGACCCCATGGACTGTAGCCCTCCAGGTTCCTCTGTCATGGGATTCTCCAGACAAGGATACTGGAGTGGGTTGCCATTTCCTTCTCCAGAGGATCTTCCTGACCCAGAAATCGAAGCCAGGTCTCCTGATTTGGATGCAAGTCACTCAGGTTATTTTCTTAAAGAACCAGCTGTCCAAGGACAAAATATAGTTCTACAGATTAAGTTCACTGCCCCGTGGTCTAGAGCTCACATGAGCTGGAAATGTAATTGACCAATAGGCCCTTGCTAAAGGTGCTAATGTTTGGCAAGAATAGGCCAAGGAAAATAGACTGTGTCCCATGAAGCAGCTTGACAGCTGTCCTGGAGGATAGTATTCTAGCAAAAGTGTAAATGATAGTTAATTCAGGATGTTGAGAATCTGATCTATTTGTGTTCTTGGAAATGCCATGGCACATTGCAGAGGGCCGACTGGAGCCACGCTCTGGCCAGCAGAGTAACTGTCAGTCAAGCTCTGAGTTTTGCTTTTTGCCTCTGCAAACTTGCTCAGCCGTGCTTCTGAACACCAGTGCCCACAGTGTGGAACAAAGAGGAAAGCGTGGCCTGGGGATGGCGTGTCCCTGCCACCTAACTGACTGACCTTGGACAAGCTGTCACCTGAGCCTCGTTTGTAAGAGGGGGATGATACTGCCTGCCTCCCAAGATGGTTGAGCGGAGATGACGGGTGACAGATGTGAGGGCTCACTAGTTTAGAGGCTGCTCAGGTCTTTATAAGTTCTTCAGGGACATGTGTGATCTGCCCGCGTCACTGTTCGTGAGAAGACGGATGAGACTGTCAGCTTGCACTCAGGACTGAGAGTCGTTGGACTGAGAGTCATTGCTTGTGTGACGCAGACCAGGAGCAGAGATCAGAATGGGACAGGGAGGAAGGGAGAGAGAAAAGGAAGAAGGGAAGTGACTCTGGGCATCCCTAACGTCACCCACTGGCATCATGGAAAGCTTGTTTTGAGCAGAAAAGACTTGGTCTGGAGCCAGGGCGGACCTCCTTCTCTCCGTGAGGCATCTCCGGAGACCTGCTCTGTCCACTTCCAGTGGTTCCTCTCTGACTGTCTCCTGGACACTCAGCAAGCCTGCTCCTGCCTGACACTCACCTCCCCTTCCTGCACCCCAGCCCTTTGATGCCTCCCCATCTCCCATCGCATCCCTACCTATGGGAACCACCAAATTCCAAGTACCGACTGAGCCACCACCTTCTGCCAGCGACTCAGCACACCTGGTCAGGGGACAGGGGCACTTCCCTCAAACTGGAGGAGGCTGGGATGGAGCGGGGAGGTGAAGAGCAACCCCAGGCCCAAGAGGGAAGGACACCCCCAACCAGAGAAGGACAGAACAGAATCCACTGGGAGTGGCCTTGAAAGGACACACAGCAAACAGTGGACATCAGAGCCGGGGAGGCCCACAGCAGCTGCACTGGGGTTCAGAAAGGACAGGGAGTAGGTGACTCATTGGGGGGTCCCAAAGAGGGGGGTGTCATCATGGCCTTGAAAGATGAGCAAGGGTAAGCCCAGGGCCTCCAGGCAGATAAAAAGCACAAGGAAAGATGTGGTCAGGACAGCAGGCTTACAACCGAGCAAATGGTTCCATTTTTCAGGAATGTGGGACCTCCTGCAGGGCTAGGTGGGAGGAATGTGTGGACCAGCTGCTTGGATGCCCATGAGGGCCCAGCTGGGGGCCGGCTCACCAGAGAGCTGGGCAGCAGCTCCCACCAGCTGTTCCAGGTGGCAGCTGACATTTGCTTCTCTGACAGAGGGGTGAAGAGGAAAGAGCAGAAGCTCCTGGCCTGTGAGGCCGCGGGTCTGTCTGACTGCTGTGGTGGGGCCAGCCTATTGCCCCTGAGAGGGGAGTTCAAAACTGGTAGAGAGAACAGTAGCTTAGCCAGCTCCCTGCTTCCATGTTAGTCCGGAGGTCTAGTCATAGAGCGTGTGTGCGTGCGTGCTAAGTCACTTCAGTTGTGTCCAACCCTTTGTGACCCTATGGACTGTAGCCTGCCAGGCTCCTCTGTCCATGGAGTTCTCCAGGCAAAAATACTGGAGTGGGTTGCCATGCCCTCCTCCAGGGGATCTTCCCGACCCAGGGATTGAGCCTGGGCCTCTTGTGTCTCCTGCAGTGGCAGGAAGGTTCTTCACCACTGCTGCCGCCCGGGAAGCCCCGAGAGCAGCCAGAGTGATCCTTGAGGCACAAGAGTCTCGTCAGTGCCGCCCCAGCCACATCCCTCCCGTGGCCCCCGCCACTGCGAGGGAGGCCCTGCCTTATCTAAGGGCTTCCCAGGTGTTGCAGAGGCCAAGAGTCCACCTGCCAATGTAGGAGACACAAGAGACGCACGCTCGATCCCTGGGTCAGGAAGATGCCCTGGAAGAGGGCACGGCAGCCCACTCCAGTATTCTTGCCTGGAGAGTCCCATGGGTAGAGGAGCCCGGCGAGGCGTAGCCCGTAGGGTCACAGACGAATCAGGACATAGCTGAGTGACCAAGCAGTGGCAGCAGATGTGTTGCCTAGCCCTGCCCACTCACCTCTGACCTTGAATGTAGGCCCCCCAGAGGAGAGCTCCCTGCCAGCTCTCACCGGGACAGCACAACCCTTGAATGTAATCCATTCCACTTCAGCACCTTTGCACTCGCTGTGCCCTTTGCCCGGGTCTCTCGTCCCCTGCTGCTCACAGGGCTCACTCTTCCTTCCCCAAGACCTCTGCTCAGATGTCACCGCAACCTCAGCTGGGCCACTCTCCTCTCTTACAAGCAGGGTCCCATACTCCACTAGCCCTGATCCTGCTTGCCTTTTTCCGGAACCCCTGGCTTCCTCATGAGATTGTAGGCTCCTCGAGGGCAGGGCTAGGTCTGTCTTGTGATTTCCTGAACCCTCAGATCCCAGCAGAGGGTTGAGCACACAGAAAGCCCTTGATGGATAAATGCTGAGTGAAAGGATGCATGAAGAAGGGGGCTGGGGGAGCTAGAAGAGAAGCAGAGGGTTGGGCTGTCCTGGTGAGAGCTGGCAGAGAACCTCTCCTCTGGGGGGCCTGGCAGCCCCTGAGACCTGCTTCCTGTCCTCTTCCCCCCACCCCCCCGTCATCTAAGATACCCCCTGGGTCTCTGTCCTGGGTCCCCTGTCCAGGAGCCCGTGCTTCTTAGTGGCACCTGAGCCATGTCCAGGAAGGGCCTTGAGAGGTCTGCAGAATCATCTCGGTGTCAGGTCTGCGACTCCCCTTCCAGGCAGGGGCTGGCCTGCCCTGTCTGGCTTCTAACAAAAGCAGGTGGAGGCAAGGTGCCCTTGCGGGAAGCCCACGCCCATCAAAGTCTCCTCTCCTGTGAATGAGCCTTTGCTCAGTGTGAACATGTGCCAAACCTCATCGTTGTTGTCATCCCGGAGGAAAGGATGTGGAGGCCCCGGCCTCAGCCTTCCAGGAGCCTGAGAAATGACAGCCACAAGGGCAGAGTGGGCCACTGAGGGAGAAAGTCAGGATACCAGAGGGGAGGGTCCTGGGAGCCCCTGTCTTCGCAGCAGGAAGCCAGCCTGGACGGCTTATTTATCACCGTCCCTGCCTCGGGGCAGTTGTCATGTATGGATGTGAGAGTTGGACTGTAAAGAAATCTGAGCACCAAAGAATTGATGCTTTTGAACTGTGGTGTTGGAGAAGATTCTTGAGAGTCCCTTGGACTGCAAGGAGATCCAACCAATCCATCCTAAAGGAAATCAGTCCTGAATATTCATTTGAAGGACTGATGCTGAAGCTGAAACTCCAGTACTTTGGCCACCTCATGCAAAGAACCAGCTCATTGGAAAAGACCCTGATGCTGGGAAAGATTGAAGGCGGGGGAAGGGGATGACAGAGGATAAGATGGTTGGATGGCATCACAGACTTGGACATGAGTCTGAGTAAACTCCAGGTGTTGGTGATGGACAGAGAGTCCATGGGGTTGCAAAGAGACATGACTGAGCAACTGAACTGAACTGAACTGCCTCGGGGCAGGGGGCGAGGCGGGTGGGGACGATGAAGAGGGCTGCTTTCCGGAGGCAGAGCCAGGCCGGCCTCGCTGCCTTTCCAGGAGCACAAGCTGGAGATAGCAGCCCGGCTCACCCAGCCTTGTCTGGAGCCCCATCTGCAGTGCTGTCATCAAGATGCTTTGGGAGAAGACAGATGAAATGGGGATTTTTCTCAGAAATGCCGTGTGCAATGCACTCTTTCCTGTGACTCCACAAATCTTTAATAAAAGTAGGAAATTCACCTTGTGGTTGATGCGACTAGGCTTTTGGGAAAAGTCAGGGAGGAGGCTGGATTTGAGTGGAGGCTGGTACAGGACTGAGACAGCCTTGGCCCACGAGACGGGGACAGGCTCACACTAAAGTCCCCAGAGAAGGTCTGGACTGGGGAGGGCTCAGCCACACTGGTTGCCCAGAGGGCCTTTCCAGAGGGCTCGGACAGCTTTCTGAGACCAGCCTGGTACCAGCCTGGTCCTCACCCCTAGGGCACCAAAGGCCTTCCCATCTGACTGTGCCCTGGGGTGGGCCCCACATTCTCCAGTGTTCCAGAAATGTTCCCGACAGGTGTTGGGCAATCATGTTCCAAAAATTTCCATTTTTCCCTGGCACCTGCAGCAGGACAAGCCTCCTCACACATCTTTGTCTCACATTTAATTTCCTCTAGCAAATGCACACGGTATCTTATTTAAATGCGGTTATCTGATACCAACTGAAGGGTAGTCACTAACTGGACAGTATCTCTACTGTGGCTGATGAGTCCAGGAAAAAAAGCACTTTTGAGAGAGGAAAATGATACTCATTGCTTTTTCTTCTCTGAAATCTGTAGATAACCAAGATGCAATCTGTCCAGGAAAGCCAGTACTTCACTCTCTACTGTGGGGAGTGGGGGAAGCGGGGAGGGGGCGCAGGCAGAGCAGGCTGAGTGACCCCTGAGTGCTGTCACCTGCCACCTTGGTGTGCTGGCTCTTCCCACTCTGTCCCGAGCTGCTCCTCCATGGACTCTTGGCCCTGTCCCCCGACTCCCCACCCCACGTCTCACTCCTGGTTCTGCCTTTGCTAGTTCTGTTATCCCTGACCAGCGAATCTAGCATCCCTATGCCTCAGTTTCCTCATCTTTACAATGGGTTCAATGATAGTCCTTCCCTCGTTAAGTTGAAAAGCTCTTGGGACATAGCTTGGCAGGATGAATACTGACGAATATTGGCTGTCCTTTCTGGCACTATCTCGGGGGAGACGGTTGTTTGCAAGAGTCTTGAGCCCCTCTGCTCCAGAGGGGAGCTGCATGCTTAGCTTACCTGAGGATTCTGAGAAGACTCACCACCTCTCCTCTGCGTTCTCCCCACAAAGAGCCAAGTGAGGATCAGAACATCCCTAACATTCTGATTAGTGAGCCTCCAAGTGTCCCTGGAAAACTTCCTCTTCCTCTCCATCAGCGGAGCCCAGGGAGGTGTCCTGTGTTTCGTGAGCAGGGGTAACTTTGCCTGTGTAGCCCCAGGAACCTCAGGTTCTCAGTGGCCTCACGAATCATCAGGAAGGAGCTGGGAGAGAACCAACATGCTCATTCTGCTCCCTGCACAACTGGCAGGGAGTCAGCATTCCCCCATAACACGCACTGGTCTGCGGTGAGAGCCACACAGCCCCCGCCTTCAGACCCAGTTCTGCCATCGGGGGTCTCCGCTCCCTGCAGCCCTGCAGCCCTCTCCCTGCTTCACTGGGGTGGTGCCTGCCGGGGCCACCTCCACAGCCAGAGCCAAGTCTCATCACCCCGTCTGGCTCGGAGCGCCCCACGGCATTGAGCCCTGAAAACAGCTTCCCAGCCCTGGGGAGGTGTTGGAGGCCTGGACGCTTGAGAATGAAGTGGAGTCGGGGAAGAGAGGGAAGACAGAAGGAGGAGGCCAAAGAGGAGGGAGGGGACCTTTAAAGGGCCCTCCTTCGCTGGGTCTAGCCCGGAGCTCCACATTTTGCCCCTGTGGAAGGAGGGAAGGGGTGCCGTGCCCCCTCCTTGAGCAAAGAGGCCCATGAGAAGCCTTAGCCTTGAGTTCTGAACCGAACTCAGAAAACCACAGGAGAGATGAATCCTCCCCTGAGATGTTCCCAGAGCAAATGGTGTCCTTGCTGGCTCACCGTAGGGACTCCATAAATATTTGTGGAGAAAAACATTTGTGGAGAGCAAAGCTCCTAATTCAGAGATGACAGTCTAAGGTTATTTCCTCCAAAAGGCAATGCCAAGGAATACGTGCAAGAGATAGTCCCATGATTCATCCTTCAGGAAAAAACTCAGCAGGGGATGGGGGCACCAAATATAAAGTCTATTAAAAAGGAGGCAGGAATTAAATAATTCAGGAAAACAAGATAGTCTAAAGTCTCCTTGTCACAACGCACGTAGGCACCTAAAGGCTCTGAGAAGTCCTGTAATAAAGAATCCTGCATAACTGTGTTTCAACCAACAATAGCTAAACACACTTAACCAGGAATGCCTGTCTCCCCACTTTGCTCGTCCTCTCTTTCTCCTCTGCTGTCTCCAAGCATCACGTGGAATCTGTGCTAGGGACTGATGTGGACTCGGTCACCTGAGATACATGGAGACCTACAGGCTATGGGATGTCATTCTCAGGGGTCAGAGCAATGACTCCACACTCTCAGCAGGATTTCTGGGACTTCCAATGCGAAGGGACCAAGGGTGACCCAAGGACTTGCAGGAAGCTGGCCCTTGAGCCACACAGATGGAGCCTTCCCAGAACAAGCCTCAGGGCTCCCCTTGAACTGATTTGCCCTCAGTTGAAGCAAAATAATTTAATGTCTTTTTCCCAGAGAGAGACTAACTCTTTTACACACACAAAGCGAGGATTGAGATCATCAAACAATTTCCTCCAGGTCCAGAAGTTTCATGAGAAGGAAAGAAAACAAAAACACTTCAAATAAAAAACAAACCAAAGAACAAACCCTGAGAACAGAACACACTTAATGAGATTGCTTAGCCCTTGGAGTTTCTGAATAATTCATGCCACTGCAGCTTGCTTTCCACTTCGTTTCCCAGGCTCCCCGGGGGTGGGAAGCCAGCCTTGCCGTGGTCTCTTCCAAGCGGCCGTCCTGCCACTGCTCACAGGCCTCCAGGGACGGGTGCTCACTACCTCCCAGGCTGTCCCCTGGGAGCCAATCATAAGTTCTGCCACTAGAATGGGCATTAGGTGGCAGCAGGATGACTCCAGAGGCCCCTCATGGCAGCGGCAGTGCAGTGTAGCAGGTGAGAACCTGAACTCTGAATCAAACAGGCTAGTCAGAATCCCAGCTCCATCGTAGCTGTGTGCCAACGGGCCGCAAGCTACACCTCTCTGAGCCTCAGTTTAGTCCCCTGCCAAATGGAGATGGTGACTTATACTTGCCCCGCTAGGGCTGTTGACTGGTTTGATCTCCTTGCAGTCTAGGACCCTCCACTAGTGAAGTCGATCAGTCGTGCCCGACTCTTTGCGACCCCATGGACTGTAGACTACCAAGCTCTTCTGTCCATGGGATTTTCCAGGCAATAGTACTGGAGTGGATTGCCATTTCCTTCTCCAGGGGATCTTCCTGACCCAGGGATCGAACCCGGGTCTCCCACATTGTAGACAGACACTTTACCGTCTGAGCCACAGTCAGTCCTAAAGGAAATAAACTCTGAATACCCATGGCAAGGACTGATGCTGAAGCTAAAAGCTCCCATACGTTGGCCACCTGATGCAAAGTGCCGACTCATTGGAAAAGACCCTAATGCTGGGAAAGACTGAGGGCAGGATAAGAAGGGGGAGACAGAGGATGAGATGGTTATATAGCATCACTGATTCAAAGGACATGAACCTGAGCAGACTTCAGGAGATAATGAAGGGCAGGGAAGCCCGGCGTGCTACAGTCCATGGGGTTGCAGAATTGGACATGAGCCTCCCCATCTCTTGGGACCCTATGTGCATTTGTAGCTATCAATGGTGGGGAACCTCTCCTAAATTCTCCCCCAATCTGCTTCAAAGCCTCTCCTAAATTCTCCCCCTGAGCTTCCAAGTTCAGGGCCTGGGGAAGGAACAGAATACCCCAAAGGGCTCCCCAGGACCCTTGGAGCCACTTTGTCCAGCAATAAAGAAAGTCCATCCCCAAGGTGATTATGGAGTTTCCAACCACTTCTAGAAACAGAGCCAGCTCACAACTTTAAGAACACGATGGCAGGTTAAAAAAGCAAAAAGACAAAGGAAAACCTCTAAGCTCCATCACTACCCTAAGTTCCTGCCCACTCAAGTTTTTGAGCCAAACTTGACTCCCCATGAGATTTCAATCATTCGTGCCTCAGCCGGCTGGTGGGGATGTGAATGGCATTGCTGTGTCTGAGAGGTGGGGGCTCTGCCTTTTCACAGAGTAACAGAGAGGCTTGGTCAATTTCAGGGCTGCAGTCCTGCCTCTGAGCACCCAGACCTTCAGGCCATGATCGAATCCAAATCAAAATAGAAAGAGAGGGCCCCACAGACACATATGTCAGCCTCTGCCAAGGGGGAGGCCTGCTGGAGACTGCTGGGTAATTGCTGGCTCCCTGTAGGGGCTTGAATGGTATCCCCCTCCCATTAAATTCTGAGGTTCCACTTGGAACCTCAGAATGTGACTTTATTTGAAAATAGGGTCTTTGCAGAAGTGATTAGACCTTGAGATGACATCATCAGACAATGATGGTGTCTTTATAGGAGGAGGAGAGGGCACACATGGATGAAGGTTTTGTGAAGACAGATGGAGATTGGAGTGATGTAGCTGCCAGCCACGGACGCTGAGGCTCACTGGAAGGACAGAAGCTGGGAGGTGGCAAGAAGGATTCTTCCCTGGAACCTGCAGAGAAAGCATGGCCCTACCAACTTTGATTACAGACATCTGGCTTCCAGAACCCTGGGAGAACAAATTTCTCTTGTTTCAAGCCACTAAGTTTGTGCTTTATTTATTTATTTTTTTAATGGCAATCCTGGCCAAATAAGACACCTCCTCCTCTGAGCAAAAAGGAGGACCGGGAATTCCTCAGGGGCCTCAAGCTGTAGGGCCAATGCTCCCCTTCATCACCCGGAACGGTAAGAATTCTGCCTCCATTCCCCCGTCCTCGTCTCCTGGCCAAGCTGGAGGAGGCTTTCTGCCTATGTTTGTTTTACTGAATCTGCTTTGTCAGGGAAGAGCCCACGGTTCCAGAAACAGAGAAATGGTTTTCAGTTTTCTTCTGGACTAGAAATTTCACTGTCAACCAGGTTGACAGCCTTCCATTTCCATCTTTCCAGAAGCCCTCGTGATGCTTTGCTGGCATTTCTCTCCGAGGCCCACTGTGGATCAGGGAAAACCATGGACAGCAACAGTTTCAGCACCCACAGCTCAGGGAAGCCCTGGGTAGTCAAAGCCATCCAGACCCATGATTCTGGCTCGGGGAAGATTCTAGAGTCCAGGATTCTCTGTGGTTTTAGCTTTCCAGGCTTCTGGAACTGAAAATCCATTTTGCCAATTTATCCCAGTACGTGTTCCTTAGAACTGTAATGTCCTGCAAAAATATTAATAAATGTTTTAAACATCATAGTCAAATAAGTTTGGGAACTGCCAAAATAAACATAGTTAAGCAGATTACCGTACTGCAGACCCTCTTGGGACTTTGAGTCCCTTCAAGCAAAGGACACAGTATTCAGGGTTCCCAAACCTGCTTGATCACAGGTTCTGTCTACATTCTGCTTGCTTTTAGACAGTTGTGCTTTGTTGAATTTCAACAATGAAGATGTCCCTCCCTTCCTTCTCTGCTACCAGAGCTCTCTCTTCCAAGTTTAGGAAGCCACTTTGCTCCTCCAGTCTTCCCCATAAATCAGTGTAACTATGTCACTGAACCCCCTAGGCTCAGGTTAAATGACATGAAATACCCTTCATCATCCAGGGTCAGGCCACGCCTCTCACTCAGCGTCTGTTCTCTGCACCTTACAACGCGACCAACCCAAGACACTTGTGATTCCTGATCACGTGACATAGTCACAGCTTGGTCCTTGCTCTCTGGGATGCTTTTCCTGCCTCATCTGCCTGGAGAACATCTACCCATCCTCACATCGTCAAGGCTGAGCAACCTCTCCCACCTCACGCCTCCCATTCCCCCACGACCCAGATCAGGTGCCCCACCTCTGAGCCCCACACATTATATCAGGTTCCCAAGCCTCTCAGGGTCCCTCAATCCCCTTTTGTCTGCTGAAAGTTTCACTTTGGTTCTCATCCTCTCTGTCACCAGGTATCAGTTCAGTTCAGTCACTCAGACTCTTTGCAACCCCATGGACTGCAGCACGCCAGGCCTCCCTGTCCATCACCAACTCCCGGAGTTTACTCAAACTCATGTCCGTTGAGTCAGTGATGCCATGCAACCATCTCATCCTCTGTCGTCCCCTTCTCTTGCCTTCAATCTTTCTCAGCATCAGGGTCTTTTCAAATGAGTCAGCTCTTCTCACCGGGTGGCCAAAGTATTGGAGTTTCAGCTTCAACATCAGTCCTTCCAGGTATAAACCCAGAAAAAAAACATTTTGGCTGCTTGAAGAAAACGATGAGATTCAGCAGCCCTGGTCCCTCACGTGCATGATCTCCGGGCCTCACTGCACACTGTAAATGCCACATAAGGCACCCTCCCCCAAAGGCAGCCAGAGAAAGCATGTCACTGTCGAATCTCCCGTTGGCTTTGATAACACTTAGCTTGCATTAGTGAGCAGAGGAGCAGACACAGGGTACAACAGGGAACTGGAAATGACCAACAACGTCAAAGTCAGCAGCTTTTTTTTTTCTAGTTATGTTTGTGGTTATGATATTTTAAAAATGAAAAGTGTTTTAATTTTTCACAGTGAATTACGGTGTTGCTGTAATTTTGACTAGTTGGCTAGTGTTGTTTGGCTGGTTCCTGGGGCAAAACGAAGTGTATACACTTTTCTGGTGTTGCACAAAGAACTGTGAGCAACTCGATTTTTGTTGCTTGATTTTAGTACAGATTAGGTTCTGATGCACCAAATATTTTTCTGGGATCTACATGCTCCAGAACAAATCAGAAAGTCAACCATAAGTGCCAGTAAGACTGGCAGTCTTACTGCAGTCTTACCGCAGTGCCGAAGCCCAGCCTGTATTAGAGGGTCCCAGGGCAACAGGCTCAGGGAAGTAAGTAGTAGCCACTACTCAGCACCTGCTATCTGTTGGCACAGAGACAGTGCCATTGGGGCACCAAATGTCAGACCTTTTGATCTTTCAAAAGAAGCTGCAAGTCCAAATAACTCCATGAAATATCCAGATTTTTAAAGTTGGCTTGAGTTTTTTAAAAAATCCAGTGCATGCCAAACAAAATACATCTCTGGGCCAAAATCAGCTTTTGTGCCGACAGTTTGTGACTCCATAATCATAAAAATAAGAAACAATCAGCACCACACTTCATCTCTTAGCTTTACTAGGTTAAAAGGCAAAAAAAAAAAAAAAAAAAAATGCTAAAAGATATGCAGCTGTTTGGAGTACCCTGGTCTCTCTGAACTACCGAGGCCTCTCCCTGATATACTTGGGCTCTGAGAGTAGGGTTCCAGGCTGTTCTGCCTCACGCCTGGCTATCAGATATGTGTGTGTAAACTTCTTTTTAAAAAATCATATAACCACACAGCCTCGTTCAGTTGGAGTCTCAAGAGTTGGGGTCTGAGCATCTGAGGTTTGCACACTGCCCGCAAGTGACTTTAGTATGTAGCCAGGAAAGAGTTTATTTGCTTATCCCTCTGTTCTCCTCCCATCACAGTGAAGGCAACTAAGAGTTGAAATGCCTACCAGACTACCCCCTTCATAAAAGACCCCGATGGCTTACAAAGGACTGTCTTCTCAGCACAGGGGTGTGTCCCCTTCTTCCCCTTGGCCGAGTCTCTGGACCCTTCAGAGATGGGTGAAGACCCAGGTAGGGGCTTCCTCCGTCATTGGCTGGCTGGCTGGAGCGCTTTGCCATGTGATCTGGTTTGCCCCAGTTTAAGCGCAGTCATCATTCTGACACTGATACAGAATGCTCTGAGCAGCTGGTCGCTGTGGACACAGCACACGTGCACACATCCGTCTCTGAGCTTTCTCCTGCTCCTAGTCTCTCTTTGTGCCTGAGTTCTCACCCTGCCCTCTGCATGAGCACCCCCACGCTGCCCGGAGCAGACCCGTGTGCTGGGAGCTCTCCCCGCCCTCCACCCCGGCTCCTGCCTCTTGTCACCAGAACCTTGTGGAAGACTCTCACCCTCAGGCGCTGAGTCCCGGGGCCATGTCTGGTCCAGGGCACCGTGAGGGCACACGGCTCCACTGTGGATTGGCAGTCTGTGGGGAGGAGACTTTGATCCTTGTTACAACGTTGGTCCCTTCAGTGTCCACCCAGAAAAGCAAGTGGGCAGTGAGCGCCTCAGCCCCGATCTCTCTGCTCCCAAGCGGGCTCTGCCTATCCCAGTGTGACCCCCCACACCCCAAACCCACACCGCTGTCTCCCTTCTCCTCCCTCCTAGTCTGTGCCTGGGAGGAACCCCTCCACCTCTTGCTTGGAGCTTCTGGTCCGATTTTATGCTCTTCTGGCCCTTGGGGGATTATTATCTCTGTGAGTGTGTAACGATTTTTTCCACAGTAAGCCCCAGAACACCGCCACTGCTATCTTAAAGTTACCACATGTTTATTTTTGAGGTTTTTGTTTGTTTTTGTTTTTTGTTTTTTGGCTGTGCCTGGTCTTAGTTGCAGCATGCAGGATCTAGTTACTCTGACCAGGGAACAGACTCTGATCCCCTGCATTGGGAGCACAGAATCTTAACCACTGGGTCACTAGGAAAGTCCCAAAGCTACCGCATTTTTCATAAGAAAAATCGCCTCCCAGTGGCCTGACGTGTTCAGGGTACACTTAGGGGAGGGGGGACAACTGGACAGGTATTAAAATGAAAGCAGCATTGGATGTACTTGAAACAGCCAGCTACTAGCAGAGAGGTATTCACACATGAAGAGCAGGCAGGAACAAAGAATGCCCATGTACACTGTTCATTTAAAAAGCAACTCACCAAACAATACATAGTATGGTGGCTAGTGGTGGCTCAGACAATAAGGAATCTGCCTGCAACGCAAGAAACCAGGGTTCGATCCCTGGGTCAGGAAGACCCCCTCGGAGAAGGAAATGACAATCCACTCCAGTATTCTTGCCCGGAGAATCCCACAGACAGAGGAGCTTTGTGGGCTACAGCCCATGGGGTCACAAAAGAATCAGACATGGCTGAGTGACTAACACTTTCACATAGTATAACTCAGTATCACACAGATTGACATAAGATATTCAGAAGTCTCTAGAGCAAACTCTTGTCAGTGGTTATGTCTACATAGTGGGATTGTCTGTGGTTTAAGACATTTACTGTATTATCTATTTTCAAAACATTTTTAAGAATAAAATGTTGTCTCATAATAAAAGTCAAGTTTAAATTCTCATAGTAAAAAGACTCAGCCCACCAACCCTCAACCTCCGTGAGGTCTTTTCTCTGGGTTCCCCTTGCAGCTCCCATGGGAAGAGGGCATCCCTTCCCCTCCCATATCCCTCGGGACCACCTTCTTCATAAGACATATCGTCACCCTGTTTTATAATCCTCTCCCTAGGCTGTGCCCTCCTGACTATCAGGACACCCAGAAAGTCCTCTTCAGGGAGCTTGTTATCATTATGACTAATTAATTTCAGTGGAATTCATTTTTCTGTGTAATTTTTGGCCTCCTGTCTGTCTTTCCCACTGGACTGTATCAGTAAGGGTAGAGACCAAAGGCTGAACAACCAGCACAGTCTGCAGAATTCATAGTTGGCACTTGATAAACAGTTGTTGTGTAAGTGAAGGGGTGAATATATAGACGAATGAATTCAAATCGGGACTGTCTTGGCAAGTCCAAAGACTTTCCCCTGATGCTGCCGATCATCACATGCTTCCCTCCAGACTTCAGAAATCCTGCTCGATAGCAGAAGCTCTCTGTCACTCACTGGAGTGACACACACATCACCCAGATCAGAGAAAACTTTCTATGTGTCCCCAAGGAGTCTCAGCAAAAGCCTGAACGAAACCCGCCTGTGTGCTATGAGAATCCACATTCTCACAGCGCTGAACTTAAGGATGAAATAAAAACCAAGCAGTTGAACTTCTGCATTTTCATGTCTCATTTTAATTTTAAAGGGGTGTGTGTGTGTGTGTGTGTGTGTTTAGTCACTCAATTGTGTCTGACTCTTTGCTACCCCAAGGACTGTAGCCTGCCAGGCTCCTCTGATGCACAATATGATTTTCGTTTTAAAAGTCTATTCCTCCTCTGAAATTCCAGGTCCAGAGCCATAGCAAAGGTTCTCATCTGGAGTATGCATGAGAATCATGTGGAGGGTTTATGAAGATGCTGAAAGCTGAGCGGCAGCCACCTGTTTCAGTCAGGTCTGGAATGAGGCCTGAGAAGCTGCCCTTCTGGAGGCTGGTCCAGGCTCCAGAAGGGGCCATGGGGCAGAGGACCCTCTGCCCTGCTGAGCTGGTGTGTGGCCTAAAGGAAGACGCTGTCCATTCTGAGCCTCAGGTCTCCTGCAAGTGAAAAGAGAAGCCTTTAGAAAGGGCTCCTGGGCTCCACGCCTGCTGACTGCATCGGCCTGGCCCAGCCTGCTCTGGGCAGCAGAGGGCAGCAGAGACCAGGAAACCGAGAAGAGTCGGGCAGCTGGATGAGCCCATTGAACAGTGTGCGGGCACTGAGTCTTCTGTTTGAACATCTGTTCCCCGGTGGCTCAGACAATAAAGCATCTGCCCGCAACATGGGAGACACAGGTTTGATCCCTGGGTTGGGAAGATCCCCTGGAGAAGGAAATGGCAACCCACTCCAGTACTGTTGCCTGGAAAATCCTATGGGTAGAGGAGCCCAATAGGTTACAGTCCAAAGGGTCGCAAAGAGTCGGACAAGACTGAGTGGCTTCACTTCCTCTGGCAACTCCAAAAACCACTAGACCAAAGGACAAAAAACTTTCTAATCCATTTGCCCTGTCTTGTGACTAGGAGAGGTGAAATGATTCCTTATGTGGAAGGTTTTTTGTTTGTTTGTTTGTTTGTTTGTTTTCTGAAATGACCTTTATATAACCCTGGGAAACTGAGGCCTGGAGAGGGGGAAAAAAGGCCCACGGTCACACGTCGGTGGCAGGTCAGCATAATACACAGGCCATTCACTGCCTCCTGTTCTAACTTTTGCACACCCTCCTGGAGGAGAATCAGGCCAGGTGGGGCTCTGGGGGCCTCCAGACAGGGTGTACGACAGACAAGAGTGGTTTCTTCAGTCAGGCCCCATGAGTTTGGAGCCCCCTCCATGTGCAGCTGGAAAAGGGGGTTCCCTACAAGGATCTGACCCCAGGGCCCCCAAACATCTATTCAGAGACAGCAGGCAAGCCCCCTGCTGGGCTTTAAACAGAGAACTCCTGTCCCCTTCCCCACGAAGGGCTCACACTTCTGAGCCACTTGATGGAGGAAGGGGAACGGGGGCGAAAGACACAGCTACCCAAGACCCTCCCCTGAGGCCCTGTTCATCAGATCTGGGGGCGGCCCTGGGACCTCATGCTAAACCCAGGCTGGCCCTCACCTGGAGGATCAGGGTGCAGAGGCTCATTCAGGGAAGATGCAAGAAAAGGGGCGCGGACTCAGCTGTCCCCAGGAGGAGGATTCCTTGGTTCTGATAAATTACTCCAAGACTTCCTGACATTTTGGAGGCCAGGAGAAGAGTAAATGTGGAGGCCCTCTGCCATGTGTCGATTGCCATTCCTAATCAAGATAGTAAGTTGTGAGATAACATGTGTTATTTTTCTACCTTGATAAACATCTTCCTCCAGGTTTGAATTTACGAAGCACAGGAGTGGGCTGTCAGGACACAGTGGTGCGGGGAGCCAGGCTGTAGCCCATCCCTTGGAGGTCCACCCCCAGCTCTTTGTGGGCCCACTGAAGGGGTCTTGTGCATGTGTGCGAGGGCACATGAGTGTGTGCCCATCAGCCTCACGTGTCCAAGTTCTGTCTGCCCCCCTGCCCCAACACACACACACACACACACACACACACACACACACACACACACACACACACACACAGCTGCTGTGTCACCCAGAGGAAAACAGATGGGGGGGTCAGGCACACAGACCTGGGGCCAATTCAGGGCTCCACGGACTCAAGATGACCTTGACAGGACAGGACTCAGGCCCCGCCCCCAGGTCGGAGACTCCGCCCACAGAGGGGCGTGGCCCCAGGAGGCAGCGCAAATGCCCCTTCCCACTTGGGTCTCCAACAGGACAGCCTCAAGGCCGCAAACCGGCTCCTCCTTCCGTGGAAGAAGGAGGACTGTGCAATGACCGCTGTGCTTTGCTCCTCAAAGGGCGGGACGCACCTCTGGGCTCCCAGGATCGCCCTGGGTGCAGACGCCCATCAGTCCCAGGCTCCCATCTGCTATCAAAGCAGAATGTAGACCTTCAGCTGATTCCTGCAGGCAGGATTCTCAGTTTTGTCCAAAAGGAAGTAGATATGGCTTCAGGAGGCTGCGGGGGGACCTGTGGAGCTTTGGGGAGTCTAATAAGAAAATGGTTGACAAAGCCATCAAGTGCCATCAGCCATGCCCAGCCGTAGGAGGCTTTCAGAGGCCCGGGAAAGAGAAGGCCAGCTCATCTGCCTCACCAAGGAGACCTCTGGGCCTTGGAGCCTCCATGAGCTCAGCTGCCCCCACCACGCACAGCCTGGGGCCTGGGCCTTCCCCTAGGCCTGCCTGGGCTCTGACAAGCTGCCAGGACTGGCTTGTTGAAGTCCATGAGCTTTGGGTGTCCATAGCCTGACTCTGGGGGCTTCCATGGTGGCTCAGCTGGTAAGGAATCCGCCTGCAGCGCAGGAGACCCTGGTTCGATCCCTGGGTCAGGAAGATCCCCTGGAGGAGGGCATGGCAGCCCACTCCAGGATTCTTGCCTGGAGAATCCCCATGGACAGAGGAGCCTGGCAGGCTACAGTCCATGGGGTCACAGAGGGTCAGACATTACTGAGCGATTAAGCCCAGCCCTGCACAGCCTGACGGTGAGGGCTTTCCAGAACCTCAGGGAGACCTGACCGGACTGACGGGGCTGCAAGTCCCCAGAAGGTTCTAATTCACATTAAAATGTTAACTCAGAAATATTTTTTAATTCATTCAGTCAATAGGTATTTACAGAGAGTCCCTTCCCTTGGCACCACCGGACTCTTGTCCCCTGTAGCTGAGAGAATGCCACCTCTCCCCCACATCTTCCCTCCCTCCTCAGATCTCACCTGCAATTTCAGCTCCTTGGAACACCCTTGCCAAAATGGCTGCCACCTCCAGGCCCTCTCCACCACATCCCCTCACTTTGCTCCATCTGGCCCTTTACCACAGGTGCCTGTGTGCGTTTATATTACTCACTGCTGTGTCTCTCATTCCAGAATATAAGCCTCTGCCCCCAAAGCAAGGGGACATATCACGATCGGCCCTTCCTCCCTGGTGTTGCTAGCACTTAAGAGGCTCAAGGAACAGTTATCGGATGATGAATGAGGCCATGACGACTTACTGATTCATTGTCTCTTCCAGTAATAGGACAATGGGGTAGGCTCCTGTTGGGAGAAAGAGGGCATTTGAAAAGAGGGAAGGTGTAGGTGGCGGAAGGCCCCAAGCTCTGCAGACCTGGTATGGCTGGCTGCCAGCCCCACTCCAGGGACTCTCTCCCATGAAAGGGAGAGAGGAAGCGAGATCAAGAGAGCTCACCAGCGGGGAGTCCTCCCTTGTGAGGAGGGATTCAGGGCTCAACATGCTTCCTGGGGCCGGGTCTGTACAGGCAGAAGGAAGAGGCCGGGTCGCTCCCAGGCGGGGCTAGCCTGAGGCCTGGCAGTTTGCAGGAACCCTTCCTCTCCAGTCCTTGCTTGTAGGTACTTGCTCTCTGGCACACCATGAATTGTTTTCAGGCTGCCTTGTGAGGAGATTAGGCTTTCATTTTAAAAGATGAACAAAATAAGTCTCTTGCAAAGGCTTGAGTAGAGCTGACCCCGAGGAGGGGTGGTAATAGCTGATGGGCACCACGTTTGTCTAATTAATCTTCTTGTCAACAAAGTTGTTCTTCACCGCTGCCAACCCTGACATCACCCCACAAACCTGCTGCAGTGGTTGATACCCAGCCACAGAGGCTGCTTCCAACCCACCCTGAGCTCACCAACTCTCCCCTCGCCCCAAATGCTGCCCCCCACTGCCTGCATGCTGCTTCTGGACTGGGAATCCGTGGATGAGAACCCAGGGGTCCCACATCTACTAGCTTGAGGGGAGGAGACCCTGGGGCATCAGTTTGAATGAAAGATGGTAGAGACCTCGAAGATTCAGGGGTTCTCCAAGCCTTAAGGAGGCTGGTTCCCAATTAGGACTATTCAGAGATCCTGAGCTTTTTCTTTAAACTCTGAGGGGTTCAATTTTGCCGGGCAGATCGCTGCTGTTTGACTGGTTTGCCGCAAACAAGTAAAGCTGCAAAATCAAATGCCTTTAGGGCCTAGTTGTTGTTGAGTCTCTGAGTCGTGTCCAACTCTTTTGGGACCCCATGGACTGTAGCCCACCAAGCTGCCCTGTCCATGGGGATTCTCCAGGCAAGAATACTGAAGTGGGTTGTCATTTCCTCCTCGAGAGGATCTTCCTGACCCAGGGATTGAACTCGAGTCTCCTGCATTGGCAGGCGGATTCTTTACCACTGAGCCACAGGATGTAAATGAGTCTGGGTTTTAGGAACTTGGGGAGCACAGTGGTCAGAAAGTAAAAACAGGTCTTCTACTGGAGAGTCAGATTTTTCACTGTGCAGGGTTTAGGCCACATGGGGCCCCTGGTGGCCATTTCCTGCCTCTGTAGGAGGCTTTGTAACATCACATGTCTTCCAGTCTTTTTGTGACATCCCACTGGAGTCAGGCTCTCTCTTGTGTTTTTATTGTCAAAATCACCCTGTTTATTTCCTTCAGGGCCTTCAGCACCATCGATACTCACCCTGTTGACTTACTTATTGTCTGCTCACCTACCAGGCTTCTTAACCAAGTGTTCTGTGGATAGAATCCAGAAGGTTCTTGAACTTGCCTAGGGAAGCATTTATATTACTTGTCTGAGTAAGCTCGAACAGAAATGTAACATTTTTTTCAATTATGAATTATGTGCATTATGTCACAGTGTATTAGCAGTGACTGTGGCTCCCTAACCAAGAAATCTCAGCTCTTTTCATATCACCTTGCAATTGGTAGTTATCTTGAAATGCCATTTGTGCTCATTGCTATTTTGAAAAACTGGTAGTTAACATAAAGATCTGTAGTTCTTGTGACATCATATATTAACACATATATTATCACATTCCACAATTAAAAGGATCCCAGGGGCTTCATGTGACCAGCGAAGGCACCCACTCCGCTCTAAGCTATCGCTTTTAGTCTTTTCTGTATCAAGAGCCACATAGAGTCCCGGTGGCAATAGTAGTAATTCAGGACATTTTTGTGAACGGATTTACTGGATGAACCATACAACAAATTGATCAATGTTAGCAGAAGCCTTAATGTAACCTTGCCCGGCTTCCTGCCCAGAGTCTGGTGCATCCTCGAAGGGGTAGAAGGCTCCCAGCAGCCTTTGTCACCAGTGCACATTTCTCTGTAACAAACCTGGTGCCCCACGGGGAGAGGCTGGGTGGCTTGCTTGTTCTCCACCCGGAGAGTCCAGGTCTACCAAAGAGTCCTCACCCAGCAGGACTCCACCGGGCCATTCCCTTTGATGCTGCAGCCACGCAGTCCGCCCACGCCCAGAGCTGGAGCCCAGGTGATGTTCCACTAGGACGCGGCGGACTTTCCCCATCCGCAGGGATCGCCTGACCCACTCCGGTCCTGGAGAAGGTGGGAGCCGACGGCCCCAGCCGTGCTGCCGTTTCAGACCACACGATGGCGCTGTGGGCCCGGCCTCTGAGCTGCCGCTCCTCCAACCACGCGCACGCGCTCACGGCGGGCTCCGCGCAGGCAAATCGGGGTTCCTCTCCTGGCTCCCACAGACCGCGGGGCTCCGGGCCTGGGAAGGGGGCTCGCGGGTCGCTTCCAGCGTCTTAGAAGCCCCAGTCAGGTTAATCAGTTACCCATCAGTTGCCCATCAGTTACCGATCATTTCCAGGGGACTGGAAATTATCTCCAGGGCAGGTGGTAGGCGTGGGAACTCCGGGGTCCCGGCCTCGAGCTGGGCAGGGGGGCGGGGGTGGGGGAGAGGCAAGAGGTACAGGATTCTTGCCGCCCTGGAAGTGAAACCCCCGGTGCCAGACATTGAGAACCTCTAATTCGCTGTACACACCCGGTGTCCACCGAGGGGCCATGGCCTGGAAGTCAATTGCCTTATTGGTGGTGGTGGTGCTGGTTTAGTCGCTAAGTCGTTGTGGGAGTCTTGTGACCCTATGGACTGAAGCCTGCCAGGCTCCTCTGTCCATGGAATTCTCCAGGCAAGAATACTGGAGTGGATTGCCATTTCCTTCTCCACAATTGCCTTGTTAGGAGTGCCCAAAGGACTTGAGTTCCAAATACTGTCCCTGACTTTCCACCTCCCTTTTCTGTTTTTCAAAGTGGGGATAATATTAGTCCCTATGGGTTGGTAGGATTGAAGGAGGTGGTGGAGGAAAAGACCCAGCACAGCCCCCTGCGCTCAAGCACACGGAAGAGTCACCAACCATGGTCATCCCTTGACTCGGGCCAGGCTGGCCTCGGGTTGCCGTCCACGGAAGAGGGCCAGTGTCCACTCTGGCTTGGTGTGAGTTTGAATGAGAGGCATACAGAGCTCACATGGGGGGGCACAGTCCGAATAGCCAACGACCATTAACCTTTCGCCTGTTCTAGGAGGTGTACTGCAGACCAAGACATTCTGTCGCCTCTCTAGCCACAGTCACCCCGCATCCTGGGCGTGTTTGCAGGGAGTGTGGGAGGCCTCCCTGCGCTAGGGTCTCCGATGTTCTGGAGAGAACTTGGGCGGTGGGGTTAGGACTCTTAGAAGGAAAGTGGTGAAGGCGCATCCTATATCCCTTTGGATCAGGAAGAATTGACGCCTGGGAAACCGGCTTCAGGTCAGAAGGAAGGTGTTTAGGAGAAGCAAGGGGCTTGGCTGAAACCCAGCCGAGGAGTTTCAGGAAAGTTATGAGACTTGGTTTTTCCTCTGTTGGGATAGGTCCCTGCGCCGCCGTGGCGACAGCCCCTGGGGCCTGTCCCTATGTGCATGGTCACTGGGGCGTGCAGGCCTGAGCCTGGCCTTCTGTGACTCAGGGACTCTGGTGTCCATAATTAAGAGACACACGTCAAGAATGTAAATTCCTGCGGTTTCCAGCCTGAGAAGGTTCATTCGGAGCCTCAGGACAATTACAGGCTGAGGGAGTCTGAAAGAGGCAGTGTTACCGTTTAAAGTGTTATCAGTTTAATGAACTGCTTATGAAGTGTTAAATGCATGGAAGTGTGAACACAGCATCTGGGCTTGGATTTTATTTGTAGACTTCAAATTGGGTGCGGGTTGTTTTGAAAATGCCAATTAATGGTGTAAAATCAGAATTTCTAATGGGGAGGGAGGTGGCTGCTTTGTGCTGTCTCCCTAAACTATCTTAAAAGGCATCTAAAACATTGCCCTCTGTCCCCACCCCCCCAGATTTACATGCAAACAAAGCAACCACCAAGGCTTAAAAGATTTTTTTTTTAATTAAAGAAGCAGGAATTTGCTCTGTTCTGCCTTGTTGCAAGATTTGATGTGTTTTTACTGAAAGAAAGAATTAAGATTTTAAAATCAGAGGTACCATCAACACAAATTTCCCAGAGTTGTTCTAGAAAATTTGTCATCTCTAGCCATTTCTTCCAGGTCAAAAAATAGAGAGTCTACAGGAATATTTACTGCGCTTTCAGGAGAAAAATTTCCAAACTACCCCCTGAAGCAATGAAGCTGGATATGGAGCAAATGGAAACATTGTGAAACTGCTTATTTTCTTCCAAAATTTGTATTTTTCTCCCGTATTTCCTGTTAAATCAGTGCCACTCATTAGCAACCATATTTTTGCATTATATACTCAGCAGAATTTTCTCTCCATGACTGGATTCCAAATTCAACTTTTAAGTTTCCAGGAAAAGTGTAACAAATGTTTAAATCGGTCAGAAGTTAAACTAATGAGAGGGAGGGAAAAAAGCCCACAAATTTCTTCTTCTTTTGTACTGCTGTTGCTTTTTATCTGCTTCACGCTTTGGGGACAGCTTTATTCCTGGGATCTTGAAAGGATCATTCACAAAGCAAGAAGGCTCAGGAAAAACAGGAAGATGGCTGCACTTTGAGCTATTGAAAAGTTCAGACCTGTGCTGGTTTCCAGAAAATAAAGGTAGTTGGAGGATTTCATGGTAAGATTTGGGCACTGCTGGTTAGAGCCAGTGGCACTGTGTTAGAGCTGGAGCCTGTCCAGTCTGGAAGACTCATTTTATAGATGGTGTGACGGCATACCAGACAGGAGCAGCAACACCCTCAGGATAATTTAGTGAGGTTACAAGCAGAGGGGCTTCCCAGGTAGCGCTAGTGGAAAAGAACCCGCCTACTAATGCAGGAGGCATGAGACATGGGTTCAATCCCTGGGGAGGAAAGATCCCCTGGAGAAGGAAATGGCAACCCACTCCAATGTTCTTATGTCCATGGAGAATCCCATGGACAGAGGAACCTGGCAGGCTACAGTTTCATGGGGTCACAAAGAGTCGGAAATGACTGAAATGGCTTAGCACGCATGCATTACAAATAGAGCCCCTCCCTCTAGCTGAGTATTCTCTAATGAGCAGCTACTAGTTTCTTTTGTGGGTGTCTCTCTGCTAAGTCTCGATGAAAACATAGCTAAATGGAAGCTGTTGCTTTCTAGCAACAATAGGCACATGACACTCAAAAAAAAAAAAAGAAAAAAGTGACCACATATATTAGTTTTCTATCACGGTGGCCCAGCAAGGCCCAAGCTCTGTCTTCTTTCTGCCCTTGTTTGCTTTTCAATTCCAAAACAAAACACTGGGATGAACAGGGGAAAAAAATTCAAAAGAGTAGGTTCTTGGGTGAAAGCTGTTAAGTTGATTATTATCACAAGAAGACAATGGCTACTCAGATCAACAAGGGTTATATTCAGACAAGACTTGCAGTAGCCTGGATTGCTCCTTCTCGACAAATTTTGGTAGCTTGATCCAGCCCAGATTATTTTGAGAATGAAGTCTATTAAAAATATTATACCATTGAGGGAAAAGAAGAAACACAAAGATATTGTAAAACTTCAATAGTCAAATCAAACCATCAACAGATGGATGGGTATAACAGAATGTCTCAAGGACAGACCCTAGTAGAGATAAAAAATTAGTACGTGGTAAAGATCCGTGAGGAAAGGGAGATTAGTCAATAAATGATGTTAGGACCAACCATGTGGAAAATATTAGACATAATCCCTAGCTCTCCCCATATAGCAAAATAAATTCCACATGCAGTTAGCAGTTATATGCAAAAATAACATAAAAATAGAAGACATGGGGAAATTTCAGATCTTGAGAGGAGAATTTTATAGATAGAAAAGCTTAAGACATAGGTTAAAAAGGAAAAGATTATTGTGTTTGACCACAGAAACCTTAAAACTTCTAGACATCTGTAACCCTGGAAAGGTGTTTGTGATGAGTATTGCAAAGAATCTTATTTTTATGTGAAAGGCTATTGCAAAACAATGAGAAAAGTGCTAAGGTAACTATATTAAAATGGACCCAGAACACAAGTAAAGTATAGGAATATAAATGTTTAACAAATGTGTAAAACACTCAAATACGTTAATCAGAAATGTAAATCAAACCAGTAATGAAAATTCATCTAGTGCATTAATTTACTGTAGGACAGACTCTCTTTCACATTCCTCATGGGTGTTCACACTGATAGAAACTTTCTTAAAACAATAACATTAATCAAGAGTCTTAAAAGTGGTCATATTCTTTCATTACATTTTCCTGTTGCTACAAATGCTCTATAGTCAGATGAAAACACAAAGACTTAATCACAGGGTTTTCTATTTTTGGAGAGGCTTAAAAGTTTTGGGAGGTGGCCTCTACTGTTAATTAGAATTGTTAGCATCCAAATGATGGAATATTATATAGCCATTATCATCATTTTTTTTTCAAAGTGAATCTTTTTTTAAAGCATCTCACCAGGCATAAGATCTGTTGGTACATTAAAAAATAATATTTTTTATTATATTTTGGCCACACTGCACCACAAGTGGGGTGTTCCTTCCCTGATGAGGGATCAAACCTGCACTCCCTATGGTAGAAGCCTGGAGTTTTAGCCACTGGACTGCCAGGGAAGTCCCTATAATCATTATTTTTCAAGAAATGACCATGGTGTAACTCTAAGAGAACAACTTTGGATAGAACCTGTGTATACTATTTATATAAAAGACTAAAAACAAAACCTCAAAGTCTTCTGTTGGGATAGTGGGTTTGGGTGTGACTTATTTTCTCCTTTCGTGTGTGTATGTGTGTGTGTGTGTGTGTGTGTGTGTTTTCCCCAGAGTAGAATATATTAATTTATGATTAAAAAAGAAGTTCTTGAAATGGCATGACTTTCTAGTTCTAACCCCCTCGAGTAGACTTGGATGGTGATGAGCAGGGATAGATTTTTTCCTCGGTGATGGTGGGAGTGGTGTCTCTAGGGAAACACATTGTCTCCCTAGAAATGTGGCTACGTCTCAGGAAGCAGGCCCCGCACTCCCAAAGCTTCTCGTGTACAAGTTTGTTCTGCACTTGTCCAGTCCCTCAGGACAGGTTTTCCCAGCCTGGTTGTGGAAGCAGAGTCTTCAGAACCCCAAAGAGCTATGGCTTCACTTGCCCACCCCTTAAAATATCTACCCCTTTAGAAGGTGAAGGGCTTCCTCCACTACATTTTTCAGTATCAGGAGAAGATGCTGTCAAATGAGGGGTCCTTATGTGACCCCTTAACCCCTTAACACAGTTAAGCATCACACATTCGAGTACCACATGGCTCTGGGCTCGATCACATAAACTGGGGAAGGAACTTTAAAACACATCCAGGGGCTCCATCTGGGACTGCAGAGGGTCTGTCTTTGGTGGTGGATACAGCTCGATACACTGGAGCCAGCTCATGCGGTTGGCTGAGCCTGCTGTGGGCATCTCTTCCCAGCTCAACAGTCACCACAGTGGTAGCTGAAGGTTGGCCATTGTGGGAGGATTTACACCATGGAGATAGTAAGCACAAATCTGGATTTTTTTTTTTTTTTTCCTGGAGAGCCTAGAATTATCTTTTAAAAAATCTACCAACACATCACTGGCTGTGCTTAATACAGCAAGGATTTTATTATCTCACAGTTTCTGTGGGACAGGAAATGAGGACTTGTTTGGATGGTTTTGGATCTCTCGTGCATTTTGCAGTTGGATGATGGCTGGAGCTGGGCGAGGAGAGAGCAGCTGGTGGCTGGCTGGAAATCTCCCGCTCCTCACAGTCATGCAGTGCCTCCATGTCGGGGAGTTCGGGCTTCTTCAGAGCTTCGAGGCTTCGGAGCCATCAGAGTGTTTACAGGGTGGGTCACGGCTCCGGGGAGAGTGTTCGGCTCATAAGGCAGAACTGAACTGCTTTTTATGACCTCACCCTGAAGTCAGACAGCATCACTTCCGCCCATTCTGTTGGTTACAAGTGAGTCAGAAGCTCACTTAGCTTCAAGGGGAGGGGAATTAGAGCCCACATCTTAATGAGTGGGTGTCAGGTTTCTCAAAAAACATATAGAATGAGTAATATCATTAGAGATACTGGTTTTGGAAAATATAATCTGCCACAAAGTTTTAAAATGCACTCTGGAGTTTGCCTTCAGCAGCTTCAGCACATTTTTCTAGATACGGATTCACCGGGCGTTGCTTCTCTTCTATTGCTAAGTAGTCTTTTAAAGGGACTACTTCAAAGGATACATTCTTTAAGGTTAAATATTACAAAAATGGCATGTTTTACACAAAACCAGTCTCACTGCCATATAGCACACTGTACTTTTCTTTTCATCAAAGTATTTAGCATTGCAGCAGGCACATGAGAGGGACAAAGTAAATACCTGAGTGATTGATTTACATTTCAGAGCAAAACTGAGACAGCCTCTGGTTCCACAAGGTCCTTAAGCGCTCCTTGGAATTGGCTAACTGCAAAAAAAAAAAAGAGAAGCTAACTCTTTCTTTTTGAAACCTCTTAAATAAAATCTTTTCATACTGTTCATGTCAAAGAAGTGACTCATTTGAAAAGACCCTGATGCTGGGAAAGATTGAAGGTGAGAGGAGAAGGGGATAACAGAGATTTAGATGGTTGGATGACATCACTGACTCAGCGGACATGAGTTTGAGTAAACTGTGGGAACTGGTGATGGACAGGGAAGCCTGGCGTGCTGCAGTCCATGGGGTCGCAGAGTTGGATACGACTGAGTGACTGAACTGAACTGAAATAAAATCTAATGTGTTTAGACTGGAGGACGTGGGGTATAAATAAAAATGTATATTTCTCTAGATATATACTCCTAAGTTTATCTCTTTTCAAAGCCCACAAATCTGTGTATCTGTTTCCCCTCATCCTTTTTGGAGGGGATCAGAGAAGTTGGCGGAATAGATGGGGCTCCAGGTCCTGGCCCAGATGTCTTCATGGTCTGTGAGGCAGACACCAGTGGGAAAACTGGCTTATTTCTCCTCTGGCCACCAAGTGTCCTCTTTTAGTTCCCAGGCTCTGCTTGAGTAATCACTCTTGAATGTGAAAATGTCTCTCGGTCATGTCTGACTCTTTCCGACCCCATGGACTGTCACCCCGCCAGGCTCCATGGTCCATGGAATTCTTCAGGCAAGAATACTGAAGTGGGTAGCCATTCCCTTCTCCAGGGGATCTTCCCAACCCAGGGTCTGAACCTGGGTCTCCTGCATTGCAGGCAATTTCTTTACCATCTGAACCACCAGGGAAGTCCTCTTTAGCCATCAGTCACTCCTTAGCCATCAAATATTTCTTCAAATTCTCACCTGTTCTGTCACTAGGACAGAGACACCAGGAAAGTTCTTATGCATCCATGCTTTCCCCCAGTTGAAGCCTAGAATATCTCACCTGTCCCCTCTTAGTAAGGAAAGGACTGGCGGCCCAGGTGGCTCCGTGGTAAAGAATCCGCCTGCCAATGCAGGAGACACAGGAGATGTGGATTTGACCTCTGGATCGGGATGATCCCCGGAGTAGGAAATGCTAACCCACTCCCATATTCTTGCTTAGAAGATTCCATGGACAGAGGAGCCATGGACAGCCCATGGGGTTGCTCGGATTAAGCATGCATGCTCAAGAATGTTTTTCAGTAGGACCTGATTGTAGACATGTGGGGGTTTATATGGGAGGGCAGAGACATCTCCTGCCCACCATATACGGTGTTCATTTCCCATGTTTCCCAGTCCCCTAGCAGATAGGTGGGCCCGTGTGACTAGTTCTGGCCAATGGGCTGTGAGAGGAAGTGAGCTGTTACTTCTGGGTTAAAATATAAGACAGAAGGAGTGGGCTATCCCAGGGGACACTCTCTTCCCCTTCCGTGGTAATCATGGAGGACACCTGTTCTTGACAGTGTAACTCCAAGACGCAGGAGCTATTAGCCTCGGTCTTTAAGCGACTACGTGGAGAGCAAGTTCATTGCCTCCCTTTCAGCCTCTCCCCAAACCACACTGGGTGAGGAATAAGCCTTTGTTATGTTAGGCACTAAAGTCGGGGAGTTAATTAGTTATTGTAGTGTAGTGAGCCTAACCTGACTAATTCAATGACCTACAACAAAAGAACCAGCTCATGAGCTGGCTCACTAAAGGCTGGCCTAGTGGTTTTATTTAAGCAGGAATCCTCACGGGGCCCCAGGCAGGAAAAGCTAGGCTGCTGGTGGGAAGATGAGCGGAGTTAATTTAGACAAACTAATACATAAATGCTTTAAATGTCTCACAGTTTCTATTTCAAGTATGGCAAATATCAATAGGTGCAACTCATAGCCAACAAACGCTCTCTGGGGTCTTCAATGATTTTCTTTTTTGCTTCTTTATAATTCTCTTTGTTTATTTTGGCTCTGCTGGGTCTTCACTGTGGCGCTGGCTTTTCTGTAGCTGTGGTGAGCAGGGGCTACCCTCTGGCTTCGGTGCCCGGTCTTCTCATTACAGTGGCTTCCTTTCTGAGGAGCACAGGCTCTAGGCTCATGGGCTGCTAGTTGCAGCCCGAGGGCTCAGTGGTTGCATCTCCCAGGCTCTAGAGCTCAGGCTCAGTAGCTGTGGTGCATGGGTTTAGTTGCTCTGCAGAACAGGGAATCTTCTTGGACCAGGGATTGAACCCGTGTCTCTTGCCCTGGCAGGCAGATTCTTTACCACTGAGCCCCCAGGGAAGCCCTTCAATGATTTCCAGTGTTAAAGAGTGTTCCGAGGCCAAGGAGTTTGAGAATCATGGCTTTCAACAGTAGGACATTTGCCCTCTGAGTGTGCCTGTGATATGTAGTCCATTGTGACTGAATATCCTTTCCTACCTCCAGGCTGGCAGTTGGCAAACTTTTCTGTAAAGCACCAGAGAGTAAATATTTTAGGCTTTGTGGGCTGTACAGTCTCTGTTGTAACTACTCCACGCGACCACAGGGTCACAAAATCAGCCAACAATGGTCGGGAACAAATGGGTGTGGCTAGGTTCCAACGATATTATTTATGGACACTGAAATTTGAGAGCTGTATAATCTTCACATGTCACAAAATATTATTTTTCTGCAAGTGTTTTTCTTCTTCCCCAGAAGCAGATTTGTAAATCAGATAACATCCTTGTTTCTGACTCTTTTGTTTGGGACATAGGATCATCCATGCTGCACTGCCACTATGCTTGGTGATTCAGGGGGTGATGAAGGGTGGGATCTGGACCTTGATTCGCAAGGGGACGTGTAAGGTGGGTGCATGCGCCTCAGAGAAAGGCCTGTAGAGAGCCACCCAGCGCAGTGGGGTAGGGGAGCACACCCCGGTTCCAAAGGAGGAAGCAGGAGAGTTCATTATGCTGCCTTGTGGTCCAAGTTGTATAACCACCTCTGGCTATTCCCCCCACTCATTCAACACACGGCGTCTTTAATGAATGCTTATTATGTATCAGTTCAGTTCAGTTCAGTTCAGTCACTCAGTCGTGTCTGACTCTTTGCGACCGCATGAACTGCAGCATGCCAGGCCTCCCTGTCCAGCACCAACTCCTGGAGTTCACTCAAAGTCACGTCCATCGAGTTGGTGATGCCATCCAGCCATCTCGTCCTCTGTCGTCCCCTTCTCCTCCTGCCTCCAACCCTTCCCAGCATCAGAGCCTTTTCCAATGAGTTATTATGTATACCAGAGGCATTTAAAGTCTAATATCCAACATTTGAATCCTATTTTTCATAGAGACTTCTGGAACACTTTGGGGAAAGCTTGTTGAGAATTTGCAAACACAGAATCCATGAATAATGATGAGAGACTCGTGTCAATGTATTGTTAGTACCTGAAAGGATCTCAGGATAAAAACCGGTCCACTCATTCTAGAGAGGAGCCGGGTCATGAGGCCCTAAGCTCTTTAACTGCACGGAATTATCCAGAAGTGAGTGACTATGTGCAAAGATGCTCACCGAAGAGTTGTTTATGATATAATGGACTACTGTGTTTCTGAATAATAATTAAATGAGTATTTGTTAATATTAATATGAAAAGCAGCTCATGAAATGCTGTAAAGTGAAAATATAGTCAAACAATACATATAACCAAGTTTATTAATAACATGTTTGTGTGAATAAATACATTCCGTGTATGCTGTGTGAGACAGACATATCCAGTTCATTTGTTGTTGGTGGTCAGTCACTGAGTTTTGTCCAGCTCTTTGCTACCCCATGGACTGTAGCACGCCAGGCTTCCCTGTCCTTCACTATCTCCTGGAGTTTGCTCAAAGTCATGTCCATTGTGTTGGTGATGCCATCCAACCATCTCATCCTCTGTCACTCCCTTCTCCTCCTGCCCTCAATCTTTCCCTGCGTAACGGTCTTTTCCAATCAGCTGGCCCTTCGCATCAGGTGGCCAAAGTATTGGAGTTTCAGCTTCAGCATCAGTCCTTCCAATAAATATTCAGGGTTGACTTCCTCTAGGATTGACTAGTTGGATCTCCTTGTAGTCCAAGGGACTCTCAAGAGTCTTCTCCAGCACCGGAGTTATACAACTTTGTCACACTCCTTTCCCAGTTTTGAACAAGTCAGTTTCCCACGTAAGGTCCTAACTGTTGCTTCTTGACCTGCATACAGGTTTCTCAGGAGACAGGTAAGGTGGTCTGGTATTTCCATCTCTTTAAGAACTTTCCACAGTTTATTATGATCCGCACAGTCAAAGGCTTTCTCATAGTCAATGAAGCAGAAGTCGATGTTTTTCTGGAATTCCCTTGCTTTCACTAAGATCCAGTGAATGTTGGCAATTTGACCTCTGGTTGCTCTGCCTTTTCTAAACCCAGCTTTATAATATAGTTTATTATGTTATAATCCAGTTTATAATACAGATATATTGAGTTTATGAAAAGACTCTGGAAGAATATATATCTATAAGGTCCCGTGTATGTGAGTTTGGATTGTAAATAAATTTCATTTTGCTCCTTGTGCATCTCAGTATTTTATAAATTTGTTTATAATGAGACAGCTACCTTTATCACTAGAAATGTATTATTTTCGTAATGACCATTTTGGGGGTGCTTACTCTCTGCCTGGTACTGGGCTAAGTTCCTTAACTCTGGAGTCTTTATTAAAACTCTACGAAACAAGTTTTGTTTACAATTTGTAACAAAAATAGAAAAAGTCTCAAGATCCCCTAGCTTCATGCCACAGATCTGGAAGGCTCTGGAAGGCCAGCTCCCTCTGACATGCCTTGCTGCCACTCTGGGAACCAGAGGCATGGGCGGAGACTCTGGCCCAAGTCCCCACGTCTGCTCAGAAAAGTGCTGAGGCTGGAGTCTTCCCCGCCAGGGCAGAATTCCTGGGGCTTGGCCACAGGGCCAGGGCAAACGGATTCAGGCAGGAATTTTGTCTGTCTCCTTCTTTGTTTTTAAAAGAAATAGCCACTGCCTAAACTAGGCTGAGCCCAGAATTATCTGGCTTTCTTCAAAGGCACACGAAGATGAGCGGCTGCTATTTGGTTCTGTGGGGCTGCTTGGGGAGCGGCAGGGTCTGGGGGAGCCTGTGCTCAGGGGCCCAGACCCGAGTCAGCTGTCAGCAGGACCCGTTAGTACACAGGATGAGCTTAACAGATGGAGGCACATCGGCTCGAGAGCTTCTGCTTGCAATTTATCCTTTGCAGCATGGCTGTGTTCTCAACCTGGATTTTGCTAACAGTCAACAAATCAAAAAGTAACCAAAGGTGATAACGGGGACCAAGTTTGGGCTCCAACCCTTTCTGCAGGCTCCCTTCCCCACCCAATACCAGCCTCCGCAGTGATGCTCGGTCAATCGTTAGCTTTCTAACTTGTTCTTTATACTCCACGTCTTATGAACTGCAGAGTCCACTTGACTGGAGGCCAGAGGACTTGGGAACAGGTCCCACTCTGCTACATTCTGCCTCCTTGGTCTTTAATTAAGTCATTAGCTCTTTCTGGTACTCAGTTTACGCATTTGAAAAATTGGGTCTAAAAATTAGATCATGTTTTGATTTGCTGACAGTTTACAAAAAATACGGGTTGGGATACACAGTAGTCAGGTCCTGTCATAGAGACTAGGTGCGCCTCCTGCCTACTGAAGTCAGCGTCTGCACGAGCAAGCACAGCGTTTGGATTTTTGTGATGCCAAAGCACTAGAATGCTTGCATGACTCAACTGCCAGCCTCAGTGAGCTGAACCAGGGTATTTCTGTGGGCAGGAGCAAGGCGGGGGGCTTCCAAAATTACACCACACAGGGGTCCCCTGACCTACATAAAACAAGCCAGCACCCCCTGGGGCCTGCCGATTGGAGCTCCTCAGATCACGTGGCAGAATTAGGCACGGTTTTTGGTTCTTTTCAGGGAGCTGGAGTCTCTGAGAAGGGTGTACATGTCAGTTTCATGAAAATCCGTTCTAAAAGGCCCGATCAACTTCTCAATCATCCGCTTCCCCTTCACCTCGCCCTCCCAGAGCGCCCCAGGCTGCTTCTGAGATCAGAGAGCATAATTACAAATGAGTGGGGACTCTGGGGGCTGGCTTACAGCTTAATTAGCTCCTGTCCCCTGCACTGTCTCTGCTTCTGGGTCTCACGCTTGGGGCATCCTGACTGGTGAAGAATTCAGAGCGGGAGCGTCCCGGCTTGTTCATTCACCTGTTCTGGTTGGTCCCTCCTGACGCTCGCATCCAGGCTTTGCTGCAATTAGGCCCAGCCACAGAGTGGGAAAGGCCTCTGTGGGTGCATCCGGAGCTGGGGAGGGGTGCTTGTCTGAGCCAGCCCGGAGGCGAGGTGCAGCATGGAGTGGAATGTGGAGAGCACACCTGCCTGGCCCAGCCCAGGTCAGGAGGCTTCGGGCTGCAGCTGTGTTTCCGGGGGGCAGGGGGGATCGTCTGGCAGGGAGGGCAGTGAAGACACCTGGGGTTAAAGGGACTCATACTTAGAAAAAATGTAGAGTAGGGAGGGAGGGCCAGAGATGAGCGCCGCCATGGCCCTTGGGCTGCAGAAGTGCTTTTTCAGCAGGCATCTAGAAAGGGCCCTGGGCCAGGCAACATCAAAGAAAAGTAACTGTACAATCATACTTGGAGACTGTACCTCTCAAAGAAAAATAGAAGCACATAGGTTGACTTTTGGGTCCTCATGACTTAGCTGGCTTAAGGAGTGGGCTGGCACTGAGTTCCTGGCTCAAGGTAAATTACTCTGTTCGAGAGGGCGCTCACTCCTCTCGCTCCTGCAAAGGATCTCTCCTTGGAGGAAGAATCCTGCTTGAAGGCAGAAAAGAGACACCATGAGCTGGACTCGGATGCTTGTCCAAGAAGATAATGGGAGAAGAGAAAAGTGATGCCTCCCTGCCTCCTAATCCCCTCTCCCAAGGCCAAGGCCCAGCCAGGCAGGTCTGCCAGGGCTCCAGAGGCATGGGGCTTGCTTAGGACCCAGACTGTACAGAAGGGTTTAAGCCACGTCCCCTCCCTCAAAGGGAGGGAGTGAAAAACAAATCTAAAATTTAATGTCTGCAAAACATAACGCTGCATCCAAGAGTCAACTGCCACTCTAATTGTTGTATGAAAACATTCGAATATTAGCCAGGGATGTATTTTAATATGTTTGATATAATAAGAAGTGTGTGTGTGTGCGCGCGCTCGTGTCTGACTCTTTGCAACCCCACGGAATTTTCCAGGCAAGAATACTGGTGTGGGTTGCCATTATTTCCTACTCCGTAGGGTCTTCCCAACCCAGAGATCGAACCCGTGTCTCTTTCATCTCCTGTATTTTCCTGGAATTGCTTCCCCCAAAACAAGTTCCCTGGGAACTCTACAAAGCTCTTAACAAAGACCTACCCCTCCCCGGAAAGAAAGAAGAGATGGAAAAGCTGGGAGCCTGCGGTGTGTGCTCAGTCATGTCCGACACTTTGCGACCCCGTGGACTGCAGCCTGCTAGGCTCCTCTTGTCTTTGGGATTCTCCAGGCAAGAATACTGGACTGGCTTGCCATTTGAGCCTATCTCATCACTGAAAGGCTGAGGCCTCAGAGACAACGGCCCCTTGGTCTTGGCGGGTGCCTTGGACCAAAACCCGACCCTCCCCTAGTGGGGGATGAACTTCTTTGTCAAAGGGATCCTCAGCGCTCACACCACGAGGTTTCCATACACCTGCTGGTTCCGAGGAGGCCCGTGTTGCAGACCTGGGGCTTTTTCTTTAGGAAAGAAGATTAAGGGGGAGTGTCAGAGTGAGAGATGACTTTTCATCCATCTCCTCTTATCTCAGCACAGTCCTCTGCCCAGCTTGTACTGAGAATGCCCTTTGTGCCTCCTGGGCTATGAACCGGGCTGCGTTTTTGTTATACTGTTAGGGAAAGATTTCTTCTGTGCACAGAGGGGAGCCAGCTCACCCTATTTATATTTCAAACAGGCATTGACTGCCTGCTACTGACCTGCATGCCTGGCAGGTGCTATTTTTAAGGTACTCAGAGGCCGGCAGGGGAGACAGTTATAGCGCAAGGAAAGCTGCAGAGGAGGGGTCTGAACAAGGTGCTTCAAGCCCTGGAGACACAGGCATCATTCTAGCGGAAGGTGGGGGTGGGGAGACCTCACAAGGGGAGGTGGCTCTGAGCTCGGCCTCCGACCAGGATGGGGTGTCCTGGGTCCCGGCCTGAGAGAGGACAGGGGTCAGGGGTCAGGGTCAGGGATGTGGGGCAGGAGGCTCAGGCTGGAGAGATGGGTTGAGACCCGAGGGAGAGACCCAACGTGCTGGCCCAGACTTTGAGAAGGTCTCGCCTGGTCTAAGGGAGATACAGAAGGAATCTAACAAGGGGATACTGTCTCAGCTTCTGGGCTGTGGGGTACAGGCTGGAAGGAAGAGAAATGGGAGGCCTCTTCCACTGGTTGCCTGGGGGCAGCATCATCACGGCTACATCCATACATCAGCTACAACCATAAATAGGTCACCCTGCTGTGCTGACCTTCAAATGTCCCCCATGGCTCCCTTTGGAGCTTGTCTGCCTATAAGCAAGTGATGTTTCTGTTAAAGCTCCAGCTGAGTTTGGTCCCAGATGCAAAGCCCATTGGAAACCCCCAGGCCTCTCTACTTGAGGTGTGGTCCAGGTATCAGGCTCATCGGCCTCCTCTGGGAGCTTGTGAGAAATATAGCACCTCGGGCCCGCACTGGACCCACTGGATCCAGCTTCTCCAGTTTACCAGGGCCCTGTGTCTTTCTGAGGGCTCCCAGACCAAGTGCTCACTTCCTGGGGCCGCGTAAACTCAAGGATGGTCCCTCCACTCCCAGGCTCCGGCCAGGGAGGCTGAGCAGGACCAAGACTGCCCTCCAGGTGCTAAGCAAGGCTTCAGCCTCGGGTTTTTGGGGTTTTCAAGGCTCCAGCCTGGAGGCCAGCCAGAAGGGGCTCAGTCTCAGGCACAGGGCGTCGGGTGGGTGTAGAATCAAGAAACAAAACAACCCGGGAATGCAGGTGAGCTCATGCCAGCGAGGAGCTGCGGTGAGTCGTGCTAGGGCACGTTTGTGGGTCTCAGTGAGGAGGCAGCCCGTACAGGTGGAGCCGTGCGCCCGGACCTGTCAGCACTTATATTATCTGCGATTATCTGGATTTTTTTTTTCCATTTGGCCTCAGAGAAGGAGCTGCCACACAAAGAGTTTAGCAGAGAAAAGTCAGTGGCCTTGCACTTGGATAAAACAGTATCCACAGATGCAAAGAATAACCAGTTTAACATGTGAGTGTGCGTGCATATGTATGTGTATGTACAGGGGGTGGGGCTGCTGAAATACGATGCATCTTGTCAAAGGGGAACTTGCAGAGAAGTTTTCTTTTCTGCAGGTTTCAGCGTGAGAAAAGTTTTTCATCTCGTGTAGGGCCTTGAGCCTTTGAAAATAATAAAAAGGAAAAGTTTTGAATTAAAATTTATGGTTGAGCCTGCCCTGTCTGGGAGGAGCTGACTTAGTGGGCAAGGCTGACGCCAGGCAGGCTGCAGGGGCTGGGAGAAATTGGACACCAGCGTCCCTGTGAGTGGGGGGGGCCACCCTCCCTAGGACCCGCTCGGTGGCCCCTCTTGGCTAGCCGCTCCGAGCTCCGGCTGCACACCGGATGCTTCTATGAGAGTGTTTCAAAAATGCTGAGGCCTGAGCCGTGCTGCAGATTGAGCCCATCTGATCCTCTGAAGGTGGACATCATTCTCAACAATATTTCAACGCTCTCCAGGAGATTTTGGTGTCACACCAGGGTTGAGAACTGCCAAAGATTCCGGAGCTGGTGGAAAGGGAAAGGGAGGGCTCCTAATTTCTGTTGGCAGTGGGGTGGCTTCAGTAGTACATGCCTCTGTGGGTGCAGGAAGGATGATGCTAGCATCCAGCTGTTTGGGAGTTTTATCCGCCAGAGAGGGCCAGAATCAATAAGGAGGGTGAGTCTGACCAATCCAGAGGCCAGCTCCGCCCTTCCACGTCTCCTAGCTGCCCAAACATTTCCAATTTTCATATAGGAAGCCCTTTTCAAAAAACTGGAACAACTATGATTTTATTTTAACGCATGTACTAGTTTTCTATTGATGATGTAACCAATCAACACAAATGTAGTGAATGTGCCTGAAACAACACAAACCTCTTACCTTACTGTCCTGGAGGTCAATCAGCTCGTGGGGCTAAAACCAAGGGGGTCCTGGGGCTGTGCCCCTTCGACAGGCTTTTCTGGGAATCCATTCTTTCCTTTTTGGAATTCCTGAGGCGCCCACTTTTCTTGGCTTGCGGTCCCATCCTCGAATCCTCTCAGATCTGTTTGTATCATGTCTCCTCCTCTGACTTTCTGTTCTCTCTCCCTCATCTAAGAACCCTGTGATTACACTGGACTCACCAGGAGAATGTCCCAGTTGAAAATCCTTAACTTAATCTTTGGTTGGGGGCTATAAAGAAAGCTGAGCACTGAAGAATTGATGCTTCTGAACTGTGGTGTTGGAAAAGACTCTTGAGAGTCCCTTGGACTGCAAGGAGATCCAACCAGTCAATACTGAAGGAAATCAGTGCTGAATATTCATTGGAAGGACTGATGCTGAAGCTGAAACTCCAATACTTTGGCCACCTGATTTGAAGAACTGACTCATTTGAAAGACCCTGATGCTGGGAAAGATTGAAGGCAGGAGAAGGGGACGACAGAGGATGAGATGGTTGGATGGCATCACTGGCATGATGGACAGGAGTTTGAGTAGGCTCCAGGAGTTGGTGATGGACAGGGAAGCCTGGCGTGCTGCAGTCCACGGGGTCACAAAGAATCGGACCCGACTGAGCAACTGAAATGAACTGAACTGAACTGGGGGGAACCTTTATTCCATCTCCAATCACAGTCACGTGAATCTGAAGGGTATTATTACCCCCATAGGTGAGAAAATGGACGCCCACCCAGGGACGGGCTCCTAGATGGTAATGGTGAACCTGCATTCTTGTAACTCCGTCTCGTCACTGCTACATCTTAGCAGCCTCCTCTTGGGATAATCACCCATCTTGACCCTCTAGCCATGGGCCTCATTTTTTCTTTCCATAAAGCCCAAGGTCCCTCCTGTCCTCCTGTGGGGTTGGTTATTCTCACATCCTTGTAGCAGCTTCATGGGCACCCTGTAACTGATAGAAAGCGGTGTCACAGGGGAATGCATTGCTACCACCAGGCATCATGACGGAGCCCAGGAAGTCAGGTTCTCTCTGTCGGTCGGCATACATGGTTCTGGGCTCTTGTCTCCCCTGACTAGGTCTGTATACACACACACCACATACATTTGTTAGAATTCTGTCATGATTTATGTACTTCTATAATTAATCTCTGTCTTTCTCTCTCAACTGCAAACTCCATGAGGACAGAAAATATACTTGTTTTTGCTCCCTAGTGCCTTGGCATTTAGGGGATGTTTAGTAGAAACCTGTTAAATGAAGAAATGGTTGCCAGTAGTCCAAGGCTTGCAGATTGTAAGTAACTACTTTGCCTTCTGGAAGCTATGGTTGATGATATTAATGTTCCCATCTACTGCCTTCCCTGTAGGAGAACCCACATCCCGATTCATTGAAATGTGACCGACTGCAGGGGATTCTTCCCTGCCCTGCTTCCAGGTTTGGCGGTGTGACTTGCTGTGGCCGATGGGATGTGAATGGGTAAGACAGAAGCCACATCTAAGCAGTATTAAAGGTAGTTACATGGCTTGACCTGGTCTCTTGTTCTTTCCCCTTTGCCAAAAGGACGCAATATCCCAAGTATGGTTGTTCCCTCTCAGGACATGTCCCAGGATGAAAAGACATGGAGTGGAATCAGAGCGGCTGCCTTGCAGCTCTCAACACGAGTGAGAGTGAAGCTCTTGTTGCTGAAAGCCAATAAGATTTGAGGATCTTTGTTACTGCAGAGTTTAACAAACTTTGACAAATATAGACATCTTTACTGGATGTCTCAGAACACATCCATCTTTCCTTTCTCCCAAATGGAGATCATGATTCTGCCACCTACAAGTGGTGTGATCTTAAGAAACTCATACAATATCAAATTTTTACAGCAACATATAAAGCTTTTTTCCCAACTTTATGATCAGTGATCATGAAGAATGAGCCCATCATTTGAAACTTGACCCCGTCCATTATAAATCATCTTTGCACATGGTAGTATAATACCAGAGAAAGATATGGTACTTTATCTCTCTTGTTTTCTGCTGGTACCATATGCTCAAGCAAGGGGAAAATCATCCTGTTGCTTAGCTCGAAGGGAACAATTAAGATTTTTCAAAGATAACTTTATTAAAAATTTTAACAGGAGTAGAGTAGGGAATAAAAATATAAATGCTTAAAATATGAAGGAGTTAAAGATGGAAGTGTTCTGGAGCTGAGATTCCTTGCTGTATAACAGCCAGAGGTACAAGCCAACTCATGGATCTGGAGTCCTTCCCACCCACTTAGCTCCATCTAAGAAAACCAACCCTGAAGCCCCCTTTAGAAGCTCTGGGAGTCTCCTCCATCCCTCCTTCCCTTTCACATTAGGACCGAGCACCAGCTGGTCACGGTGTGATGGCAATGGTGGCAATGAACTCGTCAGTCCTCTCAGTATAGATTGCCACCTTCTTGCCCTCCGAATCCAGAGACCATTGGAAGGTAGGTGGGAGACAGTGTGAACAGAGACCCCCAGCTCTTCTTCCAACCTCACCACACAGACGGAGAAGAGAGGGCTATTTCCTCACCCTGCTGGACCTATCACTCAGAGCCCCAAAAAATCATAACTTTACTTCCCAGGAGAGTGTAGGTCCTTTGCCCAATCTTCAATCCATAGGTTCAAAGATGACCAAGTCAATTGTTAGAATATCCTTGCAAACGAAAGAAAGAAAGTGAAGTTGCTCAGTCGTGTCCGACTCTTTGCAACCCCATTGACTGTAGCCTACCAGGTTCCTCCATCCATGGAATTTTCCAGGCAAGAAGACTGGAGTGGGTTGCCATCTCCTTCTCCAGGAGATCTTCCTGACCCAGGGATTGAACCCAGGTCTCCTGCATTGTAGGCAGACGCCTTACCATCTGAGCCACCAGGGAAGTCCCTCCTATTGTTGCTTGTGTGTTTTCAGACTGAAACATAGTGTACGCAGCCTAATCATTGGGTGTGTTTTGGATTGGTCTGAGTTCTGTTGACTTCTACAGGTCAACACGCACCAACTGGGAGGAAGCGGCCCACACGTAGGACAGACTGGACTCCCTAGTGGCAATTACCCCATCACTGGTGTTGAGGGAGGTTCCCTTTCCTTGCCAGGCTCCCTCACCCCTGAGGGGGCACGGGCGTTATCTAGAGAGAGTTTAGAATATGGGAACATGACTTGTCTCTTTCCTTAGAAATTTAGAAGCTTATTTACAAAGCCCTCCAGTTCCTGGGTCAAAAGGGCTCACCACAGGACCTAAGATATTCCCCCAAATGAGTCAATATTTATCATCTGGGGCCTCAACTCAGGTGGCTTTCTGAGACTATTTGAGTTCCACTTAACTACTGTACATTGATCATTTGCAGGAGACCTTTCGCCTGCTGGCCCCTTGCTCTTTATTCTACTGAGCAATGGGGAATACACTTGACTTTCAAAGGCTCAACTTGCGCCATTCAAAGGAAAAATGTCCACCTCATTTTTAAGCCCTATCTTGTTCCCCTGCAGTCTGAGTAAACATTACTCACTAGTTGAAGTTACTTAGGCATCAATCATTTCCACTTCAAGGCAGAGGTAAAGAGAACAGAGACGTAAGTGCACAAAAAGATTGAAATTTAACCTCCACCGCTGGGTGCTTTCCAAACTTGTTCAGATTAGTTCTTCAAAAAGAAGCCCCAGAGAACTGACGTTACCTCAAGTTCACTGCAATTCTCTTTCTCTCAAGGATTATACTTGAATTTGAAGCCAGTCTCCTAAAAGCCTCAGGCAGGTGGTCAACTCGGCTTGTGTGTGAGTATTTGCTTTCTCTCACCTCTTTGGAGTAATTTCCACATGCTGTTGACACTCCTTTCTTCTCTGGTATGCCTCCCCTCAGATGGGTTTCTGACTCAGTGATTGCGTGTGTCCAAATCGTTTCAGTTGTGTCTGACTCTTTGTGACCCTATGGGTTGTAGCCCACCAGGCTCCTCTGTCCATGGGATTCTCCAGGCAAGAATACTGGAGCAGGTTGCCATGCCCTCCTCCAGGGGATCTTCCCGACCCAGGGATCGAACCCGCATCTCTTACGTCTCCTGCATTCCCTGCCGCTGCTGCTGCTGAGTCGCTTCAGTCGTGTCCGACTCTGTGCGACCCCAGAGACGGCAGCCCACCAGGTTCCCCCATCCCTGGGATTCTCCAGGCAAGAACACTGGAGTGGGTTGCCATTTCCTTCTCCAGTGCATGAAAGTGAAAAGCAAAAGTGAAGTCGCTCAGTCGTGTCCGACTCTTAGCGACCCCACGGACAGCAGCCTACCAGGCTCCTCCGTCCATGGGATTTTCCAGGGAAGAGTACTGGAGTGGGGTACCACTGCATTAGCAGGTGTGTTCTTTACCACTAGCACCAGCTGGGAAGCCCTCTGACTCAGTATCTTCTTCCAGTACAATCTCCTGGTCTACGAGCATCCACGTCCCTCCCTTTTTCCGTCCCTCCTTTACGTCTACCCAGCCTCTGGAAAACAAAACAACAAAAAACCACTAAAAAACCTGACCTTTGTAAGTTCCACTTTCTCTAATCTTATTGATGTTTGGCTCTAAGATGCTGACACTGTCACTATATCAAGCAGAGGATATCGGTTTCTCAGACCACCTACAGTCAACTCACATGGATCTTGTGGAGCACAAAGATTCCCTGAACCTCACTGCCTTTACTGAACTGGACTCTGGGAAGGGGACCAGGGAATCTGTATGTTTCACAAACTCATCATGTGATTCTTCTACCTTGTGAGGTTGGGGATTTGCTAATACTAAGGAGGGAGATGGCTTTGGAATCAAAAAATGAACCCTAGCAGGACCATGTGCTTTACTCTTTACTAGTGGCATGAATTTTTAACAGCTTTATTGAAGTGTCATACACACACCATGCAATGTGATCCTATACTTTGTACCTACAGTTCAGTGGTTGCTGGTACATTCACAGAGTTGCACAATCATTACTACAGTCAATTGTAGAACATTGTTATTACACCAAAAGAGAAACTCTAGGTCCATTAGCAGTCACTCTCCTTTTATTCTTCACCGTTTAGCCCTAAGAAGGGCTTCCCCAGAGGCTCAGTGGTAAAGAATTCTGCGGCAATGCAGGAGACACAGGAGACCTGGGTTTGATCCCTGGGTTGGGAAGATCCCCTGGAGGAGGGCACGGCAACCCACTCCAGTATTCTTGCCTGGGAAATCCCATGGACAGAGGAGCCTGGTGGGTCACTGTCCATGGGTCCACAAGGGTTGGACATGACTGAAGTGTCTGAGCAGCAGCAGCAGCTCTAATAAATCTCTCATCTGCTTGCTGTCTCTATGCATTTGCCTGTTTTAAATGTTCATATCAGTTGAATCATATAATAGGAAACTGGTTCTTGCATTTGCAATAATGTTTTCAAGGTTCATCCACGTTGTCGCATGTCAGGGCTTTATTCTTTTTTATGCCTGAGTAGTATTTCATTGCATGGATATACCAGTGTATGGGTGAGCTGCCACCGTTCCCTAGACTGACCTTCAGAGCATGAAACAGCTTCTGCAAAGCACAGGTGGTGCAGTAGCCATTTCAGGCTTCGAAGGTCAGATCTAGGGAACGGTGGCAGCCCATGTCTGTGGCACTGCTTCAGACCCACTTTGTTGACACAGCAGCACATGTACCTGTAGCTTCAGCAGCTCTGCTGGGTCTCCTGCTTCAAGTTCTCCAAGTCCTGGGCCAGGTGCCTATGACTTCTATGGCACAGGACACGGTTTCTCCAGCAGGTCACCTACGTCATCAAGGTTGCACAGGAGATAGCTTTCGGTTCCAGTTCCCACGCAGATCCCAACTGACCCTTGCTCTCCTCTGCTTCACAATAGCCGCCTTTTCGAACGTGCTGCTCTGCAAACCTAATCAACCTCAGACTCGACGCCAGAGGCAACAGCCTTTCAGAGAATGTCCTACCAGTTTCCAGTATTGGGTAACACTCAGCTCTTACAATAAATCCCTAATTCTCCTTCTCTGAGTGAATCCTGGACAGTAAATCACAAGGCAATTATGCTACCTCCCCATCTAGAGAAACCTGGGATTTCCGAAAGGTGGTCTTCCTAGAGAGAGCAAATGTGGTCACACAAAGTTCTTCTCAGATCTAACCCCAGGTTTCCCCATCCAGAGGGAGGTAGGGGGGTCTTCCACCTGCTCCTCCTGTGTTAGGTTCCTGCTGGGACTGTAACTGGGCTTCCCCGGGGGGGCGCTAGTGGTAAAGAACCCATCTGCTGATGCAGGAGGCATAAGAGCTGCAGGTTCTATCCCTGGGTTGGGAAGATCCCCTGGAGAGGGAAATGGCAATCCCTTCCAGTATTCTTGCCTGGAGAATCCCATGGACAGAGGAGCCTGGTGGGCTACAGTCCATGGGGTCAAAAAGAGCTGGACAGGACTGAAGCAGCTTAGCACACACACAATGCTGCAATAAATTACCACAAATTCCATGGCTTAAATCCTAACACAGATTAATTATCTTACAGTTCTAGAGGGCATAAGTGCAAAATAGGGCTCATTAGGTTAAAATGAGGAAGTCCTCTGGGCTGTGCTCCTTCCACAGCCTCTCGGGGAGACTCTGTTTCATGGCCGCTTCCAGTTTCTAGAAGCCTCCTGCATTGTTTGGCTCGTGGTCTCTTCCTCCATGTTCAAGGCAGTAGCATCTTCAAGTCTTTCTCTGTCTCCCTCTCTCTCATACACACGCTATATATATATGTATGTATATATAAAGAATGCATGTGATATATGCATACAACTCAATAATAAAGGCAAACAACCCAATTAATAAATAACTTATAAATGGGCAAAGGGGTTGAACGGGCATTTCTCCAAAGAAGATATACAAATAACCAACAAGCACTTGAAGATGCTTAACCTTCTTAGTCAATAGGGAGATGGAAATGAAAACACAATAAGATCCCCCTCACACAAACTAGGATGGCGACAAGGAAAACAAAAGTGAAAATAACAAGTATTGGTGGGGATGTAGAGAAAGTGGCACCCTCCTCCACTACTGGTGGAAATGTAAAACGGTGTAGCCATTGCATAAAACATTTTGGCGGTTCCTTAGTAAGTTAAACACAGAATTACTATACAATCTAACAATTATATTCTGAAGTATAGACCAAAAAAAAACAAATAAACCAGGTGCTCAAATAAAAACTTGCATATGAATGTTCATAAGCAGCATCATTCACAATAACCAAAAGGTGGAAAGAATTCAAATGCACATCAATGCATAGGTGGATAAACAAAATAATATATATGCGTACAGTGGATATTATTTGGCAATAAAAAGGAATGAAGTCCTGCTACAAGCTACAATACGCATGAACCTTGAAAAATTATACAAAGTGAAAGAAGTCCAATGAGATGGCCACATACTGTAAGGTTTCATTTATATAAAATATCCAGAATAGATAAATCCACAGAGACAGAAAACAGATCAGTGGTTGCGAGGGGCTCAGGGGAGGTGAGATTGGGGAGAACTGCTTAATGGACACATGGTTTCCTTTTGGGCGATAAAAATATTCTAGAATTTGATAGTGATGATAGCTGCACAGCACGGCGGATGGACCGAATGCCACCGAGTCATACACATCAAAATGGCTTAAATGCTGTTTCACACCACATGTACAAGAGTTTCTTTTAAAATTACCTTAAATGTGCTGTAAGACTCCTGCCAGGACTAAGCCCCCAGACTCTGACAATTCCACCAAGGTGTCGCCATTTCTACAACTGGACCCTAAGTCTCGGCTGACCCTACACATTACGAGAGCAACTGCTGTTTTTACCCGTGGGAGGATCCTTCCTGTAAGAGCATGCCTGCTTCTAGAAATGCAAATAAATTCTCTGCGAACGAAGGGCAGTTCCTCTCAGCAGGCTCTGCTGACCAGAGCATGGCATGGAGACCACAGCAGGGAGCGTGAGGCACAGATTCCAGGAGCTTTCTGAGCAGTGCTGGGGACCACCTAAGGCCACCATAGGCACTTCTGACAGCTCCACTGGGGAGCTGAGGACCTTCTGTTTTGTGTTGGCCTTCAGGGGTGGCAGGAGGTCGGGGGGGCGGTGAGTGTTCCAGTGTTCCCAAACTACCCCGAACACTCTGCCCAGAGAAATGATTATATTGCTGGAGACGTAGCTTGGCAGAGGTTAGGAAGCTGCCACTGGCCCATAGTCCAGCTCTGTATTGTCTTCTAGTCACGTGGGACCCCTGAACTCCCCTCACTCTCTCCCTACCCCGCCAAAGGCCCTTCCTGGCTGGTTGTGCAGGTGGAGGTCCTGGCCGCAGGCTGACATGGTTCCCCAGGCACTGCCCCCTCGGTCACCCCTCCTTCCTTATCCTCACATTTGTGATCCACACAAATACTCTCCTTTCATGAACACTCAAATTCAGGCCAATCTCTCCCAGTTTAGGACGTTCACTTCCTGGCCATCTCTCCATCCCAGCCCTCATTCTTCTCCCTCACTGTCATTTCTGACCTTGGTCAGTTACATTTCTGTTTCCTTGCTCCCAGGCTATGAGGCCAATGCCTTATTTCATGACACAAGGATTCTCCCAGCCAGCTCCAATGTGTGAGCTGAAAACACCTGCTTTTATATGCTCTCTCAGCAGATAATTTGTGTCCAGGGACAGCAGAAGAGCTAAGGCGAGGGAAGGGAAGGGCAGTTCATTGTCCAGGACCGTTCATCACAATGCGATACAAAGTTCAAGGATGCTGCCAGCCAGGCTGTTTCCCAAGTTGCTGGAGGAGGGGGGCATGCCTAGAGAGGCCTCCGATTTATGAGGCTTTAAGATCAAAACAAGGTCAGGGGGAAAACTGGCAGATGTACTGTGAGTCCAAAGTGATTTCAACTAAAACAGGCAGAGAAGACAGAGATTGTAGAAAAGGGAATTTCAGGTTTAGCGTCTGATGTACCAGCTCCTAAAAATAGGCAACCTCTCAGGCTGCAGTTTTGGCTTTCTCTCTGCGTTGTCTCTTTTGGAACTCGCTGTGCAGATGTTTCTGTACTACGTTTCTACCTGATGGCTGCGAACCCTCTATTTGGAGTCAACAGCACACTTCAAGTGCAGTATCTCTCTGATGGAACTCATCCATTGATTCATTCCTTTGCCATGCTTCTCTTATCATTTCTAAACTTCTCAGCATCCTGGCTCCCCTATCCGTTCCATTTCCCACCCCTAGCAGACCGTACCCCCAGCTGCCTGCCAATTCTCAGGATCTCTGCCTACTGGTTCTCCGGATTCCAGTCTACCCTAGACCCCATATCCAAATTCTCTGAAGCCTGCCTCCAAGCTGTCTGTCCTCGCTACAAGCTTTTAATTTATTTGCTTTTAATTTATTTTTGTGAAAACTGTTATCTCGTTTATTTTGCATCCAGTGTTTCTTAACTATCTACTATGTGTTAGGCATTGTGTTAGTGGCTGGGATTGCAACAGTGAACAAGACTCTTGGGGCTCATGACCTGATGGAGGAGATAATCATGAAGCTAAATTGCAAGGGTGAAAAGTGCTGTAATAGGAAGGGGGGCTGCATGTGCCTTGGGCCACAAAAGGACCACAGACCTCAGACTTGGTGGGTCAGGGAAGGCCTCCATTACTTGAAGGATCAAGCTAGATTCCTGAGTAAGGGTTCAAGGTTGCCCATACCGGGCCTATACCTCTTGTCTCACGTGCCATGAAGCATCCACAAGGCTCCTGCCTCTTTCCACACAGACCAACACCCTCCTAAACATTTTTTTTTCATTTTTCTTTCTTTCTGGATTATACCTGTTCGTTATCTCTATATGTCAAATTACTACCGAGTCTTCAAGAGCCACAGAAACACCACCTCCTCCCCGAAGCCTTCCTTGATTTCTTTACTGCCCTAGTCCCTGTATATATGGCACATTGGAGCCGTCTGTATAGTTCTTCTCTGTGCCATTGAACTCTGGGGGCATAGACCACATTCTGTTCATTTTTGAAAGCCCCCAAAGACCTTCTTATCATCATACCCTGCACTGAGGCGAAGGTGATGATGAATTAAGAAAGATGCCCGTGTCTGGGAAAAGGTCAAGAGCCAATCCTATTCATCTGTCCTGGGTTGGGTGGGTGGGGTGGGGGCTCAGCCTGCACCTGGTAGGTCCACAGCAAACCTCTCCTGACTCTCACTCTCCCGTGCACAACCTCAGACTGTGTTGAGACGGAATTAAAGCTCTTGCAAACATAACCATGTCTTTCTCATATTTGGTGAAGAAGAACTCACTTTCACTCTGGGTTCATTGCTCTCTGCTATCCTTTTCAGTCCATCCTTCTCTGCTTCTTATCCAGCTGGCAAACCTTTCCCTCCTAACCCAGTTCTATTTGAATTGACCGCCAGCCCAGCCCAGAGGACCTTCTCCCCCAACCCTCCTTGCACTTCGGCCCCTCACCTTGACTTTGTCTTGGAGAAAGTTTAAAAGTTTGGTTTTCTCTAACCCCTTTAATCATACTCGATTATCTTGATCAGCACATTTACTTTGCATTGTTAAGACATTCTACCTTGAATTCTGACTTCATCGAGGAAGCGGGGAGAGTTGAAAGGAGGACTGTTGATGATGGCTATATTTTATCACGTGTGATGGTCATGGGTTAGACATGCAGCTTGCTGGGGGCCAGCGTTTGGAAGGGGGAAGAAGGACACTAAATACCATAAGTCACAGTGCAAAATATTTTTCAAGGAAACATCAAAGTCTTTTTCCACGGTGTCTTGCCTTGACCCCATTTCACACTGGCAGAACACAAACGCAAATTAAAATAAAAATACCAGGCTGGCTCCATGTAGCCAGTTGAGCTGTTGGACTAAGTGACCGATTTTATTGAAGTCACCAAGTGCAAACATTCCAAGATTTATTTTCGTTACTTATAATTTTTTTCTGCCTTCCCACTGGTGGGCTGTTTATTTCTAATACTTTGGTAGGAAAAAACATTCATTCATACCAGTGGAGGTCTTATATGCCAAGCTGCAAACCAGAGCGCCTTTTATTGAGGAATAAAAACTCTGGAAAAGAGGCTCTAGGGGGCCCCAAGGACGGCAAATTTACAAGCATAGTACAATTGACGCCATTATAATTAGTTCCCCCCAAAAGTCTTATTTTAAGGGCAGAGATCTGAATCTTTCTCTTTGCGCACGAGTATCTCCGGACTAGAGCAAAAACATTACGAAGGGTGAGTCATAGACCAGCTTTGGGCTTTAAAGACTAACGCAGATCCTATAAATCTAACCCACATTCTTTTACTGGGAATGACTGACTTTTATGAAAACCAAGGACTGTAAATCAGAAACCTAAATAGCTTACTTTGCAGCAGATAAACACAGATTTATGTAGTGGCTGAGCCCTAACTTAACCCTTTCATGGTGCCACAGAGGACCTGGGGCTATGTGTTCAGTCGCGGTTGCTTATATTCAGCGCCAGTATTTCTTCCTAAAAGCTGGAGGGTAGGGGCTAGACGTGTTGGGTTACCTCCAGCAGATGGAGGTGGGCGACAGGAGAGGCCCATCAAGCGTGCTTGCTACTAGCCCATCTCAGCTGGGGGCTCATCAAACCACCAGGGAAAGTTGGCCCCTGGTTATTCCAAAGGACAGTCCCCAGCCTGTTGCATGCCTAAACACCAAAGCTAACCTAGAAGGTGCTTGTATGTGAAGCTGATCCTACCTGGGCTTCTAATCCCTACACATGTGACATCTGGCAAGGCACCAGTATCTCCCTGGATCTCAACCTTTTCATCTACAAAATGGTACCCCTGGCAGGTTGGAAGAGTTAAACAGGACAGTCATATCAGGTGCTTGAAACCATGCTGGATCAGGATAAGCACTCAGTACACATCAGCCAAGATTGTCACTATTATTACCAGAGCCACTGGTTATGTAGACCAGACTTCTCAAACTCTAATGTGCACCTAAGTCACCTGGGAAGTCTAATCAAAGTGCATATTCTGACCCAGTGTGCCTGGGATTCCGCATTTCTAACAAGTTCCCAGGTGAGGGGGATGCTTCTGGTCCAGGCACCAGCTCTGGGTAGTGGAGGCGACAGAATTTGGAATTTACAAACTATGCCCACATCCCTTCTCATTCAAGTCTCATTTGCAAGCTTTGCCCCGTGCACAAGTCGAAACATCCTTCTTGCCGTTGATGCCACTAACTCCATTCACGTGATCCTCGCCAAAAGTCCTTCCAAATCTTCCCCTGCCCTCAGTGCACTGGGCTGGCCAGCGGGGGTCGGTGGCCCCCCTGCACCCCTCGCCCCATCCCCGCGCCCCAGAGCCGCGCACTTATCTCATGGGATGGCAACCGTAGCCCAGGCCAGCCGCTGGCTCAGGACTTTAAGCGGGGCACGCCCTGTGCGGCCCACGCAGACTTTAAAGGGAAACAGGACCCGTCAATCCCATCGAGGGAGGAAAGGGCATCTATCATTTTTATGTGGCATTTCAAAGGAGGAGGCTCCGAGGCGGCTGGAGACAAAGGCCGGCGGCGAGGTTAATGGAGAACCCGGATTTAATCATTAACGCTTAATACTAAAGCAGCCCAGGGAGGCCCGCCTAGGTGCCTGTGGAGGCGCCCGGGAAGCTCTGGCTCAGCCTTTGAGGGTGGGGGGTGGCGGATTGGGAGGTTTTCCTGGGCTCGACTGTGTGGGTCAGCTTTCATGGGTGAGGTTGGGGTCCTGGGGTCACCTTTGAAGACCAAGCTTTGGGTGAAAGAGCAGGCAGATGCATCCTGTAGGTTCCCAGGGGCCCCTGAAAATCTCGGGAGAATGGGGGACGCCTAGGTGGTCCCAACTTAAGGACCTAGATCTTTTCCCCAGGATCACCTTGAGCCGGGAAGGTAAAGGCATTGGCTTCCATTCTAGACTAGACCTGAGGTCTGGATGGGTACATAGCCCAGAGCCCGACACTGGGGGCGAGGGCCCTGCAAGTCTAGTATCCTTTGTGTGTCTCCTCCTTCTGCCAGTAGTTGGCGCTCGGGCATCCCCAGACTCCTCCCAGCACCCACCTGGCTCATCCTCAGCACCGAGGCCTTGGACTGGGACTTCTGCTGGTCCCCCATTGCCCATCCTCTTGCCTGCCCACCCGTCCCAGCCCACAACTGTCTCTGCCCCCTGCCCCAACCCCCAACTCTCTACACTTAGCTCATTTTAATCATTTACCTGGGGCTGGGAATAAGTCACCTCCTTCAAGTTTTCCCAGGTGCTTGGACAACCCTGAAATCACACAATGAGAAAGTAATTCTCCCCCAAAACTTCTGATGAAGAGGAACAGGACTTTGACCCCTCTTGGGCACCTGTGACACCTTCTTGACTACCCCAGCAGTAGCCCTAGCAGACCCTGCCTTCTCCCCAGGATTTAATAGACAGTATCTTATGGTTCTTCCAGTAGTCATGTATGGATGTGAAAGTTGGACCATAAAGAAAGCTGAGCGCCCAAGAATTGATGCTTTTGAACTGTGGTGTTGGAGAAGACACTTGAGAGTCCCTTGGACTGCAAGCAGATCCAATCAGTCAGTCCTAAAGCAAATCAGTCCTGAATATTCATTGGAAGGACTGATGCTGAAGCTGAAGCTCCAGTACTTTGACTACCTGATGTGAAGAACTGACTCATTGGAAAAGACCCTGATGCTGAGAAAGATTTAAGGCAGGAGGAGAAGGGGACGACAGAAGATGAGATGGTTTGGTGGTATCACTGACTCCATGGACATGAGTTTGAGCAAACTCCGTGAAGGATAGGGAGGCCTGGTGTGCTGCAGTCCATTGGGCCACAAAGAGTTGGACACAACTTAGCAACTGAACAACAACAGAAGCCCCCTCTGCCTGTCCCTTTCTAATCACTGCCCCCCTTCCCAAAGTGTGGCTACTCTCCTGACTTTCGATCACGCATGTTAGATTTGCCGGTTTTTTTCCATCTGTCAAATAAATGAAATTCCCCAGGCCCACCTTCTTTTACTCAGCGTTCTGTTTGTGAGATTCACTGATGGAGTTTCTGACCCTTTGCCCCATGCCCAGATTGGGTCAGTTTTAAACCCTGTCAAATGGGAGCTTATTATAACCTGCCAATGCATTTGACTTTCAGCTGTCTTCAAGGCCAGGCATCATGGTCCCTACTCAGAGCGTCTTACTGTGTCTTAGAAGGACGCTGGGACCTGTGGAGCGCCTGTGTGTGTGGGTTCTTCGACCTCTGCCACAGCCCCTCTACAGCAGAAGGGACTGAGCCTGCTCCAGGACTCCCAGGACACACTGCTGACCTTTCTCGCCTCCCTGTGGGAAAATTCCGAAGGAAGAGATAAGATCAGTATAGTTAGGGCCTTGCAGGGGGCCCACATGCCTGGGGAGCAAGATAGAGGGAAATAGTTCAGACATGGCTTAAGCCGAGTGCCCTCCCCCGCCCCCCGCCAAGGCTCTCTATCTGGAGTTTCTGTGACTTCTGCTCTAGTTTCTCTGCTGAAGGGGAGACCCTCCTGGAAACAGCACCCGGCCAGGATCTCCAAGGGACTGGCAGCAAAGGCTCCCTGCTCGAGAGAAACCTGAGCCCCTGCCCTGGGCTGGATTAGGTGTAGATTTCCACCTTTGTCTCTGAAGAGGGAAAATGTCACTTGCAAACCCTCCTCAGGAGGTGATACTGACTTGTTTACCTTCAGATAGCGGCTTGAGAGCCTGTTGACTTGTTAATCTTGGAGATCTGATCACCCAGCAGTTGACGGCTCATACTTAGGAGGCTGAGAAGAAAGGCCTCTGGGCTCTCTTGACAAACCCAAGCTGGAATCCCAGCCCCCTGTCCTTTCCTGCCTGAACGACCTCCCTTAACCCCTCCCAACCTTAATTTCCGGGTGTGCACGGTGGAGGTAGTAATACATCCCTCGGAGGGCAGTGGTGGGAAGGCATGGGAGGAGCCAGCTCAGCATTTAGCATCAAAGATCAGATCAGTACGTGGTGGGGTGGGGGGAAAAGGGGAGTCCTAACTTTGAACCCAGTTGCTTGATTTTTAACCCCTTTTCTGGGCATTTTTCCATTCATGCTCAGTTTTTTTCCCTTTGAACAGGAGAGAGGTGTGAGAGCAAGAGATGGAGCTTTGCTAGTTACTCCAAGGGTACCTCTGATTGGTGTAGGATCTCAGGCTCCCTGGCAGCTTGATCCTCAGGGGGCTTCTTTGTTTCCAGTTCAGAGGTCTCTGAGAGGAGCTGGGCTGCTTCCAAAGGGCCGTCTTAGCATCCTCAGCAGAGGCTGCAAAGCGGGATGCTGGCAAAGGTTCTGAAGGATAGAGCCTTGCCACTCTGGAAGCTTTACTCCCTACCCACTAAGGGCCCCCCATTCTACTCTGCAACATTGTTCAACACTTCAGGTGCTTAAGGATGTCCATGTTGATGACAGTATTATTCATAACAGCGAAGAGGTGGAAGCAACCCAAGTGTTCAGCAAGGGATGAAGGGACAAACGAAAGTGGTATATTCATACAATGGAATATTACTAAGTCCTAAAAAGGAGTAGAATTCTGACATAGGCAGATGGTATGTGGATGAAGTTTGAGGGGTGTTGTTGTTTAGTTGTTAAGTCATGTCTGACTCTTTTGCAACCCCATGGACGATAGCCAGCCAGGCTCCTCTGTCCTTGAGATTTCCTAGCCAAGAATACTGGAGTGGGTTGCTATTTCCTTCTCCAGGGGATCTTCCTGACCCAGGGATGGAACCCACGCCTCTTGCACTGGCAGGCGGATTCTTTACCACTCAGACACCAGGGAACCCAGAAGCTTGAAGACATGATGCTAAGTCTCAAAACCACAAAGCTAAATAATTCCACTTACATGAGGAACCATGAATAGTGAAATTCATAGAAACAGAAGGTAGAATGGCAATTAATTACCAGGGGCTGGGGGGAGGGTGGGAGTGGAGGTTGTCTGAGTGATAAAACTGAAAATTCCGCATCTCTGAAACATCCTCAGTCTTTGACCAATGGGAGCAACTGCTCATCTTATTCAAATTGCTTTCTCATCTGCGGCTCTGGTTATTTCCCACCTCCTTCAAACTAATAACTGAGTAGAGGCTGTGCTAAACACATTTGCTACATAACTTCCCCAACGATCCCATGAGGTAAGTATTGCTGTTATTGAAACCAACACACTTTATTGTTCCTATCCTAAACATACAGAGACAATGCATACTAACAGAGACCTGTGACCGTGCAAAACAATTTAACTCCTGGCTCCAGGAAATACTTGCCCGAGTCCATAAAGACCCAGATGAACCATGATTATGCAGTTTTATACCCAGCCTATGACCACTGAGCATAGCCGAGGGTCCAGCAGCCTCATATAAGCCCCTGCCTGAGAGGAGTAGGGTATCCCAGGCACAGTCCCACCCCCTCTGTCTTCCGTGTCTCTCCCAGGGCCTGAGATGGGGGTGCCAGGTCTGCCTTGATGAAGAGAATGGGGCTGAGTGAGAGGGGCTGGGTTAGGATTGCCATGCTACCGATCCTGAGATTGGTCATTGAACCACATTTATAAAGTGAAGCAGTTCTAGTCAGTGCCCTGACTGACAGCGTTCTAGAAGATCAAAAAGAGAGTGCATAGGAAAGGCTTAGCAAACTGTTAAGCACCACACAGATGAAGGGAGCTGATGTCAACCTTACATTCTTTTCATTCACTTAAAAAATTGACAAACAATTAAATGCAGCTTTATGTAGCTACATTCATAATCATGTAGCTACTTTCATAATCAAGATACAGAATGGGTGTAACATCTTAAAATATTTTATCGGGTTTCTCTTTTGTAACCAACCCCTCTCCCCATTCCCAACTTCTGGCAGCCACTGGTCTGTCCTATTTCTTTAACTTTGCCTTTTCTTCAATGTTAATGCATGGAATCATATAGTATGATTATATGTTGCATAAATGGATGTTTATGTGAATGGAATCTCGTATTATGTATAGCCTTTAAAGTCTGGCTCCTTCCTCTTGTTGTTCAGTTGCTCAGATGTGTGCGACTCTTTCTGACCCCATGGACTTCACACTTTCTGACCCACATGGACTTCACACTTTCTGACCCACATCAGGCTTCCCTGTCCTTCACTATCTCCTGGAGTTTTCTCAAGTTCATGTCCATTAAGTCGCGATGCCATCCAACTGTTTCATCCTCTGCTGTCCCCTTCTACTTAGCATCAAGCATTTAAGATCCATCGAAGACATCATGAACCAATCACCCCCTCCTTTTTATTATTGCATAGCCTTCGATAGTATGGATGTACCAGAGACTGGTACAGAATTTTAACCAGGTGGAAGACATTTGGGTTATTTCCATTTGGGGGTAATGGTGAATCAAGCTGCTATAAACATTTATGTTCAAGGTTTTATGTGGATGTAAGTTTTGCTTAACTTGGGTAAATGCCTAAGAGTAGAATGGATGGGTCATGTGGGTATATTTAACTTTATAAGAAACGGCCAAACTGTTTTACAGAGTGGCTGCACCATTGTGGTTCCCCCCAGGACTGCGTGAGAATTCCAGTTGCCCTGCTTCCTTCCCAACACTTGGAATTGTCTGCTCATTTTCCTTCTTTCTTGTCATTCTGAAAGGTGTGCATGGCCTTACAGTTTACTCTTTAGGTAGTGTATCCACCTGCCAATGCAGGAGACACAGGTTTGATCCTTGGGTGGGGGAGATTCCCTAGAGGAGGAAATGGCAACTCACTCCAGTATTTTTGCCTGGAAAATCCATAGACAGAGGAGCCTGGTGGGCTACAGTCCATGGGGTCACAGAGTCAGACACAACTGAACAACTAAATGACAACAACAATCAGTTTCATAGGGCTGCCGTAACAAAAGACGACCGCGTTCAGTTCAGTTCAGTCACTCAGTCGTGTCCGACTCTTTGCAACCCCATGGACTGCAGCACACCAGGCTTCCCTGTCCATCACCAACTCCCGGAGCTTACTCAAACTCATGTCCATTGAGTCGGTGATGCCATCCAACCCTCTCATCCTCTGTCATCCCCTTCTACTCCTGCCTTCAATCTTTCTTAGCATCAGGGTCTTTTCCAATGAGTTAGTTCTTCGCATCAGGTGGCCAAAGCACTGGAGCTTCAGCTTCAGCATCAGTCCTTCCAATGAATATTCAGGACTGATTTGCTTTAGGACTGACTGGTTGGATCTGCTTGCAGTCCAAGGGACTCTCAAGAGTCTTCCCCAACACCACAGTTCAGAAGCATCAATTCTTTGGCGCTCAGCTTTTGTTATGGTCCAACTGTCACATCCATACATGACCACTGGAAAAACCATGGCCTTGACTAGACAGACCTTTGTTGGCAAAGTAATGTCTCTGCCTTTTAGTATGTTGTCTAGGTTGGTCATAACTTTTCTTCCAAGGAGTAAGCATCTTTTAATTTCATGGCTGCAGTCACCATCTGCAGTGATTTTGGAGCTCCCCAAAATAAAGTCTCTCACTGTTTTCATAGGTCCTCATCTATTTGCCATGAAGTGATGGGACCAGATGCCATGATCTTAGATTTCTCAATGCTGAGTTTTAAGCCAACTTTTTCACTTTCCTCTTTCACTTTCATCAAGAGACTCTTTAGTTCTTCGCTTTCTGCCATAAGGGTGGTGTCATCTGCATATCTGAAGTTATTGATATTTCTTCCAGCAATCTTGATTCCAGCCTGTGCTTCATCCAGCCCAGCATTTCGCATGATGTACTCTGCATATAAATTAAATAAGCAGGGTGATAAATACAGCCTTGATGCACTCCTTTCCCAACTTGGAACCAGTCTGTTGTTCCACGTCCAGTTCTAACTGTTGCTTCCTGACCTGCATACAGATTTCTCAGGAGGAAGGTAAGGTGGTCTGGTATTCCCATCTCTTGAAGAATTTTTCACAGGTTGTTGTGGTCCACATAGTCAAAGACTTTGATGTAGCCAGTGAAGTAGAAGTAGATTTTTTTCTGGAACTCTCTTGCTTTTTCAATGATAAAACAGATGTTGGCAATTTGATCACCTTCATGACCCACACTCACAACAGTATAAGTGGCTTAAATAATAGAGATTAATTATCTCATGGGTCTGGAGGCTGGAAGTCTGAAATCAAGAAGTTTGGTTTCTTCTGAGGCTTCTCTTGGCTTGCTGCTCTGTCTGTGCACACTTCTGGTGTCTCTCCATGTATCCTTATTTCCTCTTCTTACAAGGACCTCATTCACTGGTTCAGTGTGTGTGTGTGTGTGTGTGTGTGTGTGTGTGTGTGTGTGTGCTCAGTAGTGTCTGACTCTTTATGACTCCATGGACTGTAGCCCTCCAGGCTCCTCTGCCCATGAGATTTTCCAGGTAAGAATACTGGATTGGGTTGCCATTCCCATCTCCAGGGGATCTTCCTGATCCAGGGATCAAACCGGGATCTCCTGCTTTGCAAATTCTTTGCAACTGAGTCACCTGGGAAATGGGCCCCTCTCAAACACCTCATCTTAATGTAATTGCTTCCTTTAAGATCTTACCTTGAAATATGATTACAATCTAGAGTACTGGGATTAAGAATTCAATACTTGGGGCACAATTCAGCCTGTGACGGGTGGTCTGGATAGATCTCAGCCCAGCACACAGAATGGGGACGCAAGTGGGCTTGATGTGGGGAAGGTGGAGAAAACCCTTTAAGTCCGGATGGCTCAGGGTGGGACCAATCACGCTGTGACAAAATACTGGCCGCATCCTTTCCTCGGACGTGTGGGAAAAACACAGGTCGTAGAATCAACCCCCAGTTCCAGTCCTAGCCCTGCTGTTTCCTGGCCACGTGACCTTGAGGGGGTCGCCCCCTGTCTAAGCCACACTTTCATCATCTGTAACAGAAGGGAAATTGCGATCATCTCCCCACCTGGTGGCGAGGAGCCGAGAGGATAATTCATGTGTAGCAGTTCCACCAGCTGCAATGTGTGAGAACTACAACTTCCTTTATGACTTCTTTCTCATTCATTTTTGCTTCCCTTTAGCTGCACTGTAGGGAAACTTTTGGCATTTCCCCCTACCTCCTGGGGTTTGTGTTAAGGTCCAAGTCCTTAGTAAATGTCAGCAGCTGGATTTAAAGATTCTCGGTAAAATAGTCTACCGGAGACTCGAATGTGCTTGTAGATTTGTATGTGATTAGAAAACTGTCAAGTGCTGGAGAAAGTTAGCCGCTGGGATTATTTGCCAAAGGTCTCAGATATCTGTCTCCGCCTCCCTGCCTTTCTCCACCGGCTCCCAAGTGCTCCCTCTCCACCTGCATTTCTCAAGGAAAAGTGTGTACATTCAGTAAAGAGGAGCGAGACCCATCCCTGCTGTGCGGGAGTTAGCATGGACCAGGGGAGACAAGATGGGCAAGGCAGTAAGCAAATGACAAGACAGAAGAGGGTCTTCTCTCCCCTGAGAAAGCCAAGTCAGGCAGTGAGCAATCTTAGAGGAGAGCGATTTGGGGTATTATTTCCAAAGCAGCAGGGACTTGAAAGAAGAGGGTCTACTTGAGCCTCTTTGGACTGGGAGAGTATTCAAGGCAATGGAGGCAACACAGGCAGAGCTGGTGAGATGGGGAGGGCAAGGCACCGACAGGGAGCCTATGGCTGGGACGCAGCAGGCAGAGAAGTGGTGGAGAGGAAGGCCAGGGAGGAAGCTGCTGGTGACCTTGGATGCCAGATGCAGGCATCTGGATCCACGTCCTTAGGCAACAGGACCCTCAAAACAACTTTTAAATGGGAATTCTCCTTATCTAAACTGAGTTTCTGGATGATAACTCCAGCATCTAGATGGGAGGACTGAAAGGGAAATAGCTTTAGGCAGGTGGCCTAGGTGGCGTGGATGCCAAGAGACCTAAGAAGGGGCAAGGAGGAAGGTGGTTTGGTGGGGAAGGTAGGGATGGAGCAGAAGAGAAGGGACCCGGGGAAGCGGGAGGTGGGCAGGCTGGCCAGGTGGGAGCGTGGGTGGAGAGAAAAGGGTGGAGTTTAGGAAGGCCTGTTGGCACGGCATTAGATTTCTATTGCTGTTGTCACTGATGACCATCAACATGTTAGTCGCTCAGTTGTGTCCATCTCTTTTGGCCCCATGGACTGTAGCCCATCAGGCTCCTCTGTCCATGGAATTCTCCAGGCAAGAATACTGGAGTGGGTAGCCATTCCCTTCTCCAGGGGATCTTCCTGATCCAGGGATCGAACCCAGGTCTCCTGCATTGCAGGCAATTCTTTACTTTCTGAGCTACCAGGGAAGCCCAATGACCATGAACATGGTGGTTTAAAACAGCACAAATTTGTCTTATAGTTCTGTAGGTTAGAAGTCCAACAGTCTTCCTGGGCTACAATCAAGGTGTTACAGTAATCTGCTCTAGGGAAGAATTTATTCCTTGTTTTTTCCAACTTATAGAGGTTACCCACAATCCACGGCTTATGGCTCTTTCATCCATCTTCAAAGTTTGCATCTCTCTAACCCGTCTTTCGGAGAAGGCAATGGCACCCCACTCCAGTACTCTTGCCTGGAAAATCCCATGGACGGAGGAGCCTGGTGGGCTGCAGTCCATGGGGTTGTGAAGAGTTGGACACGACTGAGCGACTTCACTTTCACTTTTCACTTTCATGCATTGGAGAAGGAAATGGAACCCCACTCCAGTGTTCTTGCCTGGAGAATCCCAGGGACGGGGGAGCCTGGTGGGCTGCCGTCTATGGGGTCGCACAGAGTTGGACACGACTGAAGTGACTTAGCAGCAGCAGCAGCAACCCTTCTTTAGTCACATTCAGCTCAAGGATTCGTATGACTAGACCAGACCCACCTGGATAATCTAGACTAATCTCCTTATTTCAAGTCCTTAATTTAAGCACATCTGCAAAGTCCCTTTTGCCCGCCCTGTAAGGTGATGTAGTCACAGTTTCCAGAGATTAGGACGTAAACACGTGTGCTCAGTCGCTCAGTCATTCTCCAGGGCATCTTCCTGACCCAGGGATTGAACCCAGGTCTCCTGCATTGGTAGGCCAATTCTTTACCACTTGAGCTGTCTGGGAAGCCTTTTGGGGGTTGTTATTCTGCCCGCCACACGCATGGAACTGCAGGACCTCCTCCCTCCTCCTCTCCTGCTGTGGATGCCTCCTTGCCGGTCCTTTGTCTTTTCTGAGTATCAGACTGAATTTTCGGAGCTGTCTGCACCTGTTTCTCCAGCTCCTCCTCCTCTTAAGAAACTCACCTAAGAAACTGACGTCTGCCAGTCCCCTCTCCTGGCCTCTTGCTCTCTTCCAGACCTCTCTGTCTTTGCCCCCACCTTCTGTTCCCCAGTTGGCAGCTGGCCACAAGCCCCCCTCCCTCTGTGATTATCCCTCGGTTGTCCAGAATGAAGCATGGGCTTTCTTCAAGGAGTTCTGGGGACAACTGTGAGGGGACCATCTCCCTGCTTCCCAGCTGGGGAAGGGAGAGAACTTCTGGGTCAACATCCCCTCTTCCTGCAGGGCAGGTCAGCAGTTTGCACTCAGGGTCTGGCCATTGTGGAAGGGAGCCCCCACCCCCAATCCCTATGTGGTTGCTGCCGCCTCCCCCAGGCTTGGATGACTCAGCCTCAGCCCCAAAACTCTCATGCTGGTGAGGAGCTGATAACGAAGGAGAGAGGAGCTTCTGTCCGAGTATGCCACATGTGAGGATGTTTTATTTCTCAATGCTTCAGGAGCAAGAAATGCAGAATTAAAGTCAGAAGCTCAGCCCCAATCACTTTATCAGACCAACTGTACCCAGCATTCCCTTACCTCTCACACGAGGGCCTGCCAGGGATGCACCTGATGCTCTTGCAATCAGCTCAGCCTGAGGGGGCAAAACAAAGGACACAGTGATTCTGCAAAGAAGGGATGCCTGGGGCATTTGGGCTCAGCTTTTATTTGAATGGATGTGGGAGAAGCCATGGCCCTTTCCCTGGGATTCCTACAACCGCAGCATTGGCGACCGAGAGGACCGGGGCGGGGGAGAGAGCCGCCTCTCCAGGGCCATCTGCCACCTTGCTGCCCTAGGAGCCTGCAGCCCCAAGCAAACCAGGGCCTGCCACCACCCACAAGCCTGGCCATCCCCCTCCTCCCCGGTTCTGCTTACCTCCCCCCGCCCCGCCCCTGCATGCAGCTCAACAAACCTCCCCCAAACCCTTGTGGCCTTCTTGACCACGTTGGGCAAAGGGGACCCAGAGGAGGAAGATGGGGTAACAGCATCCCCTATGGCACAACCCAAGGGAGGAGGCAGGGTCTTATGTGACTCAGTGCACTAAGGGGCAAGATGGCAAGGGCACAGGGGCTGTGTGAGAGCCATGCCCAGCCCAGCCTGGAGAGGGAGGCAATCAGGGGAGGCTTCCTGAAGGAGGAGAGTTTTGTGCAGAATGGGAGGTTGGCCAAGCAGAGGGAGTTGAGGATACTATAGGCAGAAGGAATGGCTGGAACGGATGGGCTTTGAAGAGACCATTCTTCCCCAGATCTTCTTACCCTCAGCCCACTCAAGCCTTTCTTAGTATCCATTGCTCTCCACAGTATCTGTGATCATCCAGGCTGTGTGTGTGTGTCTGCTGATGAGAGAGAGAGATCTCCCGTCCCCTTTACCCTCTGTGTCACCCCAGAGTCATCCTCTGTGCTTCTCTATTAAAGCTCCTTGAGTGAATATAAATGGCTGTGTTTGCAGCACAGCTGGCAAAGCCTCGAACTTTGTCTCTGGCCTGGGATCCTTGAGGCTCTGCCCCGCCGGGCTGTTTCAACTGTATTCAGAGCATCTGCCTTCAGCGGTCTTGGGACGACCGTGACTATTCTTGGTTGTGTTCTGGAGTTCCTGGTTGCCAAGGCACCAGCTGGCCCTCGGGAAGCCCCAGGACACAGCTAGAGAAGCTCACATTTGAGAACCAGGTCCTGGGGGTGTCTCACCTTAGCTATGCCACTGCAGGCTGGTGCCTGGGAGGACTCAGGGCTGCCGTGACAGCTCGCTTTCACAGGATTGTGATCTGTGTCCCAGTTGCCCTCCTCCCCCTGGACCAGAGCAGTTCCCGAATCCTTGCTCAGTACCTTGCTTTGGAATCACAGACTCTGGGCCTGGTGAGGCTGGCTGTGGGCCCCAAAGCCACTTCTTCACTGGCCAGGAGCCTTTCTGTCTCCTTCCAGGCGCCCTCCTCCAGCGTTTCAGTGGCAGCTGCAGAGTTTACAGGCTATTTCCCGTCTGGCCTCTCCCCTCCAGGGTGGGGAATGAGCCCGGCCATGCTGTGGTCAGAGCTACTTTGTGGGAAGTGCTCGGCTACCTCCCACTTTGCTACTGAGCATCTTCATAAAAAGGCTTCCCTGGTGGCTCAGGTGGTAAAGAATCTGTCTGCAATGCAGGAGACCCAGGTTTGACCCCTGGATCAGAAAGATCCCTTGGAGAAGGGAATGGCTACCCACTCCAGTATTTTTGCCTAGAGAATCCCACAGACAAAGCCTGGCAGGCTGCCAGCTGAGGAGCTGCTGATCTTGCAGGAGAGCCTGCAGCTGGTGGTGCCCAGGGAGGCAGTGTGGTGTGGTGGTTAGACGCACGCTCTTGGGATCAGGCAGCCCTGGGTTCATGTCCCAGCATTGCCCTTCCAAATCATGAGCCTTTGGGCATGTCAGCTTCTCAGAGCCTTGGTTTCTCATCTGTAAAACTGGGAAAATAATGGTGCTTACCCCATCCCCCTGCCCCCAACCCCGAATTATAAGAACTGCACGGTGTTTGCCCTGAGCTCAGTCTCACCTATGTCGGAGAGCAATAAATATGTCCTTTAAAGGACCATGAGATTAGACCAAAGTCACCATTCAAGTGCCAGGAGCAAAGAGCACTCAGGACAGGCCATCTCCTGGGTCAGGACACGTGGCTGTCCTTACGGCTTGGCTCGGGGACTCAGGAAGGTGGAAGCAACAGGCCAGAGGAGACGTGAGTGGAGCCATGGGAGGGAGGAGGGGTGCAAATGTGGGGCGCAGGCCCCCAAGACTTCCGGGGAGAGGAAGGGGAGGACTCCCACGCCAGAGCCGGCAGACACCTCGGAGCACACTCAGCGTGGAGGAAGGGCCGGGCTGGGGGTCTCTGTCCGGCATGGGGCATCCCTGGCATTCAGCCCAGCAACAGTGTAGAGCAGAGGTGGGAGGACGTCTTACCTGACTCCCAAGAAGACGTCTTACCTGAATGCCAAGGTCAGGGGCAAAGCAGCGAAAAGGTAAGGAACCACTTCCAGAGCCAAATTCATACCGCAAGTGCGGGGAGCCTGTGTTCCTGCATTTGGGGTCCCCAGGGGCAGGGAGGGGAGTCGAGATGGAGCAGAGGTAGGGAAGCCCTGTGTTTGTCATCTAGGCGGGGAGCTGAGGGCACAAGGGCCTTAACGCAGGACGATATGGGAGCCCGAGGGCAGTGCTGGCTACCCACTCTGGGCTCTGGGGGAGAGAGTGAGCTCTCCTGCTCTAGCCCAGGAAGCGAGTCTGAAGGGGCATGGGGAGCCCTGGGCTATCGAGCTGGGAATCAGATGGTACAGACACAGGTGTGAATAGATCTGCTTACCCTGTGTGTCCCCTCCCTGCCTGGGGGCCCCAGCCTTGAGGGTGGACTGCCCTATTCTTTCCTCTCTGCTGGGATTTCTTTGGAGGGACCCTGCCGTCTAGCCTTGACCAGATGGCCAAGGAAGAACAGGGATGCTTGAGGGTGAGGGAGACAAGGAAGCTTCAGTCCTCCAGGTCTTGGGGTAAAGTCCTGGGGTTGAGGGGCACCTACACAAGCCCCTGGGGGCCCAGGATCATGGGGCTTGAGCTGACCGGGCTCAGGGGTCTCACATCAAGTGTTGCCAACCCGCTTCCACCACAGACACACTTCCGAGTGAAATAGAGCCTCTTGGTGACAAAGGAGGCAGAGATGAGGTTCTTTCTGGAAGCTGGGGAGCTTTGAGGACGAGACAGCATCTGCCTGCTCTTGTTTTGGGTCACTGCTGAAATGCCACCTCCTCAGGAAAGCCGTGCTGAAGGCCCAGTCTTCTCTACTGCTGACTGCTGTCGGCTTCTTCCAAGACACAGATCGCCATTTGGAATTACACATTTGTTGAGTCATTTGTTGTCTAGAGCAGAAGCTCTGTGAAAGGGCCAGGCCAGGCTCATTCTTGGCTGTATCCCCAGATGCACCACCAGAGAGCAGAGAGATGCTGTTGTTCAATTGTGTCCTATTCTTTGTGACTCCATGGACTGCAGAAAGCCAGGTTTCTCTGTCCGTCACCAACTCCTGGGGCTTACTCAAACTCATGTCTATTGAGTCGGTGATGCCATCCAACCATCTCATCCTCTGTCATTCCCTTGTCCTCCTGCCCTCAATCTTTCCCAGCATCAGGGTCTTTTCCAATGAGTCAGCTCTTTGCATCAGGTGGCCAAAGTACTGGAGTTTCAGCTTCAATTTCAATCCTTCCAATGAACACTCAGGACTGATCTCCTTTAGGATGGACTGGTTGGATCTCCTTGCAGTCCAAGGGACTCTCAAGAGTCTTCTCCAACACCACACTTTAAAAGCATCAATTCTTCAGTGCTCAGCTTTCTTCACAGTCCAACTCTCACATCCATACATGACTCCTGGAAAAACCATAGCTTTGACTAGACAGACCTTCATCGGCAAAGTAACATATTTGCTTTTTAATATGCTGTCTAGGTTGGTCGTAGCTTTTCTTCCAAGGAGCAGAAGATGATGGACTTTGAAGCAAAGCCCAGATCTGCTGCAGGCAACAAATTTGACACCAGGGAGAGGAGGAAGCAACGTTTTCCCTGCAGAAGGGCTGCATGGACTGAGTCAGGTTCTGTGAAGCTGAGCCTGGCAGCAGAGCAGCGGAGACATGCTCTTAGGTGAGGCGCCCCTGTGAACTGGGGCACAGCCACGCAGTGGACAGGACCAGAGACTCTTCTACCTCATAGCTTCCAACGTGGAAGCATGTGTTTGGTGCCTGTGTGTGTTTGTGTGTGTGTGTGTGTGTGTGTGTGTGTGTGTGTGTGTGTGGTGAGAGAGAGGGGTCCATTGATGGGCGGGGCCTGCTGGTTCTCATTCATTGGTGGGGTGGTGCCATCACCCATCACACAAGACTGTGGGGGAGGTTGGGTGCACAGACACATGGAGGTCACTTTCCAGGATTGGAAATTCTAAGGAGAACAAGAGAGACAAATCTCCACTGCTGAACTTCACCCTGAGACTCTTCTGGCTTTGCAACGTGCTTGCAAGCTGGTGGGCTTCTCCCGATGCAGAAGGGTGAGAAGAGAGGGGTGACTCACCAGATGCCGTCTTGCCTTTGGAAGGGGGCACTTAATGTCCCCGCGGTGGTTTTGCATTTGCTACCAGCAGAGCAGCCCCCCTCCCCTCCCCCTGCTGCTATGAAGCTGCCACAGCAAGTCCCTGAAGATGCTCTGAAAGCCGAAAGCTGTTCATTTTAAGTGAACCACCAGCTCCTTCAAGAAAGCCCGCCAGGGTAGAGAAGCCCTCCCACCCTTGTTCCCCGTCCTCCCTGTGTGATGTCAAAGTGGGTCCTGGGCCCACCCCTCCTAACGTCCCAAGAGTGATGATGCACCAGGGAAAGGAGAAGAAGGGGGAGAGAAAATGGAGACGTGGGGACAGCCAGGGCATGCTGAATCCCCTCAGGCTCTGCCCCTTCCAGATTTATAATGCGACTTCCCCTGGGGGCAGCGGCCCCTCCTCTGTCTGGAATCTCGTGGACGTACACGCCACTGTTTCGCCTAGCTGCCCTTCTCAGCTGCAGTGGGTCACAGCCGGGTTTGTAGCTTGAAATGGTCCAAACCTTGGCATGTTCCAGGTAGAATGCCAAGGAGCCCAGGTCTTAACCCAGTCCCCCTTGTCCTTCACTGGCCACTGGCACATCCACCTCTGCTTGAACCTCCCGGGCTAGCCTGCAGCTGCCAGCTCTGAATCACATTTCCCCCATGGCCACACCCCCCTCGTCTCTCCCGCCTCTTCCACTGAAAATACAAACCTTCTGTGTTTGGTGCAGGCCCGTCACTGAGTGTAACAGGCAGACAGAAAACCATCTCTGTGGGTGGCTTCAGGGCTGTGTGGCTGCCAGAGCCCAGGGAGAGGGGCAAGCTGCTGCCGCGCTCTGTTCTGGAACATTCGCTGAGCACCTACCCTCTGAGTCTGTCTTCTGGGTGGGCTTTGAGCATGCCGTCTATTCCACTGGTTCCTCCCCGCAGTCCTGAGGCGTGGGCTCTGCTACCCTCACTGACTGATGAGCAAACAGAAGTGTTTGAGTTTTCTGATGCTGCCCTTCGTAAAGGGGCCAGCGCCAGGATCTAAATATGAATTTCAACCTTGGATCTAGAAAGTTCTCATTAATGTCAGCGGGGCACATCATCTAATAAGGGGACAGAACCTTCTTAGCCAGGACTGATCCGGAGAAGGTCACTATCAGAACACCACCTGCAGGGCTTGGTCAGGTCTTGACCCATCCATGTAACTCCTGGCATCTGGAGCATGCTGCCATCCCTGGGCTAAGGTAGATATCCACCCTTGGGCTCAGGTGTGGTCCCCTTGCTTCTGCCTGGCCCAGATATCTCTATCTGGCAACTCCACCATCCCTGTTTCCCCTACAGTACTCACACTTGACTCCTGCCAATATGTTTCATCTCGTGCTCCCTCTCCTCCAGGCGCCTTGCTGAGCACACAGGTGTTTCTGGACCCTTTTTCGAGTCTGGTTTTTCTGCAAGCTGAGTCTAGACCTTTGGCACCAATGGCGGCTGCCTCAGGCCCCCTCGGAGGTGGCGAGTATGAAGTGCAGGTGTTCCTGCCTCAGGAAAGTGTCTGCCGGGCCACCAGAGGTCTGATGCTATCAAACTACCTCAGAGCCAAGGAATGTGCGTCTTAACAGGCTCCCCGGCTGACTGATGCTGGTGGTCTCTGCACTCCCTCGGAGAAGCTCTGAAAAACACCGAAGCAAGCTTTCCAAATGGCTCAACACTGGAGAAGAGAAGATGCTTTGAAAGAGGAGGGGGAACAAATCACTTAGAGACATGGTGGAGGTGGGTGGGGTATGCTTGGAATTAACCCATGTAGAGCTCCCATGGGTCATTTTAGCTATTCATCTCCTTTGGACCCCCTCACAGCCCTGAAAGATGAACGTGATTAGCACTTTTCACGAAGGAGGGAAGTTGAGGTTCTCGGAGGCTTAGATACATACCCCAGGCTTCACGGGCTGTCAGTAAAGACCCAGACTTTGAAGCCATGTCCAGCTGACTCTTAAAGACTTCTTTGCAAATATCGTCCTGCCAAAGACTGAGCTGCTACCAGATAACTTCATCCAGGGCAAGGCACTGAGTCAGTGTTCAAAGCACACCTGGTAAATGAGCAAAGAATGAATGAGCAAGTAAGAGAATAAAATGGCTTCAGGATTATGGAAGGGAGCCCAAGAGGCTCCCTTTATGACCTCAACACCCAAGCTTCTCCTCCCATAGTTTCTGTAATCTGAAAGGTGACCCAGCTAAGTTTGCCCAGTTGATAAGGCCGTGCAACTCACCTGCACCTTTTATCTGCAACCCAAATACAAACAGGAAGTGGGGGCTTAGATAAAGGCAGGGGAAGGCAATGCCTGGAATCCTCATAAGCCTGGAATGAGCCATTTAGTTTCATGTCCCAAATGTCTACTGAGCACCTCCCAAATGCCAAGCTCTGTGCACGTCTTGAGAACGGAGCAGGAAAACAGACAGTCCCTGCCCTTGTATGGCTTGAAATCTACTGGGAATCTTGTCTTAAGGAGGTCATTATAAATGTGATGAACATATAGAAAGGGAGAAGAATGAAGCCAGGTGGTTACAGCCACCCTCCTGGAGACTTGCCTTTAAGCTGGGACCTCAGAGGTGAGGCGAAAGGAGGCAGGAGTCAGTGATGGGATCCCTTCATGGTGCAACCACCTTAGGGCAAAAAGGTGCTTGTTCTGGGTTTTCCTGTTCCTGGTCAAGCTGCCTTTCCACAGGCCACTATCCATTGCTCTCTGTGCCTGCTCCCCACCTCTTTCTGGGCTCTGCCTGCAGGAGACATGGCCCAGCCCCGCCTTCCCCTCCCTGGTCAGCTGGGGTGTGTTGAAGCCTCTTTGTACTAGCCAGCTAATGAGACTTAAATTTGGGGGATTTTTGCAATTTGGCTAAAAAAAAGTCATTAAAATTTAAGTTATATGTACAATTTAATATATTATAGTCAAAAGTAGTGGACACAAAGAGCTCATTGTGTGTGCTCAGTCATTCAGTCAAGTATGACTCTTGACGACCCCATGGACTGTAGCCTGCTGGGCTCCTCTGTCCATGGAATTTTCCAGGCAAGAATACTGGAGTGGCTGCCACTTCCTAGTCCATGGAATCTTCCCTGCCCAGGGACTGAACCCCGGTCTCCTGTGTCTCTTACACTGGCAGGTGCTTTGTTACCACTGTACCACCTGGGAAGCCCCAAATCTCGTTACTTCCTAGTCATTTTACATTTTGCTGATATTCATGCTCTTGGAGGTATTTACAGCAATCCTATTAGCATGATAGAAATACACCTTATCAACAGTACTAGGTACCTCCCACCACCTTCATATTTAGTGATGTCATCTTGGTCACCTCAAATGGCCAGGAGAGGTATATTTACACCACAGAAAGGTGTGAGTTATTGTTTTGTGTTTTTTTTTTGTCTCAATTTAAGAAAGTGTTGGTAAAGAATCTGCCTGCAATGTGGAGGAACTGGGTTCAGTCCTTGAGTTGGGAAGATCCTCTAGAGAAGGGAATGGCTACCCACTCCAGTATTCGTGCCTGGAGAATTCCACGGACTGAGGAGCCTGGCAAGCAACAGTCCATGGGGTCATAAAGAGTTGGATATGACTGAACAACTAACAGTTTCAGAAATAAATAATAAGAAAGTTATGGAGAACATGTTAATAATACAGTTAAACATGAGTATGCATCATATATAGCCATTACATTGTAAATAGTTCCCCCCAAACTGAGAAACTGTTCTCATCGTGTATCATTATTATCTGATTCAGCAAAGAAGTCACTCACATCATTGACAAATGGGTGAATTTCCAACACAGATCTTCATTGTTTCACTTTTTTTATTATAAAAATACCAACTAACATGTGTTAGTCATATACTCATTAGACGTGTACCCATCCATCAGTGATGTGACTGATATTGCTAATTCAAATTGTGTTCAAGCATTTATTTGTATTTTGATTTTGTGACCCTATTGAATTGCAAATTAGAAAAAATAGTGGAGTTTGCAAGAAATAGGAAGTCACATGGAAGTTATAGATACATGGAATTTACAGTTAAAATTATGCATTCATTTTTGGAGATCTGGGTTGTGGTTAGCCTTGATTTTTCTTCTGTATCCTGCAGTATTTGGACAATTCTACCCATTTATCTCACTCAGTTAGACAGTTCTCAGTTCCTCCACAACACTTGCCTTCATGGAATCACAAAAGAGTTTCATATTATTTATTTATTTTATTTTTGTCTATGCTAGGTCAAAGGTCCATCTAGTCAAGGCTATGGTTTTTCCAGTGGTCATGTATGGATGTGAGAGTTGGACTGTGAAGAAAGCTGAGCACTGAAGAATTGATGCTTTTGAACTGTGGTGTTGGAGGAGACTCTTGAGAGTCCCTTGGACTGCAAGGAGATCCAACCAGTCCATTCTAAAGGAGATCAGTGCTGGGATTTCTTTGGAAGGACTGATGCTGAAGCTGAAACTCCAGTACTTTGGCCACCTCATGCGAAAAGTTGACTCATTGGAAAAGGCTCTGATGCTGGGAGGGATTGGGGGCAGGAGGAGAAGGAGACGACAAAGGATGAGATGGCTGGATGGCATCACGGACTCGATGGACGTGAGTCTGAGTGAACTCCGGGAGTTGGTGATGGACCGGGAGGCCTGGCGTGCTGGGGTTCATGGGGTCGCAAAGAGTCGGACACGACTGAGCGACTGAACTGACTGAGCTGATGCTAGGTCTTCACTGCTGTGCGGGCTTTCTCTACTTGTGGCCAGTGGTGGCTGCTCTCTGGTTGCACTGAGTGGGCCTCTCATTGCTGTGGCTTCTCTTGCTGCAGATTGTGGCCTAGTCTAGGGTGCATGGGCTTCAGTAGTTTCAGCACAAGGGCTTAATCACTCTGTGGCATGTGGGATACTCCCAGACCAGGGATTGAACCCCTGTCTCCTGCATTAGCAGGCAGATTCTTTACCACTGAGCCACCAGAGAGGCCCTATTTATTTATTTATTTTTAAAGTGTTTTTTATTAAAACATTTTATTGGCATATATAGCTGCTTTTCAGTGTGGTGTTGGTTTCTACTATAGAGCAAAGGGAATCAGTTGTACATATATTTTTGGATTTCCTTTCCATTTAGGTCAGCACAGAACACTGAGTAGAGGTCTCTGTGCTATACTGCAGATTTTCGTTAGCTGTCTATTTTATACACAGCAGTGTGTATACATCAGTCCCAGTCTCCCAGTTCATCCCGTCCCCTGTCTCCCCCTGTGGTGTCCATCCACTTGTTCTCTACACCTGGATCTCTATTTCTGCTTTGCAAATAGGAGTTCATCCGTGTCATTTTTCTACAAGTTTCAATTTAAAGGTAAGCTTTCCTCCCCTTCTAGACATAAACATTTAAAAAGAAAAAAAAAAAAGTAAACAAGACCTTCTGGAGAAGCCCCATCTCATGAGGCTTCTGAGAAAACCTGAGGAAGCCTGGACACAGGCTTCCCATGGCCACTCCTTGTCACCAACCCTGAGAGATACTGGCCGGAAGTCTGGAGTGCTGGGACTGGAACCCTGACCCGAGGCCTGGACCGCCACACTTCCCATCTTGTTACAGATTTTTTTTTTTTTCTTAGGAAAGTCAGAGGCTGCCATTCTTTACAGGCTTTTCCCATTATGGTGTTAGAGTCTATAATTAGGTCTCTATTAGAAATCACTGGCAGTGCCCTAATTCTTATGTGGGTCAGGAGTCCACAGTGGCCGAGGTGTGGCTCTTTAGCTATGAATTCAGTGACTCAGGGAAGCAGGGGACTCTCTGTTACAATAGCAGCTAAGCACGCGGCACCCAGCTAAGACATTTAATGTATCCCCACTTAATCTTCACTAAAACCCCACACGGTGAAGGCTGCTATTATCCTCCATACACAGAGGAGGACAATGGGACTCGGAGAGGTCACAAAGCTTGCTGGGCTCCTGCAGCTGGTGAGTGGGGCCTCAGCAGACAGACTCTGCTCGTCCTCTCTCTGGGCTGACTTCTGCCCAGATGGCTACACCTTCCAGCTGGCCTGTCACCCCTCCCAGTGTGGCCCAGAGGGTGCTTCTGTAGGTATGGGGCTGATGGCCGACGGCTTGAAAGGAATCATCACCCTGCCCAGTACTGGAAAACATGACCGAAACATGAACAAATGGAAGCGAGTAAATCAACTCCAACTTTGCTTTTCTGTTTATGAAATAGGCTATTAAGAAACCTGCATGAGCAATCTGTGAAAGGTGCCTGGCACACAGAAGGCAGGAGGGTCAACTCTAATCACACACGAGATGATACATGTAAATCACCCAGCAGAGAGCCTGACATACGTGTGTGTGTGCGTGCGTGTGCGTGCACGGTCATGCCTGATTCTTCCTGACCCCATGAACTGTAGCCCACCAGGCTCCTCTGTCCATGGAGTTTTCCAGGCAAGAATACTGGAGTGGATTGCCATTTCCTCCTCCAGGGGATCATCTAAACCCAGGGATTAAACCCACATCTCTTTCATCTCCTGCGTTGGCAGGCAGATTCTTTACCACTGTGCCACCTGGGAAGCCCTGGTTTTAGTCACTAAGTTATGTCTGACTCTTGCAACCCGGTGGACTATAGCCTGCCAGGCTCCTCTGTCCATGGGATTCTCCAGGCAAGAATACTGGAGTGGGTTGCCATTTCCTTCTCTAGGGGATCTTCCTGACTCAGGAATTGAACCAGGGTCTCCTGCACTGCAGGCAGATTCCTTACTGACTGAGCTATGATGGAAGCCCCCAAAGCATGGAGGTATACATATACGTGTATACATATATATGTATATGACATGTACATATATATATGAAATAGATACGATTTTATTTATCGAGCATATGATATATGTATATGTCAGGGTTTCCTATACATGTTTATGTATATGTAATATACATATTTATGTGCATGTATGTGTGTATCATCATATACATATATACATGTATATGTGTGTTATGCATACATACACACATGTATAGACATATACATACACATGTATAGGAAATCCTGACATATACATATACCATATGTTCAATATAATATTACTTACCATGACTAACACTTTCTGTCCTTTTTTTAGAGCTGCAGTAAGTCTCCTGCTTCTAGAATATCCATCTGCAGTTGCAATTCCATGATACCCTGGCATCTAAGAAGGAGTTTAGGATCTTGCCTACCATCTTTAGCTATTACTTTATGGGGAGAGGATATACGCTCTGAATTCCAAGTAAGTGACTTACACACTGTTTGAAAACAGAGCCTATTTGTAGCTATGGGTGGGCTACTCATGGTTTATAACCATTTTTTTTTTTTAAGCTATAGCAATTTTTGTTCAAATAACATCTTGCTTGCCAGGCCACAGTATAAAACAGGTTCTACAATCAACAAGCACAGTTGAGATGTAGGCTATGGAGGCGGCCTAGAGCCAGCCCCCATATCAAGTTCTGCCAAACGCAGTATAAACCCCTGGCTTATACTATTGTCAGTATGGATTTCTGAAGACCAGCTAGATTATTGGGTTGATTGAGAATAGTTTCATGTCCTCCGCATGGGACTGTTTGGGACACATGAGAGACCTTTGGTAGAAGGCTTCTGTGTTATTTTAAATGTGCCTCTGTTTAAGAAGAAGCAATCATTTCATGGTGATGGGGGGTTAATGGGGTATTCCACTGAACCCTGAGATATTGCACCTATTGCTTTACATGGATCAAACAAAGCAGATCAAAGTCAAGATTTTCAGAATTCTCTTATAGGATGAAATTCCTCCAGGCAAAACTTTGAGGTTTTCACAGCCCTGAAAACTAGCCCTTGACTTTCTTCTGGCAACAAAAAAGGTCCTTTTATTTGTGCCAAGCAGGAATATATTTCTTCTCTGAAACTATTTTATAGATTACATGTCATTTCCTACTTTCCTTTTCTTTCTCATAGTAATTATCTTCCTTTAAGACAATGTCTGCACGGCGTACAGTAGGCATGTTTAGGCAGATAAGCATGGAAAACCAACCCAGCTGGGAACAGCCTTTTTTTCTGTAACTGTCCTAAATCCTGGGCCCCACGTGGGCAGCACTACATTCAAAGAGCCATAGTCTTGCAGCCAAAAAAGTAATTAAAAAAGGAATCCCAAACCTTACCTGGGCTTTTCAAAACTGCGAAGGGTATCCAAATTTAGAGTTAACAGTGATTTCTTGTCCTGGCATGTTTCTCCCCAGCACCCACCCATCCATTGTATAGGGTTTCTGGAGCACCTCCCTCTCCACTGGTCCCCTAAGCCTTTCTCCACCTGACCCCTGCAGCGGGATGAGCAGGGGAGAGATAGTGGGTAGGGAAAATCTGGATACTTCCTCTCCCTCTTAATAACTTAGGATGGAGGTTTGCTGTGTTCTGAGTTCCTTGTTACGGTCAGATTTTGTGCATAGTACAAACAGGACTACAAGGAGATCAAACCAATCAGTCCTAAAGGAAATCAACCCTGAATATTCCTTGGAAGGACTAATGCTGAAGCTGAAGCTTTGCCACTTGATGTGAAGAGCTGGCTCATTGGAAAAGACCCCGATACTGGGAAAGATTGAAGGCAAAAGGAGAAGGGGCTGCCACTGGTTAGATAGAATCACCGACTCAATCGACGTGAATTTGAACAAACTCTGGGAGATAGTGGAGGACAGGGAAGCCTGGCGTGCAGCAGGCCATGGGGTCACAGAGTCAGACATGACTTGGCCACTGAACAAAAGCAAAAGCTATTACTCCACGTAAAGTACTGTGGTACCTGAGCCAGAATAATATTTAGTTCTGTTATTTTACAAGTTTCTAGTATCCCACCAGGCAAAGAAAATCTGACCCCTGTATTAATAACAGAGTTGTTATGGTCTTTCTCATAGCATAAACAGAAGACTCTATGTGTACTTTGAAACCATGAACACATGGTTCATGTATTATAATTACAGTCAAATAAAGCAGAGAAATTTACTGAAATTAAAGTACATAGAATCCTCTCTGATTGAAAATTAACAATGACTGGAGTAAGAAATAGCTCCAGAATTTGTTAAAGACAGACCCCTAAAACTCAGAAAAGTTTTCAGAAAATAACTGAAGAGGAGGCTTCTAGGAACAGCTCCCAGAGCACACTGTTAATTCTTGACAATCATGCTCTTTACTCTAAAATGAGATTTCATATGTGACAGCACTGGAGAGCCACAAGAAAGGGTGAAATAGCCCCTGACTCCAAGAAGCTCCCACTCTGGAGGGGTTGACGGCCTCAATGCAGAAAGGTGCTGGCCAGATGCAGTGTTGGAAGCGATCTGGAAGGTTCCTAGTTTAGAAGCTAGCACGGTGACACATAGAGCGTGGGAGCAAGTCTCCCTGTGGGTAGTGAGGGTCTGGGAATGCCACACGGAGCCAAGAGGACCGTGAAGGGAGGGTGTTCCAGACTCGGAAACAGCGGGCACCAGGCTCAAAGGTGTGAGTGTGCAGGGTGAGTCAGGAAACAGTACCTCAGTGAGGCTGGAACGTGGAAAGCAGAGAAACAAGCCTATGGGTGGAAGTGAGGATTTACCAGGTGTCTCTGGAAGACAGGAGCAGAATAATCTGGGTCAAAGGAAAGGTTAAAGTTAAGAGAACAAGAAACACTAACACTGATGGTTTATCCTGTGAAGCAGACGCCCAGGTGTCAAGTTGGGCTCAATCAGGACCACACAAACCTTTATCTCCTAGATCTGAAGAAGGGCTTCCAACTCCACAAACCCCTCCCTCCACTGTCATTTATGAGAGAGCTCAGATGTCAAGGACTTGACCCTCAGCAGATGCCCTAGGTTTCTAGGAAACCAGAACCAACACCTCCTAATTAAACAGTGAGAAGCTTTGAAGAAGAGAGCGTGGAACTATCATAACTGCGTGATTGGATAGAAGTGGCGTAAAACTACACATGCAGCTCCGACCACAGCAAGAGGAATCTCTATGGAGAGAAGCTCACGAGAAATCTACTGTCTCTCTCTTTTAAAAATATGTTCATGGGATTCTTGAAGCAAGCACACTGGCGTAGTTGCCATTTTCCCTCCTCCAGTGGGTCACATTTTGTCAGAACTCTCTGCTATGACCCATCCATCTTGGGTGGCGCTACAAGGCATAGCTCATAGCTTCATTGATTTACACAAACCTCTTTGCCTTGACAAGCCTGTGATCCATGGGGAGGAAATCTACCGTCTTTATGTCGATAGATGCATGGATGGATAGATAGATCAACTGATCAAGAGATTTGTACCATCTACAATCTCTTGGAACCTGACTCAAGAGTCTCTTGTGTTTCTTTCCTATTGTGCGGTTAAGAACAAAAGTGTGCCTATCCTAACAAAGGCTTTCTCCTCTAGATCCTTCCAAGGTGGTGCTGGATTCAATTCAGACTAAGAGGACCATCAACAAGTCAGAGCAGAAAGGCTTTCATCTGTGAATAATGGGCCACCCTCAACCTCACACCTCCCAGCACCCCCACCAAGAGTCAACATGAAAATAAAGGAAGGTAATGACCAGGAATGCTCCAGAGGATTCCACGCAACAGCGCCTCCGAGCAAGGAGTCCTCAGATCATAAGGAGGATTCCATTTCGAAGTGATGAGAGGAGCCGTAAACAGTTCAGATCCCTCCCTGATATTGAATTCCTTGATGTTTGTAAAGTTTAACCTCTCCATCAAAAAAGTTAAGATTTGAAAAAAATAAACACTCAAGTCTCTAGGTAGATAAAGTATTCCTTTCAGCAACAGGGCAGTAATCTCTACAAGCCATTTTATAAGGAACTGGGGTCATACAAAGTACTGTTTATTGACAAGATTCCCCCTACCTTTTTATTAACTGAATTGCTCTCTTTTTAATATCAGATTACCTTTTATTCCACAGAGCTTTTAAAAGACAAGATTACAATCGGTGCAATGAAATAAATGGCACACAACAATGGGTGTGTTAAGACCCCTGAATTTTCATTTTGGCTTTGCCACCAACTGGTGTGTGATCTTAGGCAAGGTTTTTGACATCACTGAGCTTTTATTTCTCCATCTGGAAACTAATGAAGGTGATCTCTGAGGTCTTCCTGTTCAAGTATCCCATAGTCTTACCCATGATCTTTGACCTATGTTGTGCTTGACATACAGCAAGGGCCTAATGAACAGAGTGGATAATAACTCTGGGGAGGTTTGCTACACATTTGACAAAGATAATGTCATTTGAAGTGCTTTCTCCCACTTCTATTTTCTGAATATGCCTTTAAGTTTGACCTTTTTAATTCTTAGAGTCAATACTGTCTCATGTCTGAGGATATTAATGCTACTTCTTTTGAAGTTTCCTCCTTCTTCCGCCAATGTCTCTTTTTACTTTAACTTGCTCCTGTGGTCTCTCTTGTTGTTGTTCCATCACTGCGTTTGGTCTGACTCTTTGCATCCTTATGGAGTGCAGCACACCAGACTTTCCTGTCCTTCACCATCTCCCAGAGTTTGTGCAAATTCATGTCCATTGAGTCAGTGATGCCCTCCCACCATCTCATCCTCTCTCACCCGCTTCTCCTGCTACTCTCAACCTTTCCTGACATCAGTCTTTTCCAGTGAGCTGATTTTTCACATTAGGTGGCCAAAGAATCGGAGCTTCAGCTTCAGTTTCTTTATTTTGATTTTCAATTTTCTTATGAGTTTTTTCTATGTCTGGTAAAACTTGATTTTCCTCTCAAAATCGAAGTGGGGCATTATAAAGATGATTTGGACAAGCAATTTTGAAAAAGAGCTATAACCTGAAGAACTACACTGCCTGACTTCAAAACTTCCTACAAAGTCACAGTAATCAAGACAGTGCTGTATTCAACACATAGACTCATGGAACAGAACGTTGAGTCCTGAAATCAGCCCACACATACACTTATCTGCTGCCATATATGCCAAGGTAATTCAAGCAAAGAGGATGTGATGACCTCAGCCCTTGTGTGATCCCATATGCAAAAATTAACATTCAATGGATCACAAATATAAACAAAAAAACTAACTCTATCTAAATCACTTCTAAAATCATAGAAGAAAATCTTTGTGACCTTGAGGTAGGCAAAGATTTCTTACACAGGACACCAAAAGCATAAACCGTAAAACAAAGACATTGATAATTCAATATCCCTGCTCTTAAAACAATGCTTCTATTTTTATGAAGTTCTAAAATGTCTCATGGGAAAAAAAAAAAATCAAAACAACGAGGACCAGCTAGGATGGAGCATGTGTTCTGATTCAGGAGATGGTCCAGCTTGTGTATTCTTTGCTCCTGGCATTTCAATGGAGGCTCTGGTCTATGTACTGTGCTTTTACAGGCCAGACTCTGGGCTGAGGGTAAACATTATGTAATTCTCATGACCACCAGCCAGGGAAGTAGGGGGAGTGGGAGGCAAGAGCTATTCTTTTCCCAACTTTACAGATGGCAGTTGAAGGCTCTGAGAGGCTGAGTGGCTTGCTGGAGGTTCATGATTTGGAAGGGAGCTAGCTGCTGGGATGTGGACCCAGGGCTCCTTCATTCTAAGAGCATGTGTCTAATCACCACACCTCAGTGCCTCTCTGGGTACTACCTACTGCAGCCTCTCCTGGAGGACTTGGCATACGATTCTCAGCTATGTTTGTTTCACAAAGATGCTCAAGCGGCTAAGTGGGCTGTAGCCAAGAACTCCTCACAATGCCGTGCCAGCCAGCTGCAGGACTGGGCTCATGCCGTCTGTGAGGGGCAAAGTCCAGGAGCTGTGCTCAGCGCTGCAGAAAGGGCAGCTGTGACACAGATCGCTGTTCTGGGAGGAGGAAAACGATGGTGACTGGAAGCTCTGAACTCGAGGGGGACATTTGTAAACCATGGGCTTCTTGCAAGATGATCAGGTCCTTCTCTTGGGCTGATCACATTCCCTAGAGAAGATCATGCATCACCGACCTGGAGGGCATAGTCCTGCCTGCCACAGTTCTGGAGACTGATTACAATTTGTCATTCAGTTAGGTGAAAGTTCACCCCTGAATGGCACTCCCGCTCTCAACTGTCCCTGGCACTCCCTGACTTTCCATCCCTAGGGCTGGAGCTCTGCGCTTCTGCCTGGGTGGTAGTGGTGGTAATGGGTCAAGGAAACCAACTTCTTAAACAGCCATGTGTTTGTTTCCTTCCACTGCCTACTCCAGAGGTGCCTTTGGGGAGTTTTGTCTCATAAATCAGATTGCTACCTGGCTTCCCCCATTCCCTGGAGGAACCAGTCAGCCCTGGTCCATCTGCATTCCAGCATCTCAAATTTTGTTAGTTCTTCTTTCCAGTCTGTTTGTCCTTGAGGGCTTATCTGTTCCATAATTCAAAAAGACACACACACCCCTATGTTCACTGCAGCACTATTTACAATAGCCCGGACACAGAAGCAACCTAAACGTTCATTGTCAGATGAATGGATAAAGAAGATGTGGTACGTATATACAGTGTATCATTTTTTTTTTTAAACTCAGCCATAAAAGGAACGCAATTGGGTCATTTGTAGTGATATGGATGGACCCGGAGTCTGTCATAGAGAGTGAAGTAAGTCAGAAAGAGACAAACAAATATTGTCTATTAGCCCAAATATATGGAATCTAGAAACATGGTACAGATAACGTATTTGCAGAGTGGGAATAGAGATACAGATATAGAGAGTGGATACGCAGACACAAGGCGGAAGGGGAGGGTAGGACCCAAACTGGGAAAATAGGGTCGACATATACATACACCACCACGTGTAAGATAGGTGGCCGGTGGGAAGCTGGTGTAGCTTGGGGAACTCAGCTCAGTGCAGTTCAGTTCAGTTCAGTCGCTCAGTCATGTGCCAACTCTTTGCAACTGGATGGACCACAGCACGCCAGGCCTCCCTGTCCATCACCAACTCCTGGAGTTTACCCAAACTCTTGTCCATCGAGTCAGTGATGCCATCCAACCATCTCATCCTCTGTCGTCCCCTTCTCCCCCTGATCCCAATCCCTCCCAGCATCAGAGTCTTTTCTAATGAGTCAGCTTTTGTCATGAGGTGGCCAAAGTATTGGAGTTTCAGCTTCAACATCAGTCCTTCCAATGAATATTCAGGACTGATTTCCTTTAGGATGGACTGGTTGGATCTCTTTGCAGTCCAAGGGACTCTCAAGAGTCTTCTCCAACACCACAGTTCAAAAGCATCAATTCTTCAGCTCTCAGCTTTCTTTATAGTCCAACTGTCACATCCATACATGACCACTGGAAAAACCATAGCCTTGACTAGACAGAACTTTTTTGGCAAGTAATGTCTCTGCTTTTTAATATGCTGTCTAAGTTGGTCATAACTTTCCTTCCAAGGAGTAAGTGTCTTTTAATTTCATGGCTGCAGTCACCATCTGCAGTGATTTTGGAGCCCCCCAAAATAAAGTCAGCCACTGTTTCCACTGTTTCCCATCTATTTGCCATGAAGTGTTGGGACCGGATCCCATGATCTTAATTTTCTGAACGTTGAGCCTTAGGCCAACTTTTTCACTCTCCTCTTTCACTTTCATCAAGAGGCTCTTTAGTTCCTCTTCACTTTCTGCCATAAGGGTGGTGTTATCTGCACATCTGAGGTGATTGATATTTCTCCTGGCAATCTTGATTACAGCTTCATCCAGTCCAGCATTTCTCATGATGTACTCTGCATATAAGTTAAATAAGCAGGGTGACAATATACAGCCTTGACATACTCCTTTTCATATTTGGAACCAGTCTGTTGTTCCACGTCCAGTTCTAACTGTTGCTTCCTGACCTGCATATAGGCTTCTCAAGAGGCAGGTCAGGTGTTCTGGTATTCCCATCTCTTTCAGAATTTTCCACAGTGTATTGTGATCCACACAGTCAAAGGCTTTGGCATAGTCAATAAAGCAGAAATAGATGTTTTTCTGGAACTCTGTTGCTTTTTCGATGATCCAGTGGATGTTGGCAATTTGATCTATGGTTCCTCTGCCTTTTGTAAATCTAGCTTGAATATCTGGAAGTTCATGGTTCGCGTATTGTTGAAACCTGGCTTGGAGAATTTTGAGCATTACTTTGCTAGTGTGTGAGATGAGTGCAATTGTGTGGTAGTTTGAACATTCTTTGGCATTGCCTTTCTTTGGGATTGGAATGAAAACTGACCTTTTCCAGTCCTGTGGCCACTGCTGAGTTTTCCAAATTTGCTGGCATATTGTGTGCGACACTTTCATAGCATCATCTTTTAGGATTTGGAATAGCTCAACTGGAATTTTATCACCTCCAATAGTTTTGTTCATAGTGATGCTTCCTAAGGCCCATTTGACTTCACATTCCAGGATATCTGGCTCTAGGTGAGTGTTGACACCATCGTGATTATCTGGGTCATGAAGCTCTTTTTTGTATAGTTCGTCTATGTATTCTTACCACCTCTTCTTAATATCTTCTGTTTCTGTTAGGTCCTTACCATTTCTGTCCTTTATCGAGCTCATCTTTGCATGAAATGTTCCCTTGGTATCTCTAATTTTCTAGATACTTATAAGGGTGGGATGGGGGCAGGGTGGGGTGGGATGGGGGCAGGGTGGGGTGGGAGGGGTGCTCTAAAGGGAGGGGATGAACGTGTCTGTGTGGCTGATTCAGTTTTTTTGTGCAGCGAAGGCTAGCGCAGCATTGTAAAGCAATTATACTCCAGTGAAGATTAAACAGAATAAAAAAGTAAACACAAGATCTCTTTACAATTGTTTTGGGAGGGAGAATAAGAAAATGCTGGTGTGTGATCCGCCATCTTTATTTCCTGAGAGTTGCTCCTTCCGCTCTTTGGGGTCGGTAGTTACCTGGATGCTCCTGTGTTCTCTGGACCCCAGGTCTACTCACTGCCTTGTCTGGGTGCTAGGACTTGAAAGCAGGTCCTCAGTGCACCACAGACATGCAGTAGCTTCAGGCTCACCTTTTCACACCCATTCCCTCTGGGATCCCAACATCCTCCAACCTTTCCCTCATCCATGGAAGGTTTTCTTACAAATGTCTGAAGTATGGGTCTCCTGCAGGCTTTTTTTTTCCTCCTCCTTATGTTGAGTAGAGGAACTTCCCTGGTGGCTCAGCAGTAAAGAATCCGCCTGCCAATGCAAGAGACACAGGAGATGCAGGTTCGATTTCTGGACTGGGAAGATTCCCTGGAGGAGGAAATGGTAACCCACTCCAGTATTTTTGCCTGGAGAATCCCATGGACAGAGGAGCCTGGCAGACTACAGTCCACGGGGTTGCAAGAGTCAGACACAACTGAGCACATACACGCGCACGCATGCGCACACACATACACACACACGCGCACGCATGCGCACACACATACACACACACACACATTGATCTGATCAATTTGGGTTTTTTAAGGAGTTTTTCAAAATTTCCTATGTGCCAATGGTACTTTTACAGTTCAAACTAGCCATGATTTTATTATTAAAGTATACATATTCTTCTACATTTCATGAGATTTGGTGCAGAATTTGGAATACTTGCAAGTGCTCAATTAGACATCTTATCCAGTCTGGAAGTTTAAATAGTGAGGCCATACTCTTTCCCCTTTCTTGGTGGTTAGGGATTGAGCTGGAGGGTTGTCAGCCTTGGAAAGCTTTTTGCCCACCAAGTCTATTCACATATATTTTCTTCTAGTGCATGCTGAGTGCTCAGCCATTCAGCTGTGTCTGGCTCTTTGGGACCCCATGGACTATAGCCCTACAGGCTCCTCTGTCAATGAGATTTCCCAAGCAAGAATACTGGAGTGGGTTGCCGTTTCCCTCTCCAGATCTTCCCTACTTAGGGGTCAAACCCACATCACCTGCATTGGCAGGTGGATTCTTTACTATTGCGCCACCTTGGAAGCCCCATTTTCTTCTAGTACTTTCGTTTAATTTTTTATATTAAAATCTTTGGCTCATTGGAAATTTTATTTGATGTAAGATGTAGAGATTTAGATTTCTTTTAAAATGTTTAGCGATTTGTTCAAATGTTACTTACTTTTCTGACTTGAAATATATGCTCTATTAATTCATGTGTTTTCAAAGTGTGTTTTATTATCTCATGAGTCAAGTTTTCCTTGATAATAATTCTCTTTCAGCTCTTTCTTGGCAATTTGTATAAGTTTATTCTATTAGATACATTTTGAATAATTTGGGCAAATTAAAAAGTCCCAGTAGAATTTGGGAGTGCTTGAATTTATTTTAATAGATTTTGTTCAGGGAGCATGGGCATTTTAATAATTATAAGCCATATTTCAGTCTCTTGCAGAAAACCATGTTATCCAGCCAGCTGAAGTAATCGTTTACTCTAAGATGTAATAAAATTGTCTCAACACTCCATCTCACACCTGATAGAAGCCCAGCATGCTTCTCGGTCTCTGGGGTTTCATGGCAGTGGAGGGTGCTGGTGTTTATATTTTCCCTGGAGCCAGTTCCATTTTCCTGGTTCCACAGGATTCTTGGTCTCTACTCTGGCTCTGATTCTGGCACATCTGTCCTTTCTGCAGTGACAACACCCCACTGGATACTGTCTGACCTTTTCACTGGCTTTAACTCCACGCAATGAACATGTAAAATAGGTGACTTCAGAGTGGAGCCCTGGAGTCAGAATGTCTGGGTCACCCGCTAGACTCCACTTGCAAGCTGTGCACTTGGTCCAATTACTCTGCCCGAAATTCTCCATCTGTAACGGGAAACAGGATTTCCACAACAATTAAATGATATATGCAGTTACAGTGCTTAGGGCGCTCAGAAAGTAAGTGCTCAATAAAATATGGGCTCTCATCATTATCACCCTCAGCACCACCACCACCATCATCAAAGGTTTGGAGGCTGCACAAATGGGCTGCATTGTAATGGATCACACAGAATGACTTTAAATACTGCTATCTACTCTTTTAGAGATATTTATTTATTTATTTTTCTTTTTTGGCCATACCGTGGGGGTATATGGGATCTTAGTTCCCCCAGCCAGGGATTGAGCCCACACCTCTTGCGGTAGAAGCACAGAATCCTAACTCCTGGGCTACCAGGGAAGTTCCTAAATGTGTTAAATCCTAAACTTTTATCTGCTTGTCCTCTTACGGGAAGAAGGTCCTCACTTTCTCTTTTAGCTCCAGCTGGGCCCCTTGCTTTGATGTCTTCTCTTCTTTCTCCTGGCTTAATCACCTCCAGCCCAATCTCACTATCTTATGCTAGCCGATGACAACAAGGACAAGACATCTTTCCAAAATAAACCCATCCCATCCAAGTGCTTGGCTGAAAAAACAAAAACAGGTGAAAAGCAAAAAATACCCAGTTTTTCTCTCCAAGAGGAATTTTATAATCATCTTATAGCTTCAAAACTAGTGATTATTTTTTTCCTTTCTTCAAAAAGTTTGGATAGTGTGTCGAAAATTAACATATATCCTTTTTTATCAAGTCTCCTTTGTTATCCATCATACGGTTTTATTGTTTTCTTTATAGAGCAGATGGCTTATTCATCATTATATATAAATTACTATTATGACCAGAATTTTTTATCCATTACACTTTCCAAGTGACTATTGTTAGCTGGAAAGTTATTACTTTTTTGAGCATTTGTTTTGGAACCAGAGTCATATTACCACTGTTTCTAAGTTTTCTCAGTTTATTCTCTGGAATTTTCTCTGGTATAAAATAATTTTATCCTTGAATAATGACAATTTAGCTTGCTTCTTTCTAACACACCTTCTGTTTTGGTTTATTGTGCTGGCTTGGGCAGATCTTATATATCAGTGATAATAATGACCTGCTGGTATTGATGGATTCCACTTGCTAATATTTTGTTTATGAGTGAAGTGAGGTCTATAGTTATCTTTTGGGTATTCCTTTAATAAATTTTGATATAGTATTTTACTGGCTTTATAAAAACAATATTTTCCTTTGTTGTGCAAAAGCTTTTAACTTTAATTAGATCCCATTTGTTCATTTTTGCTTTTATTTCCAGAATTCTGTGGGGTGGATCATAGAGGATCCTGCTGTGATTTATGTCGGAGAGTGTTTTGCCTATGTTCTCCTCTAGGAGTTTTATAGATTCTGGTCTTACATTTAGATCTTTAATCCATTTTGAGTTTATTTTCATGTGTGGTGTTAGAAAGTGATCTAGTTTCATTCTTTTTCAAGTGGTTGACCAGTTTTCCCAGCACCACTTGTTAAAGAGATTGTCTTTACTCCATTGTATATTCTTGCCTCCTTTGTCAAAGATAAGGTGTCCATATGTGTGTGGATTTATCTCTGGGCTTTCTATTTTGTTCCATTGATCTATATTTCTGTCTTTGTGCCAGTACCATACTGTCTTGATGACTGTGGCTTTGTAGTAGTGCCTGAAGTCAGGCAAGTTGATTCCTCCAGTTCCATTCTTCTTTCTCAAGATTGCTTTGGCTATTCGAGGTTTTTTGTATTTCCATACAAATCCTGAAATTATTTGTTCTAGTTCTGCACAACAAAGGAAAATATAAGCAAGGTGAAAAGACAGCCTTCTAAATGGGAGAAAATAATAGTAAATGAAGCAACTGACAAACAACTAATCTCAAAAATATGCAAGCAACTTATGCAGCTCAATTCCAGAAAAATAAACAACCCAATCAAAAAATGGGCCAAAGAACTAAATAGACATTTCTCCAAAGAAGACATACAGATGGCTAACAAACACATGAAAAGATGTTCAACATCACTCATTATTAGAGAAATGCAAATCAAAACCACAATGAGGTACAACTTCACACCAGTCAGAATGTCTGCAATCCAAAAGTCTGCAAGCAATAAATGCTGGAGAGGGTGTGGAGAAAAGGGAACCCTCCTACACTGTTGGTGGGAATGCAAACTAGTACAGCCGCTATGGAGAACAGTGTGGAGATTCCTTAAAAAATTGCAAATAGAACTGCCTTATGACCCGGCAATCCCACTGCTGTGCATACACACCAAGGAAACCAGAATTGAAAGAGACACATGTACCCCAATGTTCATCGCAGCACTGTATATAATAGCCAGGACATGGAAATAACCTAGATGTCCATCAGCAGATGAATGGATAAGAAAGCTGTGGTACATATACACAATGGAATATTACTCAGCCATTAAAAAGAATACATTTGAATCAGTTCTAATGAGATGGATGAAACTGGAGCCGATTATACAGAGTGAAGTAAGCCAGAAAGAAAAACACCAATACAGTATACTAACACATATATATGGAATTTAGAAAGATGGCAATGATGACTCTGTATGCAAGACAGCAAAAGAGACACAGATGTGTAGAGCGGACTTTTGGACTCAGAGGGAGAGGGAGAGGGAGAGGGAGATGGTGGGATGATTTGGGAGAATGGCATTGAAACATGTATACTATCATGTAAGAAATGAATTGCCAGTCTATGTCCGATGCAGGATACAGGATGCTTGGGGCTGGTGCATGGGAATGATCCAGAGAGATGATATGGGGTGGTAGGGGGGTTCAGGATTGGGAACTCATGTACACCCGTGGCGGATTCATGTCAATGTATGGCAAAACCAATACAGTATTGTAAAGTAAAATAAAGTAAAAATAAAAATTAAAACAAAAAATTACATAATGAAAAAAAAAACAATAGAAGCATTGAAAAGCACTCCATTCTCTGAGCTATGGAACAATTTAAATAATTCTTGTGATATCTATTCTTTTATGGTTTGAGCCATGTAGGCAGTATGGGCCTGGCCCTTTTCAGGAGAAGCTCCTTCATAACTGTCTCACAGCTGATTTTAAGTTTCCTTGTTCTTCTTGATATAAGAAATCTATTATTTCTAGAATAATTCTTTGTACCATCCAAGTTTGACAATTTATTTCCACAGTTTTACAAACTATTCTTTAATGCTTTAAACCTTCCTCCTATATCTGTCCCTCCGTGCTCATGCTAAGTCATGTCCGACTCTGTGGAACCCCATGGACTGTAGCCCACCAAGCTCCTCCAAGGGATTTTCCAGGCAAGAAAACTAGAGTGGGCTGCCACGCCCTCCTTCAGTGGATCTTCCCTACCCAGGGATCGAACCCTTGTCTCCTGAGTCTCCTGCTTTGCAGGCAGATTCTTTAGCATCTGAGTCAGCAGCGAAGCCCAGAACACTGGATGGATCGCATTTCCTCCTCCAGAGGATCTTCCTGACCCAGGGATCGAACCCTCGTCTCCTGAGTCTCCTGCTTTGCAGGCAGATTCTTTAGCACCTGAGTCAGCAGCGAAGCCCAGAACACTGGACGGATTGCATTTCCTCCTCCAGAGGATCTTCCTGACCCAGGGATCGAGCCCTCGGCTCTGAAGTCCTCTGCATTGGCAGGCAGATTCTTTACCACGGGGCCACCGGGAAAGCTCCCCCGCGTCTGTCCTTTATCTTGTCTAATTTGGGGTATTTGTATTTTCCTGCTCCTTTTTATTCTTTGGTTAAGGTAGATTATGACTTTTCTTTAAGGCTTGTATATCTCTTGAATGAATCAGTTTTCCCGCTTTTAAGTTTTCTAGTTTAAATTTACTTTCATGCTTTTTGTGTTTTTTCCTTCTGCTTTAGGTTTGATATTCTTCTCCTGACTTTTTGAGTTTCACAATTAATTTGTTTGATTTAACTCTTTTGTTAATAATGAGAGAATTTCCAGCTACAAAATTTTCTCCAACTTTAGCTTCAACTCATGTGTTTAGGTGAGCAGCTGTCTCATTATTGTTGCTTTAGTAAATGAGTATTTAGAGAGAGACATGTATTTATTGAGAGAGAGAAGTGTATTTCCCAAGTGGTTGGAAGTTATTGCTTTTTATTTCTTCCTAGTTATTTTTAACTTTATTGCATTTGATTAGAACATGTGATCTACTGCCTATCATTAAAAATATATTGAGCTTGCCTTTATGGCATGGCATGGATTTTAGTTTTAGTATAGAGTTAAGATAAATAATTATTTCCTAAGTATGTGAAAAGAATATACATTATCTAATCTAATAATATTCTATATATGATATGCACATATCACATTAATATATAATATATATTAATTATATATTATATATATTAATTTAATATATAAGTATGTTATTAATCATACTATTGAGACACATGTATCTGTAAATTTTGCATTCTTGATCTGTTAAAAAGTGAAAGAGATGTAGAATTTAATTTTTTTTTCATTCACCCCTCTCACTGATCTGAAGTTTATCTATTTATTTATTTTGCGGTGTGCTGGGTCTTCGTTGCTGCCAGGATTTTCTCTTGGTGTGGAGCGTCAGCTCTAGGGTGTGAGGGCTGAAGTAGCTGCAGTACATGGACAGCTCCCAGGCACTAGGAGGGCTGAAGTGGTTGCAACTCCCAGGCACTGGAGCACAGGCTCAGTACTTCTGGCGCATGGGCTTAGTTACTTCTTCGCAGGTGAGATCTTCCTGGATAAGGGATTGAACCCATGTCTCTTGCATTGGCAGGTGGATACTTTACAACTGAGCCACCGGGGAATCCCCGTCATTGATCTGAACTTTATTATACAAGGAAATGAGTCTCAAAATCTGGTCCCTGGAGATTTTAACCACAGCATTACCTGAGACCTTAGGAGAATGCAAAATCTTAAGCTCTACCCTCAGAGACAGGAGCTGGCCCTGAGTCTGTGTTTTAAGAATTTCTTCAGGAGACTTGGATGTACACTCATGTTTGAGGACCACTGGAGGAGGTATGTCAGAGAAGGCGATGGCACCCCACTCCAGTACTCTTGCCTGGAAAATCCCATGGATGGAGGAGCCTGGTAGGCTGCAGTCCATGGGGTCGTGAAGAGTCGGACACGACTGAGTGACTTCACTTTCCCTTTTCACTTTCATGCATTGGAGAAGGAAATGGCACCCCACTCCAGTGTTCTTGCCTGGAGAATCCCAGGGACAGGGGAGCCTGGTGGGCTGCTGTCTATGGAGTCGCACAGAGTTGGACATGACTGAAATGACTTAGCAGCAGCAGCAGCAGCAGCAGCAGCAGCAGCAGCAGCAGCAGCAGCAGCAGCAGGAGGTATGTGGTGTGGATTGCACTTTGTCTCACTTTGTCTTGAGGAAATCTTTTTCCCACTGGTTTGTGAAGCCACCTTTTTCAATAACTTAATTCTCTTTCTGAAGTATTTGTTCTGCACCATTCATGTATTTCATACAGTTTTACTTTGTATAGTTAATAATCAAAGATGAGCAAATTGAAATTAGGCATTATGTTTCCTAGGAAATTTACAAAGATTTAAAAACTCAACTTACAGCGTGGATAAGAATCTAACAAACCAGACTCTCATACATTGATGGGGAGTCTGTGAAATGGTACATATTTTCTTCCTGAAAAGAAACTATGGCCACATGTCTAAAATATATTAACCTCTGTTTCAGTAATTCTACCCCCATGAATCTATTGTAGTAAAATATAGTTAATCCTTGAACAACATGGGGTTGGAGTGCTGAAACTCCACACAGGTGAAAATCGGTGTATAAACTTTATAATCAGCCCCCTTATCCATGCTTCCTCTGTATCTGCCCTTCTATATTCAACCAGTCACAGATGTGTAGCATTATCTACATATTTATTTTTAAAAATTCACATCTAAGTGGACCCATGAAGTTCAAGCCCATGTTGTTCAAGGGTCAACTGTAATTAGAACTGCTGAAAATTTATATTTATGTTGGCTTTTGCTTGCTTGTTCATTTGTACTGTTGGTAATTTATTTTTAATGAATAGAATGCTTTTTGGAGAAGTCTTAAGTTTATAGAAAGATTGAGCAGAGAGTACAGAGTGTTCCTAGATTCCCCTATTAACATCTTACGATAGTGTCATGTATTTATTACAATTGATGATGCAATATTTGAACATTCCTTTATACTAGTATAAAGTTGGTTTAGAGTTCACTCTTTGTGTGGTACATTTGATAGGTTTTGACCAATATATGGCATGTACCTCCTCATTGCATGTGTGTGTGTTAGGTTGCTTTAGTCTTGTACAGCTGTTTGCAATCCCATGGACTGGAGATCTCCAGGCTCTTCTACCCAGGGGTTCTTTAGGCAAGAATACTAGAATGGGTTGCCATGCCTTTCTCCAGGGGTTCTTTCTGACGCAAGTATTGAAACCATGTCTCCTGGCAGCTCCTGCAACCCACTCCAGTACTCTTGCCTGGAAAATCCCATGGATGGAGGAGCCTGGTAGGCTGCAGTCCATGGGGTCGCCAACAGTCGGACACGACTGAGTGACTTCACTTTCACTTTCACTTTTCACTTTCATGCATTGGAGAAGGAAATGGCAACCTACTCCAGTGTTCTTGCCTGGAGAATCCCAGGGATGGGGGAACCTAGTGGGCTGCCGTCTATGGCGTCGAACAGAGTTGGACACGACTGAAGCGACTTAGCAGTAGCAGCATCAGCAGTACCAGGGATTATAGTACAGATACTGTGTACTTAAAATCTTCCTCTACCTATTTGCTTTTTTGAATAGAAAATAATATAAAGCACCTGAAGATTTAATAATACGAAAATGTTTAAATACCTTGATGCATTTAATTCAAATGAAATATTATGCAGCCATTAAAAATGATGGTCTTATGAAATAGTTAATGACTTGGGGAAATGTTCATGATATATTACTGAGTAAAAAATACACACACACAAACTGTATTTGTAATATCATTCCAACTTGCAAAACAATGAATCTATATAAACATGAGAAAAAAGATACTTAAGGAAGGAAGAGACTGAACAATCTACATTAAAATGCCTAGAAGATCTGCGAGAGGTTAAGGGTAGGTTGTAGCATTAGTAACACAGCCTCCGGCAGCAGCCAGGCTGGGTCCCATCATGGCTCCGTCACCTGAGCGCTGTGTGGTCCTGGGAAAGTTACTTTGGGTTTTCGTCTGTGTGTGTGTGTGTATTTATGAAACTTTCTAAAGTAAGTGTGCTTTGCTCTTAAAAAGAGAAAAATAAAATAACAAAGAGGAAGTGATGGAGAAGCAAAGATAGAGACAAAGGGGCAATAAAGAGGTGTAGATGGCAAAATTCCTACCCAAAGTGGCTGAAGCAGAAAAGGAAAGCTGGTGACTCAGAGAACGGAAAAGCCTGGCTTAAAGCAGGCTTAGGGCAGGGCTCACACGATGACTTTCAGACCCTGTTTCCTGTGTCTCTCAGCTCACTACTTGGCTTTTCCTGGGCCATGGACTTCCTCCGGCAGTTACCCCAGAGCTTATAAGGTTCTCACATCCCTCTCACTTCACAGTCAGTGATAATTCCCCAGAAGTCCTAATGAAAATCTCATCTCATCTGACTCTGAGTCACATGCTCAACTCTCAATCAGAGTGGCCAGGGAAAATACAATAGGCTGATTGGTTTAAGCCGGGATCACTCAACCTTCTGAATTAGGGATGGGAGTCTGCTTTCCCAGTGATTCTCTTGATGGGAAATAGCGGGTGGAAATAAAAGATGCTCTTTGTATGCTGTTTTCAGTACCTCCCTCTCCTTCCTAGATAATAGTTTGGCAGGTCTTTATTTTTATGCCAACAGTAAAGATGGCTGTGTTGGTTTGCCCTGAACCAGGACTGAGCCTGGCAGTGAACAGCTGGTTCTTGGAACCCTAGACCATAGACTTATTGTTAATAATCTTTAGTTTGTGCTTTCGGCATTTCGCATAAAAAGGATTTCATAAGTGCCCTTTCTAAACTGTCTGAGACTGTTGATTGTCTGAGTGTCATTGGGAGGCATGGAGCAGGCACCCCTGAGGCAGGGAAAAGGGGATGGAAGATCTTCATTTCTTTTTAACACAAACACAGTGTCTTGGATGTCTTTTACGACCTCCCCAAGAAGACAAAAGACTGGTACAACAATACTCTTGCCAGTTTGCTGAAAAGTTTATCATTTTGTGTCACAGCTGGAGCTCCTCACCCTAACTCAATATTCTTGGGCTAAACAGAGTCCTCATTTTATGACTGTTGTGAAACAGTATTCTTGGAACCATGACAAACTCTGACTCCTCTAAAATCATGGCCCCTTGAACCCACTTATGTCATTGGGATTGGCAGTAAAAACAGGTTGGATATTAAGCAGATACACCTGCTTCTCAGGCATCTCTCAGGTGCCAAAAGATAGACTGATTACGTGGCCCAAGCTCCACGCACTGGGAGAAAAGAATGGGTTGGAATTCCCCTGGGAATTTGGGGCCTCAGGGAGTGTGACTCAAATAAACCTCTCTTTTGAGAGGTCTGCCCTTCCATGTGACAGTGAAATGATCCAGTTTTCTTGGCCTGTGAGTATGGAGAGACCTTTCACTCCACCTTAGTCCACACATGAAAAAGTATATGATCATGGCAAGATCCTATGAAGAAGGTACTAGACCAGGCCATATGCACCTTGTCATTTCCTTAATAAAATGTGATTTCTGTACCTTGGCCCTGTCATCGTTTTTATCTCTCCTGCTGCCTCTTTCTCTATTTCTTAACCTCGCAGTGGGTTGCCCGGTTACTTGAAAAGAGAGTTTTTCAAAGCAAAATACTAGGGAGTTGTGATGGATTGGAAGATTGGGATTGACCTACATGTTGATACTGGATCTTTGCTGTCCTAGTCAGCCTGCCAAGTGCATTCCATATAGTATCTGGAATCCTCACAACACCTTATGGTAGGTCAAACAACAATTATGGTAAGTTTCATAATTAGCATTGCAAACAAGAGGCAATGAAAGCTCTGTCTAGTCAAGCAAATTGCCCAGAGTCACCCCGCTCTATTGAAACAGGAGTTTTAAAATTGAACTTGTCAAAGTTTCTCCCCTTGTTTTCAATTACTTGACAAAAGAGAATTTCCTTCAAACTGATTTTGGCAAGATTTAGCCTGGTTTCATGTGTATCTCTGCTTTCTAAATCTCCCAGCCTCAGTGGTGTTACAAGCCTCATCCTTAAGGTGGCTGGTCATCAAAGGAAATCCAGTCTTCTTAATGCATAACTTTTCCACAGCAGTCTTCCAGAACGTTCCACAGGAGTCCTTGCCCTGAAGTCTTGGCAAAACCATCCACTCCCACAAAATCACCCACTCCCTTCACTGGAGCATCTTTGTTCAGCTTCTCTTGGCTTACTTAGCAGTGCTGATAATCAGAACAAAACCAGCCTGTGGCTTGACCCTCAATGTTTAAATATATCCAATGTGAAATGGTAATAACTGCTTTGCAATTTTGCATTTTGATGCAAGTACGAGGTTGGAACCAGCTGTTTAAAAAAATAAATAACTGAGAACTCGTTGTGAAGTAATGACTCCATGCAGGAGACTGATTATGCTTCCGTCCTTGAAGGGAATAAGCTGCTTGTGAGAAGCCACTGGAGGCTGGAGAGGGGACAGCAGGTGTGGATGTGCTAGAAGAACCACATCTGTTTGCAAATCTTCAAGAGGAGTGGGGTTGGGTTTTCCATTCTCCAACTATAGAGAAAAAACAAAAGACACTTCCTGTCAGTGAAGTCTTGCATTTCTAGCTCTGTTAACTGCTCTCTCACTGAAAAAAAAAGCTTTTCAAGAACCTTTCCAAAGAGGCTGTGCCCAGGATTTGGCACTGGAGTTTGAAAATGTTGGAAAAAGTCATAAAGTCCACAGTTACTCTGTGTATTCTTTGTGGCTCTGTCCCTTCTTGTGTGTGTGTGAGTGTGTGTGCGCGCATAAACTAAGTTGCTTCAGTTGTGTAAGACTCCATGGACTATAGCCCGCCAGGCTCCTCTGTCCATGGGATTCTCCAAGCAAAACACTGGAGTAGGCTGCCGCGCCCTCCTCCAGGAGATCTTCCTGATCCAGGGATCGAACCTACATCTCTTTCGTCTCCTTCATTGGCAGGCAGGTTCTTTACCACTGGCACCACCTGGGAAGCTGGTACCTTCTCACACACAGGGCATATTCTTACCCCTCTCTGCCCTCCTCAGCAGCTGGGACATCCCTCTGCTCCCTCATTTACATCCTGGAGAAGGTGAAGTGTGGACTCTGGTCTGTCACTTCAGTGGAACACTTTAAACTCCTTGAAAAAGAATCTGATTAAAAAATGACAATTTCCCCACAGTGACTTCGTTTTCCACATTAATCCAGTGGCTGGTTCATTCATCCAGCCAACAAGTTTTTAAGTTCTTTCTGTGTGCAATAAGGTCATCAGTCCTGGTGATTTGAAGATACAAGAGCCATGACCTGGATTAAAGCCCACTGTCCAGCAGAGGGGGCAGGGAAGGAAAGAGCTTGAAGACTGTGAGTGGAAAGGCTTATTGCTCAGGGTGCTGGGGGACCAGCTTGACAGTAGTAGGTAAGGGGAGGTCAAAGAAATGAAGGCCAAAAATAGCTTCTTGGAGGAGGTAACCCCCAATCTGAACTTTGAAGAGCACAACGGAGTTAGCCAAATGGTTGAGACAGAAGGCGCAGCCTGTGGAAAGGTGCCGGAGTGAGGAGGGAGATGCCTCATGGGACAGCTGCACTGTGTGCAAGGGGCAGGGAGGAGACAAGACTGGGGAGCACCTGGAGCCCCCATGGCATAACCGCAGGGCCCACGAACCCCAACGAAAGATCCTGCATGATGCAATGAAGATCCTGCATGCCACAACTCAGACCCAAGGCAGCTAAAGAAATAAATGGAGAATTTTTTTTTTAATTGAGGAGACATGCTGGCTTCTGTCATCCTTGCTGGTGCGCTAAGTCCCTCATTTTGGATCATTTTGGATCATTTTGGATCTCAGCCCTCAGAGGGTCTGCATAGAGCCCTGCCTGTGGGTCTCTTTGCAGCCCTGTAGTCCATCTGGACATAGCTCTATAGGCTTGGGAGCTCTTCCTCTCAGTGCCGATGATCGCTGTCTATTTCACGTTCCCCAGTGCAGTTGCACATCCATGCACACACACATGCAGCAAATTGGGAACAGGCCATGATTCAACGTCCACAGTAACTCATCCAAACCTGCCCTCCATATCAGCTGGGGCAGAGAGGAGACGACCTCAGGCCTGGTGCCTCCTGGCTTACATGTCGGAAGGTCTCACCCACCAGCACTTCAGGGCACCCTCTTGGCTGGTAGGGAGCACCCCTCAGACACCCTCCTCTCTTATCCACTTCAGAACGTGTGTCTTCAGTTCCCTTCTCATGCTGGCCACTCTCCACCACCTCACCTCTGACACAAAAACTCAGCAACGTCTTGACCAGCTGGGACTCAGAGCCTCCCTGGCTCAGAGGTGGATGAGCCCTTTTGTCTTCAGCCAGTTAAAGAGAGAAGGGAGCTTCAGGTTTAACAGCTGTTCAGGGGTTACTGAAGATAATCACTTCCTATCTATTCCTGGCTCCATTTTTCTTGATTTTTCCTTTGGCGATCCCCTGCTACCTGTGGAGGGAAAAAATCACACATCTTATACCAGGAATGTGAGATTCCTGCCAAAGGCATTGTAGACTGTCAATGAGAATGTGAATCCACTCTGCTTGAGTAACTCTCAACTTAGTGAATGTTTTCATTCTACTCATCTTTTTTTTTTTTTTAATGATATCCCCTTCCATTCATTTCATTCCAACAGAAGAGTCCAGTGACTCTTCCCAAATTCCTCCTGATTGGAAGGCAGAAGGATTGACCAGCTACCAAACGATATTAATAGTCCCAAGACATTCCAGGTGTTAATACCTACTGGGTTTAACCACTGGGCTCGACTTTGTACGTACATAATCAGCCCCTAGCTCAGTGCTAGGCACCCACTAACTGATTTGTATATTTTTCAATGAGTGAATAAATGAATCAATGATCCTTAACATCTCATAATTAACCTGCAAATTAAATAAGATTATTAATATTTTCACTTTATAGATGAGAAGGCTAAGGCTCAGAAAGGTGAAGTTACTCACAGTCATTTAGGTGACAAATGGTGAAAATTTTGGTTTCTAATGCACGTCTTTCTGATCGCACAGTTCATGCTCTCCCAGAAATCATGATGTTGTTCACCTCCCGACTCACTAAATATAGTTCATGTCAATGATGAGTAACCTTTTGCATGGATACCTTTTGTGATGGTCTTAGTGCCAGGTAATGAGGCTGTGGATTTGGGTAGCTCTTCATGACTCAGTTTATCCTTTCTTAATTACCTCCCTACCTAGGGTCATCTCCTCTGTCCACACCCTGTGCAGGAGTGTCCATACTCCTTTCACTCAATCATTCATTTATTCATCCCCCAGACATTCTGGAAGTGTCTACTATATGTTAGATGCTAGAGATAAAAAGATTCCTTCAACAGCCCCTCACTTCAGGCATCCTAGAATTCATCACAGTGTATTAGCTGCCTGTGTGACTGTCTTAAAGGACAAAGACAGAGTCTTAGGAGTATTTTTGTTTCCAGCTCCTGACAAAAGGCCTGACTGATGATAGGCCCTCAGTAAATGTTTGTTAAATTGGATTGAAATGGTGTCTAGTGTAACGATGGGTGCTGGTTATAAATCTGTGTTCCATGGGCCACAGACACGCTTTGGGGGGCATGGGTATTAGCTAATTCTTTCAGATCTTTGAACTGTAACTTAAAAAAGTGGCATAATTACATTAATATAGGGAATTTCTAGAGGAGTTAGAGTCATCATTTTTCCCTCACAATAAGAAGTAATTGTGGTCATTCCTTATGCAAGAGGCCAGCATGAACTCATTTAATTTTCTTCATTATTTTCTTTATATTGCAGAACATGCAGTACAAAATTAAGGAACTGCAAAAGGGTATAAAATGAAAAGTAAGTCTCCGTCCCCTGGTTTCAGTCGCCTACGTTCTCACCCCTAGAATGAATAGCTGTCCCTGGTTTTCTTGCTTCCAGAGATATTCTGTGCATGCACAAGTGTATACATGCGTGTGTGTGTGCTCGGTCGCGTAGTCATGTCCAGCTCTTCGCAACTCTCTGGACTGTAGCACGCCAGGCTCCTCTGTCCTTGGGATTTTTCAGGCAAGAACACTGGAGTGGGCTTCCATTATTCCAGGGATCTTCCCACACAAGGATCAAACCCGTGTCTCCCGCGTCTCCAGCTTTGCAGGAGGATTCTTTACCTGCTGAGCCACATACGTGCGGGCTTATATGTGTGCCTATGTCCACTTGCCTCTGCATCCCTAGAAAGTGGTGTATATACAGTGTTTTATACTTTTCTTTGTTTATTTAATGCTAAGTCCTGAAGACCTTTTAATGTTATCATGTAAGTAATATTCTCAAGTTTATATGGCTACTTACTGTTCTGTTATATGGATTGTACCATATTTTAAACAGTCTCCCATAAAGGCATGTTTAGGCTACTTCCTTTTTATTACTAAAATGTTACAGTGAATGTCATTATGCCTGCTAAGTTGCTTCAGTCATGTCTGACTCTTTGTGATCCGATGTTCGGTAGCCTGCCAGGCTCCTCTGTCCATTCTCCAGGCAGGAATACTGGAGTGGGTTGCCATGCCCTCCTCCAAGGGGTCTTCCCGACCCAGGGATGGAACCCAAGTTGTATATCTCCTGCATTGTCAGGTGGTTTCTTTACCACTAGCACCACCTGAGAAGCCCAAATGTTATTATACATATATCATTTTACATATCTACCATAAAACTGAAACATACATGCTTAAAAGTGAAATTTAAATAAATTTTTACTTAATTTAAATAATTAATAAATTTTAATTTGAAAAATAAAATAAATTTCTAGAAGTGGATTCCTAGAAAGGCTGGGTCAAAGGATATATGCGTTTTAAGATAGACATAATTAAATTGCTTTTTACAGAAGCTGGGCCAATTTGCACTCCTACTGTCAAGATGGATTATTAAATATTTTGATCTGTTTTAATTCATTTCATTGGAATCATAATGTTCATGTCTATTATAATGAAATCTTCTTTATTTTTTAGTAATCTAGTTTAATATTAAATCAAACTTCTCATGATGTCAAAGGTACTACAACCAAAAATTTTTTGTTCATCTTGAACTTCTATTTATCTAAGGCTCAGATGATTAAAAAAAAAAAAATTGCCTGCAATGTGGGAGACCCAGGTTCAGTCCCTGGGTTAGAAAGATCCCTTGGAGAAGAAAATAGCAACCCACTCCAGTATTCTTGCCTGGAGAATTTCATGGACAGAGGAGCCTGGCAAACTACAGACCATGGATTTGCAAAGAGTAGGATATGACTGAATGACTAACACAAAAATACATTTAGTTGTATTAATTACATTTTATATCACTGCTCATCCTCAGATGAATTTGAGGAGGTTTAATATGAAACAATGATGAAGAAAGAGAGCGAGAGGAGATGGGGAATTTTTTAAAATCATGAGAAAGAAATAAATATAGGCAAAATGATAAGACAAAAAAAGAGGGAAGTTTAGTATAACAAAATGCATATCTTCAGGCCCGCAAATTTATTAATTTTGGGATGCGATTTTGGTCCTGAGCTTCCTGGAGGTCAAAACAAAAAAGGAAAATGTAATAGGTTAACAAATATACATTATTCATAAGGAAAAATAATACTTGAGAAAAATCTATAGTGTTTGTCTTTTAAGTCTAAAAGAAATTCACGTGGCTTATCACAGGACTCCAGCCAGCACAATAGATAACGTTGTCTGGGTGGGAATGGAATTACTACTTTGACGGCCCAGAACGCTTTCCTCGGGCCCATTGTCTGCTAAGATCACCCGATTTCTTCTGGGCTCCAGCTCCCCGACTCTCCGTGGTCCTCTCGGGCATTAGTACGCAGGCCTGTCTTTCCCATCGTGAATATTGTCACACGATAAACTGCGCCAGAAACACAGAGGAGTAAGAGCAATGCTTTAGCTCACAGGTCTGCAAGTGGATGGTTTAGTCTGGGCTCAGCCGAGCGGCACCCCTGGTCTTGGCTGGTTTCTCTCACAAACCTGGGGGTCACCTGGCTGTTGTAGTGGCTATAGGGGCATCTCGGCTCTGCTCCACTCCTCTCAGCCTTCAGCACGCCAACCCACACGTTCTCATACCGTGGCAGAGCCTCCGGCATGGAAGCAGAAGTGTGCAAGCGACTTTTCAAAGCTCACTCTGCATCAGCTCCGTTAACATCCCCTGAGCTGGGGACTTCCCTGGTGGTCCAGTGGTTAAGACTCCAAGGTCCCATTGCAGGGGGCCCTGGGTCCAGTCCCTTGTTGGGGAACTAGATCCTGCATGCTGATCCCCTAACTTGTGTGCTACAACTGAGACCCGGGGCAGCCAAAAAAAAAAAAAAATCCCATTGGCCAAAGCAGTCACGTGGTCAAAATCAGAATCAAGGGATGGAGAATTACAGAATATGGGAAGAATGGAAAAGTCTCACGAAAATGGATCTAGATACAGGGAATGGTGCAGAATTAGGGCCACTGATGCTACAATCTACACAGGAAGCGAGTGACAGCCTTGACCAGATGATGGGCAAACCCAAGAGCTCCTCACTGAGTCCAGCAAAGCACTGATACATAAATCTTGCGAGGAAGAAGTTAACATTTCCACCGGGCTGCTCAGGCTGAGGCTTCGGGCAGCCATGTTCCCCATGCTTAAGAAGGCTTGCTTGCTGCAGGAAGGAATGAGACCAGCATTCAAAACTTAGGGTTTGCAGATCCCTCCAGTAGCTAAACCAGTCCTCTGAGCTGACCCATTGACCCATGAGCTGTATCAGATGGTACTCAAGAGCAAAGATCTTGGATCCAGCCTGCCTGGGCCCCAGGTCCCAGTCCTACCATTGAAGAACCCTGTGACTTGGAGGCAGGATGCTTCACTTCCTTGTACCTCAGTTTCTTTGTCTCTAGAACAAGGATAATAATACCCTTACCTGTGGTGAAGACTGAGGATGCTAATATATGAAATGACTTAGAGTGGTTCCTGGCGCATAAATGTACCTAGTCATTTTTGGTTAAGGTTAGTTGGCTTTGCCTTTCTGTCATTCTCAATAGAAAGATTCCTGGCCCACAGAGTGACTTTCATGGGTGGAATCTCAGTTGGATCTGAAGGAGAGACAAGGCTACCTCATATGATAACAGAGCCTCTGTGTGTTTAGTCAGTCAGTGGTGTCCGATTGTTTGTGACCCTATAGACTATAGCCTGCCGGGCTCTTCTGTCCATGGAATTCTCCAGGCAAGAATACTGGAGTGGGTTGCCATTTCCTTCTTCAGAGGATCTTCCCCATCCAGGGATCAAACCCACGTCTCCTATGTCTCCTGCATTGCAGGAGGATTCTTTACCTGCTGAGCCATCAGGGAAGTCCAACAGAGTAACTCCACCCAAAACCATTGACCTGCCTCCCAACTGCCAAACCTATAAACCAAGAAAAACCAAACTCAATACTGTAAGCTAGGATTAGCTTCAGCCGTGACTGGCCTAGGGAGTGTGTCATCTGTAGAGTCACTGTAATGAGAAGACTTTGCACTTGAAGGTCGTGTTCATGGGCATCAAATCCCCCGAAGTGTACCATGACCCCCACCCAATCCCAGATGTGGGTGAGGTGTGTTGGGGCTGGGACTTGCTGGACTGGGCCAGAATGCTGCATGGGCTCACGGATCAGTGTGGATAACTGGCTTCTAGAAGCTTTCTGTGCAGCAGCCAACAAGCATACCCAGCCACTGCGGTTGTTGTTTAGTCGCTTCAGTCGTGTCTGACTCTTTGGGACCCTCTGGACTGTATCCCGCCAGGCTCCTCTGTCCATGGGATTTTCCAGGCAAGAATACTGGAGTGGGTTGTCATTTTCTTCTCCAACCCAGGGATCGAACCCGCGTCTCCTGCAAGGCAGATTTTTTTACCACTGAGCTTCCAAGGAAGCTACATCCAGCCAGTACTGGGCCCCTAAAAGGAAACACAAGGCTGCTGCTGATGGCTGGGACTTGGAGAGTCTGTGCCATCATCCGGCTTCTGCTCAGCCCTGCTGGAGACCTCTCTCCCTGCACGTCCGCCATCCCCCGAGTCTGCTCAGAGAACAACAGTTTACAGTTTGGCTGGCTGCAGCCTGCCTCCACGTGGGGAATAAAGCTGGGCATTGTGCTGGGCTTGCAACATCTTTCCCTTCCCAGAGTGCCTGATGTGTTTGTTACCCTGGATCTGGTTTGAATGTTCTCTTTGTCGTGGGCCTTCGCGTGCCGAGGTGGGTTTGCCTTCTCTGTGGCAGTCCTGGGTTAAATAAATACATTAAGGCAACATACACGGCTTGACACTGGAGCCAGCCTCAATAACTCAAATAACTCATGTGGCAAAAGACGGATCCGCTGTGGTTTTGAATCCATTTAAAGATAGATTGTTTTGTTCAGTTCCTTTGCGGGAGGACAACGTACCCTGGGAAGGGGCTGCCGACTCAGGGGCCATTTTTCTCCAGCCAGACTGTTTGAGAGTTTCTAAATCCTCTGCAGATGAACACAGAACATGACCTTCAGCCGGTTGCAGGATACTGTGCTGACATCACCACATAAATATACACTCCAAAGAAAACCGTGATTAAGCTCCGCGCAGATTTTTATCACTTTTCCAGCGTACCGGCAGTCTGCTTGTTCGTCATGCACCTTTACAAAATCCATAATATTTAGAAATGTGCTGTGTTAGCCCCAGAGGCTTAAATAAACGAAAGCCTGCGAATGTTTTAATGTAACACATTACTTTCACATATGAAATTATGACTCTCTATCATACTCAATACTACTGCCAACACGGTCTCCACTCTGCTCTTTTGAGGCCCTAGGTACAGTTCTCCTTCTGAAATATCTCTTTCAGACAGCCTTGTAAGAGTACAAAATACTTCTGTTTCTATACCACTGGGTATGTCTAAGACAGTAAAGAATGGGTGAAATCGTGTTTGTTTTTTTTTTAATTTAGAATCTCTACTGCAGGGCTTTGTGTTGTGAGGCCAACAGAAGGCCGAGTGGGAGGGCGCAGTCATCGTAACTTACAAAGTCAGTAAATTTCATTTTCTTTGAAAGCAGGGAGGGACAAGATTGTTTACTGAGTAGAAATGAGATTCTGAATCAGAGGCAATTCTGCTCCCTCTGGAGACACTTAGCAATGAATGGAGATGTTCTTGATTGTCACAACTGCAAGGGTGGGGGTGCTACTGGCATTTACTGGATGAAAATCACGATGCGACTAGACCGTGCACAGGACAGCCCCCTCTCTATCAAGGAACTGTCCATTCCAAAATGCCAATAGTGCCACAGTTGAATCCTGAAGGATCGAACATCTGGGAGTTGGACTGCATCACTAATGTGGCCCAATAAGCTGTCCTTGATCAGTCGCTCAGTCCTGTCAGACACTTTGTGACCCTTTCTACTGTAGCCCACCAGGCTCCTCTGTCCATGGGATTTCCCAGGCAATAACACTGGAGTGGGTTGCCATTTCCTGCTCCAGAGGATCTCCCCAACCCAAGGATCAACCCCCATCTCCTGCATTGCAGGTGGATTCTTCATGGCTAAGCCATCAGGAAAGTACCCCCAACAGGTTGGGTGATCATGAACTTCTTAAGATGCTTTCATTAGCACTAACCTTCAGTTCAGTTCAGTTCAGTTCAGTCACTCAGTCGTGTCCGACTCTTTGCAACCCCATGAATCACAGCACGCCAAGCCTCCCTGTCCATCACCAACTCCTGGAGTTTACTCAAACTCATGTCCATCGAGTCGGTGATGCCATCCAGCCATCTCATCCTCTGTTGTCCCCTTCTCCTCTTGCCCCCAATCCCTCCCCGCATCAGAGTCTTTTCTAATGAGTCAACTCTTCGCATCAGGTGGCCCAAGTATTGGAGTTTCAGCTTCAGCATCAGTCCTTCCAAAGAACACCCAGGACTGACCTCCTTTAGAATGGACTGGTTGGATCTCCTTGCAGTCCAAGGGACTCTCAAGAGTCTTCTCCAACACCACAGCTCAAAAGCATCAATTCTTCAGCCCTCAGCTTTCTTCACAGTCCAACTCTCACATCCATACATGACCACTAGAAAAACCATAGCCTTGACTAGACAGACCTTAGTCGGCAAAGTAATGTCTCTGCTTTTGAATATGCTATCTAGGTTGGTCATAACTTTCCTTCCAAGGAGTAAGCGTCTTTTAATTTCATGGCTGCAGTCACCATCTGCAGTGATTTTGGAGCCCAAAAAAGTCTGACATTGTTTCCATTGTTTCCCCAACTATTTCCCATGAAGTGATGGGACCAGATGCCACGATGTTAGTTTTCTGAATATTGAGCTTTAAGCTAACTTTTCACTCTCCTGTTTCACTTTCATCAAGAGGCTTTTTAGTTCCTCTTCACTTTCTGCCATAAGGGTGGTGTCGTCTGCATATCTGAGGTTATTGATATTTCTCCCAGAAATCTTAATTCCAGCTTGTGCTTCATCCAGCCCAGCATTTCTCATGATGTACTCTGCATATAAGTTAAATAAGCAGGGTGACAATATACAGCCTTGACGTACTCCTTTTCCTACTTGGAACCAGTCTGTTGTTCCATGTCCAGTTCTAACTGTTGCTTCCTGATCTGCATACAGGTTTCTCAAGAGGCAGGTTAGGTGGTCTGATAGTCCCATCTCTTTCAGAATTTTCCACAGTTTCTTGTGATCCACACAGTCAAAGGCTTTGGCATAGTCAATAAAGCAGAAATAGATGTTTTCCTGGAACTCTCTTGCTTTTTGATGATTCAGTGTCTTCCAGCAAATTTACTCTATGCTAAATATTGTTTCAGAATGCCCATTCTCCGTGTCTCTTAACCACATTGCTATAAATTGCCCATTGATGAGGCTTGACTGGATCAAAATCCAAAGAGCAAAAAAACTACTCATTTACTTTTAATTTTGAAATAATTTTAAACTCACATGGAGGTTTCTTAAAAAAATGGAGTACTCTTCACCCAGGTTTCCCCAGTGAAATCTTCCATAATTATGCTACAATATCAAAACAAGAAAACTGACATTAATTCAATACAATTAAATGACAGTCTTTTTTTTTTTTTAATTTTACCCATTTTCTTGAGTCTGAAATAATAAAATATTTTTAAAAAATGGGACTTCCCTGGTGGGGTTAGGACTCCTCCCTTCCACTGCACAGGTAATGGGTTCAATCCCTGGTCAGAGAACTAAGAATTTGAATGCTATAGTGTGACCCGCCCCCCCCCAGAAAAAAAGTACCCCCTCCAAACAATCAAATTTATTCCTTTAGGAGTGCTTTCTATGGAAAGCAAAATAGTAATGATCTTTCTGCTTCCCAAGAAAGGAAGTCAGAGGTAGAAATAATTAGCCCTCTAGCTTTATTTATCAATCTTCAACCTCTTCAAAACTAAGACTCACCCAAATGATATCACTTTGCTTTCTGTCCTTTCTTATTTTCCAATTTGTCAGTTTACAAGTCCCCCCAAATTCAAGTATTAAACCTCATGACAAAACGTAATTATTTTTCAACCTTCATGCCCCTGGCAAGGTGGAAGCACTCTCTAGGGCTTTGTTTCAAGACACACACACACTTGCGCACACACTTTAAAGACTCTTTTACAAACAAAAATAAAAGGGGAGCGTTCTGCTCCAGCCTGCTTGAAGGAAGACACCATCTTTACCTCCATTACTTCAAGCCACCATGACCTTCAGATGTCCTAAGTGATGAATGCTGCTGTTAAGTCACTTCAATCGTGTCCAACTCTGTGTGACCCCATAGACGGCAGCCCACCAGGCTCCCCCATCCCTGGGATTCTCCAGGCAAGAACACTGGAGTGGGGTGCCATTTCCGAATATAAGGTAGTAATTGTTGCCTCACCCTCAGCTTCCTTCAAGAGCTTCAGAGAAAAGGCTGGGTTGGGGGGCCGAGCCCCCAGTGAAGTTTGTGAAATTGTTCTATCCACAAAATGAAAAAAACAGAAGACCAAAGGCAGCCAGAAAGGGCTCCAGAAGATGGGATGTTAGCACAGACTGTAGAGTGCTATCTCAGAAGGTCAAGTCCAGTGGGAGAGAAAGTCCCAGACCACGCACGAGTCAGCAGAATGGAGTTCAAATATTGGCCATGCCCTTTTCTGATTGTGTAGCTGCAATGAACTAAATGTTTGTTTTCCCCTCCTGCTCTGCCCCCAACTCACATATTGAAATTCTAACCCCCAGTGTGATGGTATTAGGTGGTGAGGTCTTTGGGAGGTCATTGGGTCATGTGGGTGGAGCCTTCTTGAACGGGATTAGTGCTTTTATCTACAGGACCCCAGAGTTCTCCTTTTCTCTCTCTACCATACGAGGACACAGGATGTCAGCCTCTCAACCTGCAAGAGGGCTCTAACCAGAATCCAAACATGCTGGCACCCTGATCACAGACTTCCAGCCTCCAGAACGGTGAGCAGGAAACATCTGTAGGTTACTAGCCATCCAGGGTACTTCCCATGTGGCACTAGCAGTTAAGGACCCGCTTGCCAGTACAGGAGACGTTAGAGATGTGGGTTTGATCCCTGGGTTGGGAAAATCCCCTGAAGGAGGGCATGGGGCAAGGCAACCTGCTCCAATATTCTTGCCTGGGAAACCCCATGGACAGGTGAGCCTGGTGGGCTATGGTCCATGGGATGATACAGAGTTGGACATGACTGAAGCGACCGGGAAATCCCATCAACAGAGGAGCCTCGCAGGCTACAGTCCATGGGGTCACACAGAGTTGGACACGACTGAAGTGACGTAGCACAGCACAGTACATGGCCCTCAGTCACTGCAGCTCCAACAGAGACCTTACGGGAGGCGTGGAAACAGAGCTTCAGCTTCTCTCAGCAAAATGATGACATCAGCACCAATCCTGCTAAATGCAGACAGTGGTTGTAAAAGGCACTGTCATACCTGTTGTGAAGATGCCCTTTAGAAGAGAAGTACACAGGGCAGGCTCATACGGTGCAAATGAACAGAGCTTTAGCCACATGAATCAACGTGGTTGAAGCAAATGCAATAGTGAGTGAAGAAAGTCGCAGAAGAACACATTAGGCATGACGTACCATTCATGTGAACATGCCAAACCATACAACATGCATAGCCTAGGGACACACGCTGATGTAGTTCAAGCATAAAGCAAATGCATGGGAGTGACCAGTGTCCAGTTCAGTGTAGGAGCTACCCCTGGGTAGGGAAGGTGATCGGGTCTAACTGTGCTGGCTTCCCGGGGGCTGCAGTGGTCAAGAATCCACCTGCCAACGCAGGAGACACATGAGTCAATCCCTGGGTCGGGAAGATCCCCTGGAGAAGGAAATGGGAACCCACTCCAGTATTCTTGCCTGGGAAATTCCATGACAGAGGGCTGTAGTCCACGAGGTCGCAAAGATTTGGACACAACCGAGCATACACTCTGAACACTGCTGTTCAGGCAGCATTTATTTCTTATGCTTGAAGGGAAGCTCATGAGTATTCCTTCCATTATTCTTGATACATTTTGTGTGTCTTTAATACTTTGAAATGCACAAGATTTTTTTTTCAAGGTTTTCTATCATTGTCAAAAGAAGCCGGAAGTGTGCGTTTGCGCACAGTTGAGACACTGGGGCTGGTGTGTACCGGGCTCCTTGATGCTGGACAACGTGCTCAACTGCTCTATGCTTGCAGTTCTCATCCATCAAGAGCGCCTCCTCGGCTATACCCGGGAGGCTTGAACGAGATAAAGTCTGAAGCCCACTTACCACTGTACTTGACACATAATCACCTCTCAATAAATGTTAGCTTTTAGCTACTGCACAAAAGACACTGGATTGTATGATCATCACGATGACTCATCAGTTGACAATGGAGCAGCACTGTGCGCAAATAATAGAGACGCTTCCATCTTCTGGCCACTGTAATGTAATATTTAGAACACAGAATAAGGTTATTATTCCAACCCCAGATTTATGAGCCAGAATCGTACTCGGATAACTTGGGTCACTCCACTGAAATACCTTGTGGCGAATTACTTGAGTTTTTGTTTGGATTCTTGCCAGTGGCCATAAAAATTCCTTACCACTCAGTAAGGTTATGTATTATAGTCATGTAGGCATTCTGGCTATCAGAACTTTCACTTTTTGGGCTGTGCTGGATAAACTTGAACATCAGACACCTTCAACAGTTTCGAGATTTCTGGCAGCAAAATTCCACCCTCCTGGCCCCAGGCCCGTGCAAGTCATGTTACTTACCACCTGATAATGTTACCCCGCGTAGCCAACTCACAAAGCAAGGTGCCTAGAACAATCTTAGGCTTCATTGCCAACATACCAGTGAGATGGAGTAGACTTTAATAGCCATAACCCACAGTATGTCTCTATGTTCTCCAGAATTCGAGTCAACATGGAGAAATTTTTCTTTGCCATGTTGCCCTCAAGTTATTCCTGTAAAATTTAAGAGAGACTTGCCATCTTAAAACAGTCCAGTCCAATGGAGTTGGTCAGTCAATCACTGGGATTTCTTTTTTACAAAGAGAGCTGAGGGAAGCGGACTACCACTCGAAGCCTCAAGGGGCTTAATAAAGGTAAAAGTCACCTGGACTTGCCAGGGCTGGACATCCCGTGTTTAATCTGTTTTAAGAATGAAAGTAGCTTTCTATCCTGAAGCAACACAATCCTCCCAGCCTTTTCTGAGCTTATAAATTCACTTTTATACATGTAGGTCTGGGAAGTACAGCCTTGTTGATTCAACATCTGGAACTACTCAGGTGGTTTGTCTCTGCCGACTTTACGAACAATAAAAGCAAACCACTGGATGATTCCTGGATATTTAAACTTGAGGCCTAGGCATTCTGGCCTCACTGCTGACAAACACAAGATTTTAATTTTTTCTGCTGGATCCAAATGCAACAAATGTGGTTATGAATAGAAGGCTAAGTGTTCTCCTCAAAAATGGGCTACTTGTCTAAGATATAATTTTCTAACTGTGGGGCACATACCTCGGAAGTTTCCAAACTCCTTGCAAATCTCAGGTCTGTCCCCAGACCCAAGCACAGTCTCGCTTTAAAGAAATAGACTTTCTAGCTATAATTTCTGCCAACACTGAGAACTCTATCAAACTTCTGTGGCCAGCCTAGCATCAGCTCCAGTCCTGGGACTGTTTAATTGGCACCATTTTTTTTTTTTTCCATTACTGGGGAAAAACTTCTCTGAAGTGGTTCCTGATCTGTTTGCAGCCAATAGGCAAATTTGTAATTTAGAAATGTCATCAGAACCAAAGAGAATGTGTCCTTAAAGCCTAGTAGGAGCAAGAAAAACTCAACTCCACCAAGTAAACTGGGAAGTCTAGGAAAAATACGTGACTTTGCTGTAGATATCATCTGATGGTCACAATGGATTACAAGCCAGTATAAATACAAGGTAACTCCAATCCTTTGGCCACCTGATGCAAAGAACTGACTCATTTGAAAAGACCCTGATGCTGGGAAAAATTGAAGGCTGGAGGAGAAGGGGACGACAGAGGATGAGATGGTTGGATGACATCACTAACTCAATGACATGAGTTTGAGTAAACTCCGGGAGTTGGTGATGGACAGGGAGGCCTGGTGTGCTGCAGTCCATGGGGTCACAAAGAGTCAGACACGACTGAGCAACTAAACTGAACTGAACTGAACAATACATGGTTGGTTAAGAGTCCCAAAATGATGCACCAACAGAACCTTAAACATGGACCCCCAGGGACAATGGTTGACTGCTACACTCTAAAGAATCACTTTTAGGGACTTCCCTGACAGTGTTAAGACTCTGTGCTTTCAATGCAGGGGACATGGGTTTGATCCTTGGTCAGGAACTAAAATTCCACATGCCACGTGTTGTGGCCAAAAAATGAATCACTTTTACTTATCTCTGTATCTTCAAAGCCAAAAACTATGCCTGGTCCATAGCAGATACGTAACACATTTTTAATTTTTAAACACAAGTATTAGTAATAGATTTATGACTTTATTGAGAAGAACATTATCCAAGCTGCATAATAATTCCAAAGAAGTGTCTTGACTGATCTGCTCCATGGAGACTTCAAAACACAGGCCTAAAGAAAGATACTGCGGCTCTTGCACAGTTTATTGAGGCATAAATAACCCCTCCTCTATATATAGATTGTGTTCAGAGAGGTGACGTCAGAAGATATTTGTTTGAAAGTGGCACCTTCTCCATTCTACTCTGCCCTGTTCCCGGGATGGTCTTTTCAAATGTGGGTGTAGATAGTCCTGGGGTTTGTGGCCTTGTTTGCAATGAGGAAGAGCTCCTGCAGGACCTGCCCACTCCTCATCCTCAGCTCTGTTTTCTGCATCTTCCCATCCTCACCAGGCACACTGGTTTCCAATTGTGTGTGTTTCTCACTCAGTCATGTCTGACTCCTGGCACCTATGGACTGTAGCCCACGAGCTCCTCTGTCCATGGAATTCTCTAGGCAAGAATACTGGAGTGGGTAGCTATTCCCTTCTCCAAGGGATCTTCCTGATCCAGGGATCGAATCCAGGTCTCCTGAGTGTAGGTAGATTCTTTATCATCTGAGCCACCAAAAGGTCAACTCTGTGTTCCCAAAGGGCCTTCATATATGAACCTTTGTATGTCAGTCCACAGTCTTTCCCACTTTTCCATCTGGTCAACCCCCAAATATCCCAGAACAAATGTCACCTCCTCAATGAGCCCGTCTCTGATCCCTCAATCTATAGCTCTGGCCACGCCACCACTTGGTCCTTGCTGTCTCACCATTCTGGTTCTTTCCTTTATAGTACTGCAGGGGGTAGGGGTCAAGGGAATGGTAGAGATGATGAGAAACCTGGCTGACACAGTACTCGATTTGGGCAAGATTCTTCAAGGCCTTCAGAATGGGCAAAGGCATTCAAATCAAATGGTATCTTGGGATCAACCTGGAGTCAGATGGAGGAGTTCTGGGCTGGATCACATTCCATAGTGGACAGGAGGTAATGCTGAGAAGACAGAGGCAGGGAGATCTTCTAGAAACCATTGTGATAACCCAAGTAGAGAAGGTGATGGTCCAGAAGGCACTTGAGACATGATGAAGAATAGGAGATGAAAGGTGAGTTGAATGATTCCTGATCTCTAGGAATTCATCCAGCAGCCAGTGAAACCTAACACGGAACTAATTGAACTGCAAAGCCCTGTGAGGAAAAACTCCAAGAGTGACACCTCAAAGGAGGGAGGTTCCCCACGAATGGCCCTGCTTAATTGACGTCATTTCCTCCCTTTTGCTATTAAAGCAATGGTCTCATTCATTCTGCCTTTGAGCCTTATGACTTGTCTTTTCAATTTCAGTACAGTTTGATTGTTTTTTTTGTTTGTTTGTTTTTCTTTCGAAATCAGATCGGTCTTCCAGATGACTTCAACAAGATTTCCAAGCGAAGCTTATGAAGGGCCTCTGAAAGATCTAGTACAAATGAAAAGAGTCTAGATTAAGGAAATAAAAATAAAAGTAGGCTGTTTCTCAGCTGCTGAACCTGATATAAAAATTAACAAGGAACGCAAATAGTTATCCAGAGTGTGCTTTCTTTCACTAGATAAATATGTGAACACGACTGGCTCTACAAATTAAGTCAGGGCATACACAGATGGCAAAAGAAGAACCGAAAAGGCAACAGAATAAATATCATCGTAGATAATGATTATATATGCACAAGGGGCAAGTGGCCAATTGGTGCTATTACAGCATATGGTTGAAGACATGCCAGATTTTTTTCTGGTTCCAGCACTTATTGCCTATGAAAACTCTTAAGTAACTAATCACTGGAGAATTTTATTAATTGAAGCTCTATTAGATTCAACTGCAAAGTGTTTTCCATCCCATAGCTACTAATTTTTTATAAAAAAAATTTTTTTGGCCGCGTTGGATCTTCATTGCTGTGCTTGGGCTTTCTCTAGTTGTGGTGGGAGGGGCCTCCACTCTGGTTGCGGTGCTGGGGCTTCTCGTTGTGGGGGCTTTTTGTGCTGTGGAGCACAGGCTCTGCAGTGCAGGCTCGGTGGATATGGCTCATGGGCTTAGCTGCCCCGTGGCACGTGGGGTCTTAGTTTCAGACCAGGGATCGAACACAGGTCCCTGCTTTGGCAGGCGGATTCTTAACCCCCGTCACCAGGGAAGTCCCCATGACAATTAAATTGCTAACAGCACTATTAAATCGAGGCCATTATGAATGCCTTTTGGGTAACAAAGTAGGTGATAAGACAGAGTCAGGCAGGTGACAGGGTTCAGGTAGGTCTGAGTTCAGATCTCCGATCTACTGTTTATTAGCCTCTTGACCCTGGACAAGTTATTTCCCTTCTGTGGGCCTCAGTTTCTTTATCTGTAAAATGGAATTAATAATGATAATATTTACCTTCTAGGGGTGTTTTGCAGATTACATGAAATGTATGCAAATGTACATCGTACATAAACCTTCTCAATACCTGAGAGTTTCTTTCCCTTCAGGTCCTGGACAAGATGAGGTGCCTGGAACCTTAGTTTCCTACTGTGCAAGATGACTGCAAGAGAGAAGGGTATGGGGAGAAATGATGTGATATTGGGTAATATGAGAACCAGGTATAGTTTCTTTCCTATCCCTCCATTAGGGAATATTATAATCTCCCCCAAATTTGCTGGCTGGCATTCTAAAGGCCATGTAATGTCTATCTTTTCCAAAAACCAGGGGTAAGTCAAGTAAGTTCATGAGGCCCTAAATACATTACTTATTATTGAAACTTCTGCAGAGAATGAGAACACAAGAGAGATAATAATTCAAAATTGTGGTTTAATTAAGGTTACCTGGCTTGTGCAGAGACTGTGGTGGGGCTAGAGAAATTTTTCTTGTGTCTAATAAGCCAAAGAGACTTTTTGGCTAAACAAATCATTTATACTTGACACCAATTTAATAGCTTGGCAACTGCCTTTTAATAAGTGTAAAGTATGACATGGAATGGGAGAGATTTTTTAAATGCGTAAGTCCATATACCAACCAAGGAATAACTCACTTTTTATAAAGTTTTTGTGGGTTCCAAAGCACTTGCATTTTCATGAGCTCACTGGGTTTCCATTATGCCCTTTAATTGATGAGAAAACTGAGATTCAAAAAGTTAAACAACTTGTCCATCTGGTCAGTAGAACCTGGGCCCCCAATCAGGTCTTTTAAAGCCAAGTCTGGTGACCATCTCCGAGTTACTTCTACACGCTCTTTAACACCAAAGTTAGAAAATAAATACTATGTCTCATAGGCCGGATTGTATCTTCTCCCAAACTCCCCAGCACCTCAGAATGTGACTGGATTTGGAAAGACGATCTGTGAAAAGGTAATTAAGTTAATGTGAGGCCAGTAGGGTGGACCCTAATCCAATATGATTGCTGTTCTTATAACAAGGGGAATTTGAACACACAAAGGGGCACCAGGAATGTGCACGCACAGTCCACACACGTGAGGACTCAGTGAGAAGGTCGTGTCCAACTCTTTGTGACCCCATGGACTATATAGTCCATGGAATTCTCCAGGCCAGAATATTGGAGTGGGTAGCCTTTCCTTTCTCCAAGGGACCTTCCCAACCTGGGGATTGAACCCAGGTCTCCCGAATTGTAGGCAGATTCTTTACCAGCTGAGCCACCAGGGAAGCCCCAGTGAGAATGTGGCCCTCTGCAAACCCAGGAAAGAGGTCTCAGGGGAAGCCAAACCTGCTAACCCGCTGACCCCCTTTTCTTGGACTTCCAGACTCCAGAACTGGGAGAAGTTTCTGTTGTTTAAGGCCGTAGTCTGTGGTGTTTTGTAATGGCAGCACTAGCAGCCTGATACCCACTAATACCGGATAAAAGAGAGTGTACACCAAAACTAGGCACCCAACATTAATACATGAACAATGAACGTAACCATTTCTGTCCCAGGTTAAAATCTCTCTCTCCCTCTCTCTCTCTCTCCCCCGCAGCCACCTCCTCCTCTCCCCCCATAAATTATGTAAATTTTCATCCTAGGATATATATTACTTAGAGCCTCATCAGGAGAAAGAAACGACACAATCGTTTGAACATGAAGAGTTTACTATAAAGAGTTATCAACTACAAGATAGATTTGGAATAAGGGGGACTTGGTTGCTAATGAATAAGCAGAGTCCTAAGGAATATACATATAGCAGATAACCAGGAGCACTGGCCTTAAGGGCTGATGGAGAGACCCCAAGGGCGAGCCTCCACCTCACCCAGCCCACCTTCGGGGCTGAGATCCAGAGGGTTCTGCCATGGCTCACCAGACGACAAGAAAGTTATTATGGTGCCACACTTAGAAGCTTGCCAGAAACCTGCCCTTTGGGGTGCCAGGGAAAGTCCTTCACAAGGTAACGTCTCACTGAAAGTGCAAATCTCTCAGTCGTGTCCGACTTTTTGTGACCCCATGGACTATAGAGTCCATGGAATTTTCCAGGCCAGAATACTGGAGTGGGTAGCCTTTCCCTTCTCCAGGGGATCTTCCCAACTCAGGGTTCAGACCCAGGTCTCCCACATTGCAGGCAGACTCTTTATCAGCTGAGCCACAAGGGAAGTCCCTCACTGGAGGTATTCCATTACAAAACTGCTCCAGGGGATACCAAGGGGGAAGCCGCTGGCTACTGGGTGCTGCTGGCCCTGACACTGTCAGAGCTGGGCACTGGGGAGCCCTGGGCGCCTCATAAAATGGGGGCTGGAGAGGTCATGTGAAAGTGTAGGAGCCAGGACCAGCGAGAAAAATCTCCTTTCTTCTGCAGTGTCTCTCTGGCGCCCTCTATTGACAAAGCTTGGTATCTTGCCAGTTGGCAAGGGAAATTTTTTTTTAATAAGCTCTCCATTTTCCCAGAGCAGGCAATTAAGGGTGAATTTGGAGCTGAGATGTATTAAATGAATAACTGGCACAAAGTGATTCAAAGTTGTACGTAATCAAAGATTTTGTTGTACTCAGATAACTGAGATACCTCTGTTTAACATCTAGTTGAATGTGGAACCAAAGAACTTGTTGATATTAGGGGTAACCTGTCCAAAGAGACACATAGAATTTTAAAAGAGCAAAGGAAGAAAAAATAAATGATGGAGGGCGATCTGTGGAAGCCAGTTTCCACAACTTGAACCTGTGTATTCTTAACTCTAATATCTTGCCCCAAACAATGAATATGTGCCCATGAGTTTGCACAATCTACTACGTGACCCAACTGCACCTCAGTGTTCCTGGATTTTAATCTCCTGAACTTCCTTGTCCATAAAGTTATGTTTGTCTGAATCACAATATTTACAAGTTAAATATTTAAAACCTAAGTCAACTTGGAATGAGCAAGTACTTAATGCTGATGTGTTTCTGTTTTAATTAACTCTAAACTAATTCAGTAGTTAATTTTAAATACGTATCTCTGAAAATTTTTAATTATCAAGAGGAAGTAATATCCCCAAAACTGCTCTGAGGTTTAGATAGTATGAAGTTAGTATCCATTTTTTTAAAACCCTTCTAGATGTTTCTGCAAACAAGTAAGATACGCCTCTGTGAAACTTAATATTTGAAGACAATGATTAAGAGTCTTGGAATGTTACAGCTGGATGAGACAATGGAGACTGTTTAGGTAGCTCCTTCTTCCCAGGTGGTACAGTGGTAAAGAATCCACCTGCCAATGCAGGAGACACAAGAAATTCAGGTTTGATTCCAGGGTCAGGAATAGCCCCTGAAATAGGAAATGGCAACTTGCTCCAGTATTCTTGCCTGGAAAATCCCATGGACAGAGGAGCGGGGGTTGGGGGGTGGGCTATAGTCCATGGGCTTGCAAAGAGTCAGACATGACGGAGCACACACACACAGACACACACACACACACACACAATTTTCCCTCTCCAAGGTAGGGAAACCGAGTCCCGGGGTTCTTTGCCCCATATTACATGGCCACTGCTTGGCTACGCTGGGACTAGATCCAAGACCTTGCAGTTTTCCCTAAATTTTCTACATGGCTGCCTCAAAAATAAATAACGCTGCACCCTGCATATTCTGGAGTCAAGCAGAGGATGTGGGGAAGGAAGGAAACAGGAAAGAATCAAGTCCAGCCTGCTTCTTGCTGAACCTCCACCACGTGCCCTGCTGGAACCCCTTTATGGGAGTTAAGTTGGAGAGAAACCATTTTCCCATTCTTGTTTCTCCCCAGTGGCTGGTGTCTGGAGTGATCATATGCAAAACACTTGAAATGTCTGAATTCTAAAAGGAAACATCTGAAGGTGTAATTTTGTTTTAGAATGATGTAAGAGGCAAGAATTTGGATCATATTTGTTTCCTCGTTTTGCCTTCTTGTTTGTTTCTTTTCGTATTTGGTTGCCTTGGTTTGTCTTGGAAAAGCTAGACTCATTGGGAAAGATACTGTCTCACATCTCAGGAGAGGCCATACTCTTGATGAGAGTGATACACTAGCAATGAGAAGATAATGTTCTTATCTCTCAAATATACCCAAGAATTTGGATACAACTAAGAAGCTCATTGGCTCATTATATTTTTAAACTACAGTAAATTTTTTTTCAGAATCGTGAATTTTGCCTTAGCCCTCTTAAAAAAAAAAACTATAAAATGTACAATTTATAAATACAATTGTGTTTTAACAACAGTCTCCAACCTTTTTGGCACCAGGGACCGGGCTTGTGGAAGACAAGTTTTCCATGGCCTGGGGAGGGGGGTGAGGGATGGCTTCTGGATGACTCAAGTGCATTACATTTATTGCGCGCTTTAGTCTAATCTAACGCTGCCACTGATTTGACAGGAGGTACTGTCAAATAGCCTGGAGGTTGGGGACCCCTGTTATTAACAAACATGAACCTTAATCTCCCAGGGGAAAAAAGAAGAGTTTTCATCAACCCCTAGACTAGTAGGTCTGTGGGGAGGGGAGGATGAAGTTATTGAGGTTATCTGCCCTTTTACGAATGAGGAAATGAAGACTTGTCCAGGTTATCTGACTTATGCAGCCACCGAGCCATTTAGAGGTAGGACAGCTGTCCGTGTGAAATGTGTGTGTGATGTTACACGCTCCCCCAGTCTTTACCACGTCCCCTGATCACAGACTTCTAACGCGATTTGGAGGTGGGGAGCAGGGTCATTCATCACCATAAGGGATGAAGACTCCATGTTCTCTGGAGAACTGTCAAGGCTTGTTTGCTTTGGGTGTTTTAGAGAAATAGACTGGGCATACTAATCTTACTTAAAGGAAAGAAACGATTTGGGTCATAAATGCCCTGATTATAAACTAGGGTTAAAATATCCCATTGCTTTCATGCTGAAAGATTAATAACTTGGTGGTGCTGATGGGTGTAGGATGGAAACACAATTCATATACGAATTTCCCTGGAGATCTTATTTCTACATTTCCAATGACACCCCTCACATTTGGGAATCTGGTGAGAGACCCCTGTGAGAGTTGAACAGTTTTATCAGAGTCTTAAGCCTTAAAATTAGGTACAAGAGAGACATCAGTGAGTTCCCCACCATCTCTCTGCCTTAACTTAAATATTTTAGTAATATTTTTCATTTCTTAATGTTGAGGAATCTTTTGAAGGCTGGAATTGAATTCCTCCTTTCACAATCACTTGTACTCCCCCCATCACCCGTCCTCCCCAATTTTGGACTTGAGATAACGGTACAGACCTGTATCTCCTGAAAAAAAAAAGAAAAAAATTTTTTTTCTTCTGGTACCCAGTGACATCGAAGTTCCCCGTGCTGCTCAAACAAATTCGTGCCTCATTGCATCAGTCTATCTAAACAGGCCGGGGCGCTGATGGACTACAGAATCTTTTCAATTCATCCTGGAGAACTGGGCAGAGGACGGAGCAGGAAAATGGACCCAAGAACCTCGTCCATCCAGCAGCCACGCCAGAAGCACCAACTAAATCTAAAAACCACAGATTCAATTAACTAATCCTCTTCCTAGAAGTGCCAAGAAGAAATAATCTTGTCACTATCCCCTTTGCCATGAGCCCCGATCCAAAGCTCAATATGCTTTTGATTTTCCTAGAGTCTTAAAAAAAAAAGAAAAAGAAATGTTATTCCAGGGCCACTCCCTGTTTTCCACATTCTTGACAGAGGTATGTTTTTCATACTCTCCACAACATTTACTAATGGAACAGTATTTGTTTTTAATTTCTGTACAGTATTTTTGTTGGTCTCATCTATGTTTTCATAATTAATTGAACATACAGAACCAGATTGGTTGGAGAGGGTAACGTGGGTAATTATGTCCCAGGAATGTTTTGTTTTTTTTTTTTCCTTGCTGAAAATATGTAAGACTCATCTTCCTGTTCTTGTCTGGTCACCTGAGAGCCTCAGCTGCAGAGAGATTAAATTCCATCCTGTGAAATAACACCAAAGCTATTTAGCAACATTCTCCTCTGAACAAGGATATAGGAGATGGTGGTTTGATTTGAACTATTCCCCAATCGCATGGGATCACAGCTCAGAGAGCACGTTCTCAACCAGATGGCTCTGCGCAGCGCTTTCCTGCCTAGCATTTTCACTGTTCTCTGCTTTCCTTTCACTTTTCTGTCACATGAAAATTGGATCATACACTGATTTATCACAGGGGCAACAGGGCACAATTTGTGTCAATGTCTAAGATGGTTTCATGGGATTTCTGTCAACAACAGCTGAGGACAGAAGAAAGTTTCTTATGAAATTACCTTGAGAGTGATGAGTTTTACTCATGGCAAAAATTTAAGTGTGAAAATTGCACCACCATGTTACTACAAACACATATTCCCTTCAGAACTTTCAGAATATTGAATAGATATGGTACCAACAAAATAGAAGGTTTGACCTGGGGCATTATTTTCTTAGCGAAAATGTCACCTATTTGGAGAGTGCTTCAGAGCAACTTTGAGGTCTAACATGTAGGAAAAGGGTGCAAGAATGGGGAAATCCAAGAGTGAAGTTGTTTGCCTGTATGGTTCAGTTTAAACCAAAAGCTGACCCGTGGGCCCACTGACCCCTGACTTTTGGGCTAAGACTTTCAGAAGGTTCCCCAGTCTGGTGGTCATGGTGGTAGCTTTTGTTTATAGCAGGTAAGGAATCCACCTGCATTGCAGGAGACACAGATGTGGGTTCCATCCCTGGATTGAGAAGACCCCCTGGAGAAGGAAATGGCAACTCACTCCAGTATTCTTGTCTGGGAAATCCCATGGACAGAGGAGCCTGGCAGGCTACAGTCCATGGGGTAGCAGAGTCAGACATGATTAAACACATGATACAGGATGTTTTGAGACCAGATTGAGAAATAATGCTAATTTGTATGTAAGACCTTCAAGTCAAAATTGTCTGTAAGTTTTATTTTTTTGCTGCTTATAGAAATCTGAGCTAAAAGTAAGGCCTCTACTCCCTGCAGCTTGTGTTTGATAACAAAAGAAAAACAAAGCAACCGTATATACAGACCTTTTTTTTATTGACTATAGGCTGTCACTTCTTCCTTCTTGAAACACGAGTCATTGGGACATAGAACTTATACCATAAGCAGAAACCAGATATCCTTAGAATCAGAAGTATCTCCAACACTAATTGGATTAAAAATCATGAAGCATATTCCCAGACCGGAGCATTCAAATCAAATTAACCACCATCTTATTTTTTAAAAATAAAGAATTAGTGCCTTGTGTATATATTATCATCACAAGTTAACGAGTGGGGTAGCATGACGGGGCCTCTCACATTACCGGAACTCAGATCCCACAAAACACCCTCCTCATTTAGTTTTTCCTGCAAAAGCTGAGCAAGAATCTTAAAGTGCTACTGCTTCCTTCTCCACGAAGTGGGTGCAGCAGAAACTCCTCACTTTGCAGAGGAGAAGAGGAAAGTCCAAAGAATGATGGTAAGCCCAAGACCTCACAGTGGTTTGCAGAGAGCCTTCGGGTAAGACCCAGGTGTCCTCCCCCGTAACACTGTGTGTGCTCTGCTGCCATCCCCTGTGCTTCCCTTTTGATTTGTTGATTTGCTCAGTTGCTGAGTCGTGTCCGACTCTGCGAACCCAGGAACTGCAGCCTGCCAGGCTCCTCTGTCCATGGGATTTCCCAGGCAAGAATACTGGAGTGGGTTGCCATTTCCTTCTCTAGGAGATCTTCCTGACCCAGGGATTAAACTTGCATCTCCTGCATTGCAGGCGGATTCTTTACCCCTGAGCCTCCTGGGGAGCTTGTGCTTCCCCTTAGATCGAAGGAAGCACAGTGACCATTCCAAGTAGGAGCAAAACCATCATGCATCCCAGACACTGGCTGGGGAAACCACAACTCCGTGGTCATCCTATGATACAGTGGCCCCATATGATACAGTACGTTTCCTCTTAGCTCCTCATGACCACCTGCTCATAAGGGAAAAAAGAGAACAGAACAAAGCAAACAAGCAGAGGACTTCTGCTTCTGGTTAGCATGTAAGAGAATGTACTTTTGTTCTTGGGGGTAACGACAAGAGAAATTTGGGCAAAATTAAAAGTGTGTTCTATCAGGCTGCTTAAGAGCCAAGGGTTGCAAGCAACACTTGATGAACTGAATTTCAGAGAAAAGCAAGTCTTTCAGGAATGAGCAGACTTCCTACCAGGGGAGGCACCTGGACCCTGGCATGAGAAGATGGAGGGGGTCCTGCCAGGATCATGGAGACTCTGGAGGACAGCAGAACTTAGCTGAGCCTGAGAGGACCCTATGGGTCAATGGATGGATGGAATCTGGAGGAGCCCCAAGCGAATTACTCAGCCACGAATTCTTCCCTCCTGTCCTCCACCAGCCTCAACTATAGGAGAGAAAGTAGCAGCAGCAGCAGCAGACCTGGAAAACAGGTACCCCCCACCCCGCCCCCTAAGATGCTTGGGTTCTGAAGCCCAGACAGAGTTTAATACAAAAGGAACCACGGGCCTCTGGAATCACAGCTTAACTCTGTGCTGTGTGTGCTGTGCTCAGTCGCTAAGCCATGTCCAACTCTTTGTGACTTCAAGAATGTAGCCCACCAGGCTCCTCCGTCCATGGGATTCTCCAGGCAAGAATACTGGAGTGGGCTGCCATTCCTTCTCCAGGAGATCTTCCTGACCCAGGGATTGAACCTGGGATTCTGCACTGGCAAACAGATTCTTTACCACTGAGCCACCTGGGCATAGCTTAACCCTTTCTTAGCTCAAATAGCCAGGTAAGGTTGATCCAAGGAAAGAAACGAAGATCTCTTGAAAGTGTTGTTTTTGTTGTTCAATCATTAAGTTGTATTCGACTCTTTGAGACCTCATAGACTGTAGCATCCCAGGCTTCCCTGTCCTTCACTTGAAAATGTGAATAAATGCAAGTATGAAAGACAGTTTTTATCAACATTTGATTTGTTTAAAAGGTGATTGGATATTTAAGGAAAAAATGATGGCAATGTGCTATGGCGTTCATAAGATATGTAGAAGTGAAGTAGATGACATTATAGCACAGAAGAAGGAAGAGGGTATGAACTTGAGTGTCCTGGTGAAGCCCTACACTCGAAGTGGTGTAAGATTAATTCTGTGTAAGGGATATCAGTTTCAGCCTCAGAGCAGTGAGTTGCACAAATAGTTAAGCTCGACCTTCCCACCTTTCTCTTAGAAGACTGAAGGGATGCGCTGCCTCATCCTCCTCTGTCCTCCACCATCTCCCAGAGTTTGCTCAAACTCATGTCCATTGAGTTGGTGATGCCATCCAACCATCTCATCCTCTGTTGCCCCCTTCTCCTGCCTTCAATCTTTCCCAGCATCAGGGTCTTTTCCTGAGTTGGCTCTTCACCTCAAGCAGCCCAAGTATTGGAGCTTCAGCTTCAGCATCAGTCCTTCCAATGAATGTTCAGGGGTGATTTCCTTTAGCATTGACTTGTTTGATCTGCTTGCAGTCCAAGGACTCTCAGAAATCTTCTCCAGCACCCCAGTTTGAAAGCATCAGTTCTTCAGCACTCAGCCCTCTTGATGGTCCAACTCTCACATCCATGCATGACTACTGGAAAAACCATAGCTTTGACTAGACGAACCTCTTTTGGCAGAGTGATATCTTTGCTCTTTAATATGCTTTCTAGGTTTGTTATAGCTTTCCTTTCAGGGAGCAAGCATCTTTTAATTTCATGGCTGCAATCACCATCCACAGTGATTTTGGAGCCCAAGAAAATAAAATCTGTCACTGCTTCTGCCTTCCACACTATTTGCCCTGAAGTGATGGCACTGGATGCCTTGATCTCAGTTTTTTTTAATGCTGTTTCAAGCCAGCTTTTTCACTCTCCTCTTTCACCCTCATCGAGAAGCTCTTTAGTTCCTCTTCACTTTCTGCCATTAAAGTGGTATCTGCATATCTGTTGCAGCTATTCAGTCACTAAGTTGTAACCAACTCTTTGTGACTGCGTGGACTGCAGCACCCCAGGCCTCCCTGTCCTTCAGTATCTACCAAAGTTTGCTCAAACTCATGTCTATTGAATTGATGCTGCTTCCCTGGTGGTTCAAACAGTAAAGAATCTGCCTGCAATGCAGGAGACCTGGTTTCAGTCCCTGGGTCAGGGAGATTCCCTGAAGAAAGGAATGGCTACCCACTCCAGTATTCTTGCTTCAAGAAAGAATCATGGACAGAGGAGCCTGGTGGGGTCATGAAGAGACTGATACAACTGCATAACTGAGGTTGTTGATATTTCTCCAGGTCATCTTGATTCCAGCTTGTGATTTATTCAGCCTGGCATTTCACATGATGTGCTCTGCATATAAGTTAAATAAGCAGGGTGACAAGATACAGCCTTGTAATACTCCTTTCTCAGTTTTGAACCAGTCAGTTTTCCATGCCCAGTTATTACTATTGCTTCTTGACCCCCATACAGGTTTCTCAAGAGGCAGGTAAGGTGGTTTGGTACTCCCATGTCTATAAGAATTTTTCAGTTTGTTGTGAGCCACACAGTCAAAGCCTTTAGCATTGTCAGTGAAGCAGAAGTAGTTGTTTTTCTGGAATTTCCTTGCTTTCTCCATAATCAAACAAATGTTGGCAGTTTGATCTCTAGTTCCTCTGCCTTTTCTAAGTCCAGCTCGTACATATAGAAGTTCTCAGTTCACGTACTACTAAAACCTAGCTTGAAGGATTTTGAGCATAACCATGCTAGCATGTAAAATGAGCACAATTGTATGGTAGTGGGAACATTCTTTGACATTACCCTTCTTTGGGACTGGAATAAAAAGAGCCCTTTTCCAGTCCTGTGGCCAATGCTGAGTTTTCCAAATTTCTTGACATATTGAGTTCAGCTCTTTAGCAGCAGCATCTTTTAGGATTTTAAATATCAATAGCTCAGCTGGAATTCTGTCACCTCCACTAGCTTTGTGCATAGTAATGCCTCCTAAGGTCCACTTGACTCCACACTCCACGATGTCTGGCTCTAGATGAGCAACCACACCATCATGGTTATCTGGGCCATCAAGACTTTTTTGTATAGTTCTTCTGTGTATTCTTGCTACCTGTTGTCAATCTCTTCTGCTTCTGTTAGGTCTTTATGGTTTCTGTCCTTTATTGTGCCCATCCTTGCATGAAATGTTCCCTTGATATCTCCAATTTTCTTGAAGAGATCTCTAGTCTTTTCCACTCTATTGTTTTCCTCTATTTCTGTGCGTTGTTCATTTAAGAAGGCCTTCTTATGGCTCCTTGCTATTCTCTGGAACTCTGCATTCAGTTGGGTCTATCTTTCCCTTTCTCTCTTTCCTTTCCTTTCCCTTCTCTCCCTTCCTCAGCTGTTTGTAAGGCCTCCTTAGACAACCATCTTGCCTTGTTAGATTTCTTTTTGTTTGGGATGGTTTGGTCACTGCCTCCTGTACAATGTTATGAACCTCCATCCATAGTTCTTCAAAAAGGCCCAATAGATACACCCAGTTTAGGTGGTGGTGGCTGAAGCCCCTGCTGTTGCACAACTGTCATGCCCAAAGAAGAACGTTTGTAAACAGTGAGAGATGGGAGCTGAACAGGAAACAACTATAAACATGTCACAGGGGCCTCTGGGAAGCATCATCATGGGCCACACAAATGTCAAAGACAGCAAAAAAGTCTGCTTATTTTTATTCAGAGCAAAGAGCTCAAAGAAAGTTGGGATCAAGTTCTACGGAACTCTTCCAGTCCTTTCTTGCATCCATTTTACTTGCTCAGAATGACCTTGATAGTGAAGAGGAAAGAATAAAATGGGAGACTTGTTAATTTCAAATGTCAGTGGAGGTTGGCAATACAAGCAGGCCTCAGGGGAATCTGGTTCGCTCGTGGATGACTGATTCAAGAAAGCTTCAGTTATGCAGAATCCAGCAATCTAGCAACCTCTTATATCTCATCTGCAGTGTCTTAGAAAATTTAGATGTGTACTCCCCAAACAGCTCAGGGGTTAAAAGAGAAATAACAAAGTCGACTCACAGATGCAGAAGAGAAGAGGAGAGGGCCTTTCTCTGACTCCTTGGTGTGTGTTTGTACTCTACTCTGATATCTGCTTCTTCATCCCTACAATCTAGGAACCTCATGGGGCAGATGCAGTGTCTTGTTGAGAAAACAGAAAGCAAGAGAGACAAGAGAAAATTAGCACAGAGCAGACTTCAGAGATCAAAGGACAGCAGTCTGGAACCTTCTGTGGGAGGGACAAGCCTGATGCAGGCAGCTTAGGTTCTAGGACCCTTTTGAAGGCTAAAGCCTTGAAATACTCACCATACAGTTGGGATAAATTTGCCTCACAAAGATAAATTTCACGTTATTCCAACAGATAGAACAACGGTTCATGCAAATTTCCTTTGAGAAATTTTTGTCGCAAAGCCATGCCAGCTAGTCGAGTGACCTTGCTTGCAACAAAGTTAGAGAGGGACCCACCCACTGCATGTGCCTCCAGTAGCTTTGTGCTTACAACTGGAGTGATCACCACGATGGCAGCCTGATAATGGCCCCCAAAGACATCCAGGCCCTAATCCCTGGAGCTTGTGGTTATTACTTTTTATGGTAAAAAGGGTTTTCCACATGTGAGCAAGTTGAGATGGGAAGATTATCCCGGATTACCTGGGTGAACCCTAAATGTACTCTGTACAAGTGTTCTCACGAGACAGTTAATAAGGGATATCTATAAATCTCAGGAAGAGATTCAGCTACAGAAGAGGAAAAAGTGATGTGCCAACAGAAGTAGTGGGAGAGAGGAAAGAAGGTAAAAGATGCTGTGCCGTTGGCTATGAAGACGGGGGAAGCAGCCAAGAGCCAAGGGATACAGACGGCTGCTAGAATCAGGAAAAAGGCAAAGAAAAGACTGTCCTCTGCTGCTCCACTAAGGGACCAACCTTGTGGACAGCTGGCCTTTAGCCCAGTGATACGATTCTGGACTTTGAACTCCAGGACTGTAAGGCAACCCGTGTTGTACCGCACATGGTACAAGTAATTAAGGTTGTGATCATTCGTCACGTATGTTGCGAGGTATGGGGTCTGATTTCATTTGTTTGCATATTGAGATACAGTTGCTACCCTGGTGTCTCAAACAGTAAAGAATCTGCCTGCAATGCGGAAGACCCGGGTTCGATCCCTGGATCGGGAAGGTCTCCTGGAGGAGGGCATGGCCACCCACGCCAGTATCCTTGCCTGGAGAATCCTCACGGACAGAGGAGACTGGCAGGCTATAGTCCATGGGGTTGCAGAGAGTCGGACGACACTTAGAGACTAGGCACAGCACAGCATACAGTTGCCACAAACTATTTGTTGAAAAGATTATTCTTTCCCCATTGAATGGCATCCTTCTTGAAAATCAATTGACCATAGATGTATTGGTTATTTTGGGGCTTTCAATTTTGTTTCATTGATCTGTATGTCTATACTTAGGCCAGTACCACACTGTCTTGATTACTGCAACTTTGTTTTAAATGTTGAAGTCAGCAAGTTTGAGTCCTTCACCTTTTCTTTTCTTTTTGAGATTGCTTGAGCGCCGAAGAATTGATGCTTTTGAACTGTGGTGTTGGAAAAGACTCTTGAGAGTCCCTTGGACTGCAAGGAGATACAACTAGTCCATTCTGAAGGAGATCGACCCTGGGATTTCTTTGGAAGGAATGATGCTAAAGCTGAAACTCCAGTACTCTGGCCACCTCATGCAAAGAGTTGACTCATTAGAAAAGGCTCTGATGCTGGGAGGGATTGGGGGCAGGAGGAGAAGGGGATGACAGAGGATGAGATGGCTGGATGGCATCACTGACTCGATGGACGTGAGTCTGAGTGAACTCCGGGAGTTGGTGATGGACAGGGAGGCCTGGCGTGCTGCAATTCATGGGGTCGCAAAGTGTCCGACACGACTGAGCGACTGAACTGAACTGAACTGCCGATTCTGGGTCCCTCACATTTGCATAAAAATCTTGGGATCAATTTGTAAATTTCTGGGGGGGAAAGGCAGTTGAAATTTTGACCAAGGATTATATTGAATCTATAGATCACTTTAGGCAGTACAACCATCTTAATATTATCTGCCAATTCATGAACATAGGAGGTCTTTCTGTTTATTTAAATCTTCTTGTAGTTTTAAGTGTAGGTTTTGCACTACTTTGGTTTAATTCATTTTAAAGTATTTTCTTCTCTTTGATACTACTGCAAATTGAATTGTTTTCTTATTTTCAATTTCATTGTTCATTGCTAGTGTATAGAAATACAATCAATTTTATAGATTTATCTTGTATTCTATAACTTTGCTGGACTTGTTTATTAGTTCTAATAAGCTTTTTAGTGGAATACCTGGGATTTTCTATATATAAGATCATGTCATCTGCAAATACAGGTAATTTTAAGTCTTCCTTTCCAACCAGGCCACGTTTTACTTTTGTTTTTGTTTTTTTGGGCCAATTTCCCTGTGTGGAACCTCCAGTAAAATGTTGACTAGAAGCAGCAAGAATGAATATCTTTGTCTTGCACTAACCTCAGAAGGAAAATATCCATTATGCTAGCTGTGGTTTCATTTTTGTTTTTAATACATGCTCTTCATCAGATTGAAGAAGTTCTCTCTTATCTCTGGTGGTCAAATGTTTGTTGGTTATTTTCTTTAAAAAACAAAATTGGACCCAACATAAATTTGTTCGGATTTCTGGTTTTGTCAAAAATCCTAAATACTTCAGCAGGTATGATCGCAACTGAGTTCACAATGAAAACTCCAAGACAAAAATACACACAGTTCTGTGACATCTCATGTTTTAGGATGCCCTGTACAAAACACTCTGAAATACTTCGGTCCAAAAAAGGTTTAAGCACAATGAAAAGTATTACTTCGCAGAAGGCTAATTCCTCCACCTGCCCCATTCCCCAGCTGAGTGGTGAGACCCTTCTCCCTGTTTACTTCCAGGTGTCAGTTAAAAGCAATGCATTCATACTCTAAACTTTCTAAGGAAACACTTAAATCTCAGTCCTACACCTGGTTTTCTTCTGAACTCAAGTTCATCTTCCTTTCACCACCTGTATCTTCCTTTCCCTTCTGTATCTTCTCATTCCCATATTTTTCATTTCCAGTCAAAGATAACAGCCGGTCCTTGGGGAAGACCATGAAAAGGAATGAAGCAAAAGTTCTTCCTGATGTTTCAGGGGATTTGTTTGAAGCTGCAGTGATGATCCATCTCCAGGTCCCTTCTGCAGAGCAAAGGAGTCCCGACGGGGTGGCTGGGAGCCTGCTGGAGTCCACAGAAGTAGGACTCTGTCCTTTGTCCAAGGGTGTGCCCCGAGGAACACCTGAAGGGGCTCCCCTTGCCTGGGCTTCGGGTCACTAAGGCCTCTGGCCAGTGCCACCCCCTTTCTTGACGCCCTCTTGTTTAGAGTGGGGCTGCCTTGGCCATGGCCGAGGTGGGGGTTCCTAATCCACTCCTCAGCCCACCAAGATATCCGGCCAGAAACTGAATGAATGCTTCCCTGGGCTCTCTGCATTCTGATTTTCTGGGCAAGTAACCATCTCCAGAAGCCTGAACAATTCAGTCATCTCAAGCCCTGGGACTTGGATTTATCCAGGAGGCAACCAGCTTTCCCTCAGAAGGCTGGGAGAGGCCCCAGCTGAGGTAGGTGTGGCCCTCCGAAGTTGCCCTCCCAGAACTCGTCGAGCACAACTGCCTCCCAGGAGTCGAGTGAGGAGTCTTTGCTCAACTTAATCTCGTTACTGTGGACTTTTGTTCCTGAGCAGGCTCCTGCAAGTGGGAGCTCTCATTACATCTGGCATCCCTGCTGAGGCCATGCTCGGAAGATTTCCACTGAATACGAGGAGATATACCTTCTTCTGGTTACAGAGCCATAGACATCCTGTGAACAATCATTCCTGTCTTTCTCTGAGCATGTGACCCCAACAGATCAATTAGCCAAATTTCAATCTATGGGGTTAGTGACTGCTTCAGTTCAGTTCAGCTCAGTTCAGTCGCTCAGTCGTGTCCGACTCTTTGCGACCCCATGAATCGCAGCACGCCAGGCCTCCCTGTCCATCACCAACTCCCGGAGTTCACTCAGACTCACGTCCATTGAGTCCGTGATGCCATCCAGCCATCTCATCCTCTGTCATCCCCTTCTTCTCCTGCCCCCAATCCCTCCCAGCATCAGAGTCTTTTCTAATGAGTCAACTCTTCCCATGAGGTGGCCAAAGTACTGGAGTTTCAGCTTTAGCATCATTCCTTCCAAAGAAATCCCAGGGCTGACCTCCTTCAGAATGGACTGGTTGGGTCTCCTTGCAGACCAAGGGACTCTCAAGAGTCTTCTCCAACACCACAGTTCAAAAGCATCAATTGTTTGGCTCTCAGCTTTCTTCACAGTCCAACTCTCACATCCGTACATGACCACTGGAAAAACCATAGCCTTGACTAGACGGACCTTTGTTGGCAAAGTAATGTCTCTGCTATTTAATATGCTATCTAGGTTAGTCATAACTTTTCTTCCAAGGAGTAAGCGTCTTTTAATTTCATGGCTGCAGTCACCATCTGCAGTGATTTTGGAGCCCAGAAAAATAAAGTCTGACACTGTTTCCACTGTTTCCCCATCTATTTCCCATGAAGTGATGGGACCAGATGCCATGATCTTCGTTTTCTGAATGTTGAGCTTTAAGCCACCTTTTTCACTCTCCTGTTTCACTTTCATCAAGAGGCTTTTTAGCTCCTCTTCACTTTCTGCCATAAGGGTGGTGTCGTCTGCATATCTGAGGTTATTGATATTTCTCCCAGCAATCTTAATTTCAGTTTGTGCTTCCTCCAGCCCAGCGTTCTCATGATGTACTCTGCATAAAAGTTAAATAAGCAGGGTGACAATATACACCTTGACGTACTCCTTTTCCTATTTGGAACCAGTCTGTTGTTCCATGTGCAGTTCTAACTGTTGCTTCCTGACCTGCATATAGGTTTCTTAAGAGGCAGGTTAGGTGGTTTGGTATTCCCATCTCTTTCAGAATTTTCCACCGTTTCTTGTGATCCACACAGTCAAAGGCTTTGGCATAGTCAATAAAGCAGAAATAGATGTTTTTCTGGAACTCTGTTGCTTTTTCCATGATCCAGCGGATGTTGACAATTTGATCTCTGGTTCCTCTGCCTTTTCTAAAGCCAGCTTGAAATGACCGCTTCAGGGATGAATTTGTCCCATGAGAGTAAATCCTGGTACTTATTGAGCAGCTAACAGGGTGAGATGTATTCTTTTCTCCTCAGCATCTAACCTGAAAGACTTTAGATTCTAGAGCTGCTGATCGCCCTCTTGATCCACAAGAATGAAGAAGAATGGTCCAAGAATGAAGTCCACAAGAATCAGAACGGAACTAAGGGATACAGTTCAACATTTTATGAGCTCCTGGATCTAACCAGACCATACATATTCTCTTTTTGCCTAAGCCAATTTGGGTTAGGTTTTTCTATCATTTGTATCCAAAAGATTCCTAGAGGACACGAACACCACGCCCATAGATGTGCAGAAGGCCCAGGCCCTGCTCCCCTCATTCTCCCCTACCAGGTAAGTCTTCCTTCTCCATGATTTGAATCTGCCCCATCCTTTGCAGTGATGCTGAAGCTGAAGCTCCAATACTCTGGCCCCCTGATGCGAAGAGCCGACTAATTGGAAAAGACACTGACACAGGGAAGGATTGAAGGCAGGAAAAGAAGGAGGCGACAGAAGATGAGATGGTTGGATGGCATCACCGACTCAGTGGACATGACTTTGAGCAAACTCTGGGAGATAGCGAAGAACAGGGAAGCCTGGCGTGCTGAAGTTCAGGGGTTCGCAAAGAGTCAGATATGACTTAGTGACTGAATAACGACGTCCTTTGGAGTACTGCTCAAAAGTTATCTGGTGTGTCCCAAGACTAATGCCCTCACTAACTTTCTTTCTTGTGGCGTAATAAGAGAGCTATATTTGGTCTCTCCCCCCAGTTCCTGACACAGAGCTCCTAAATCCCTGGCTACATCCTGAATGATAG